>NC_053041.3:92729293-93034293 GCF_002575655.3 Aegilops tauschii subsp. strangulata | reverse complement strand
CTTTTGATGCGTCCCGTCAACTCGCAGAACGAGGAGAAGCTTGCTTAGTACACCGTCTCCCCCGCCCACGGGCGCGGTGGCTTGTAGGATGAGGTGAAGCTTGCTTACTACGCCTTACGCCCGCTCCCTCACCCACGCGTGCGGTGGCTCGCAGGACGGGGAGAAATTTTTACTAGCACTCCCTCCGTTTACTCCTCGTCCCTACCTTGGATAGAGAGATTATCATACTGTTTGGTATATATGTCCTTTAGTAGATTTCAATATGAACTACTAGTACATACTCCAAACACTGATGTATATAGACGTACTTTAGAGTGAGATTCACTCATTTTGCTCCGTATGTAGTCCATATTGAAACGGATGTAATAGTACACACTCTCCCTCGCTCCTTGACCCTCGCCACGTGGTGGACGTGCAGCAATTCATTCGGTCTCATATAGCCAGAACGATATATACTGCAGTACCATTATTGCTCGACTTCCCGAAGAGGCGAAGAGCCAATCACAAGGTTAATAGTTTGGAGATGCCAAGCGCAAGGTTTATAGGAGAACGAGTAGTAGGTGCCGCGTCATTTATAAATAAAGTTTTTTTTCTTCAGTGGCACGTACGCAATATAAATAGGTTCATATGGAGAGAAAAGGAAACTGATCCACTATATACATAGGCAGGATGAGCCTACACAGTTGCTTGCTGGGGTTGCTCTCTTCAGTATTCACACTCTGTCGCACAAAACCACTGTGGCCACATCTCTAACATCCCGGCGGATCACATCCGCCGGAGGAAGGGGTGGATGCTTAGTGTAGATGCGGTCGCCGTCACCGACGGCGAAAACCCATTGTCGGCACGTCCCGATCAGGGGTCCCCGCCATTCTGTCTCACAAAGCCGGTGAGGTTGCCTTCGTCCATTGCTCACTGCCGCGACATGGGTAGTTGCCTCCTCCTGCTGCCCTCCTCTAGGTTGTGCTACGTCCCGACATCCCTCAGGTACAACTCAATTTACAGCCGGCTTGCACCACTGCTCCAGCTGCCCACATCACTCCATGTGGATATTTCTCTACTTCTTTGCGCCGCACATACCTCTACTGGCTTCTACGTACAGTATTTGTGATGAGTTTATGTCTCATCAACTAGTCCCAGTAATCTTATTCTAATCACGCTTCTTCAATTTCTTTGCCACAGGGATGCTCCTCTCGATGAAACTGCACAAAATGATCCGATGGTCAAAGGGTTGCAAACTTCATTTCTTAGGAAGCGCCGACGTTGCCAGCAAATTAAAGCCTGGTTAGGGTTTACGGTTCAAGGGCTAGGGACTGCATGGATCGTTTTTTTCTTTAGTTGTCTCTGTTTCAATGGGGACTGCATGAGTAGTAGTAGTACTGTACGCCTTACGCCTGCTCCCTCGCCCACGCACGCGGTGGCTCGCAGGACGAGGAGAAAATTTTACTACTCCCTCCGTTTACTCCTCGTCCCTACTACCTTGGTTAGAGAGATTATCATATTGTTTGGAATGTATATGTCCTTTAGTAGATTTCAATATGAACTACTAGTACATACTCCAAACACTGCTGTATATAGACGTATTTTAGAGTGTAGATTCACTCATTTTGCTCCGTATGTAGCATAAAGTTGAGACACTTATTTTGGAACAGAGGGAGTACATATTTGCTATGATCTGTCAATCATTGAGATGCAATAGCATGCATGTTAGTCTCCTTTGTATTTGATGAAATGTTGCAACGGGCAACCTTGGACGCAATATACATGTAACAGAAGCTGGAAGCTTCATAGCATTGTACTATCTCACTGATAAATTACAGTACGTACTATACAAGTACTTCCTCCGTTCCTAAATATAAGTCTTTGTAGAGATTTCACCATGAACCACATACGGATATATATAGATGCATTTTAAGTGTAGATTCATTCATTTTGTTCCGTATGTAGTCCACCTAGTGGAATCTCTACAAAGACTAATATTTAGGAACGGAGGGAGTACTATGTAAAGAGTTAGGTGTCGCACGGTGTCCAGAAAATATGGTGATAGTGTGAGGTGGGCCATGTAATCACTAAGCCTGCGTGTTTTCACTGCTCTTGCACTCCTCCATCGTAAGAATGGAGAAAATTGTAATCTAGTAGTACCTCCTTTCGCCGAAAGCGTGGGACATCCAGCAGTCCTACCACCTCAGTAATAATGACCAATGAGCCGTCAAATCACATAGACCCAGCAGTAAGTTGGACGTTCGAAGCAACCATCACTCTTGAATCCCCTTCTCCCTTCAACGCAGGCGCCAGTGAGAGGTCGCATCCGCTCTGCCCGGGCATGAATGCGGCACCGATTCTATGGAGCGGCGCTGACCGTTTCGGGCAGGAAGCGCGCGCGGGCGATGGAGGGGCTTTGGGTGGGCCAGGCTGGTCAGGAGCGGGCGTGGCAGCTGTCCGCCTGTCCCTACCGGACGCCCGGAAATGAGAGGATGCACCGACTCTCGCGGCTAAAATCGTACACTACACACCATCTCTCTGTAGGGGTAGGTCGATCTGTCGCTCTCTCTAACACACACATGATGTTAAACACACACACGCACACACAGGTTCATAGAATAGGAAAATCGTGCGAGTGCGAAGACACAGGAGTGAGATACAAATGGAGTATGTACAAGAAGAGAAGAGGTGACGAATATTCCATCAAACCTGGACTGAGGAGTAGTACTCGCTCCGTCTAGGTGTTAAGTCATCCTACGTAAATCAGATATTCCCAAAATGTTTAGGCGTCGTCCATTAATTTCATCTCAATCCCCTCCTGGCCTCGTTGCTAGCGAGCGTTGTTACTTAGGAAGCATTTGGATCCTTAGCAAGAACAACTTATAGCATAGCCGGGCAAGGTTAGGCATTTGGAAGCGTTAAAATATGTTAGTTTTTGTGGGCCAGTTAGCTTGGGTGGGCTAGAAAAACCTTGCTTGCTCAGGAGATCCAGATCGGCTCGCTTCCGACGGCAAACTTCGCGTAGTAGTAACATAGACTAGTAACATATGCATGTTGTACTAGTCCAAGTTACTCACCACTATGACCAGCCTAAGCAATGTAACCAAACGCTCCTTAATTACTCTGCCTTGTTATCTCCCCCAGAAACCCAATGCATGGAGCGCAACTACGCGTTGATCAGTCAAGAAATCGAAGTCGGCTTGCATGCCAGTTAATACGTGGCCCTGCATGGTAGCTAAAACGGCATATGTTAGTTGTTTGGATTAATTGTTGCGTTTAGAGACAGAAATCAGGGCTTTGATTGGAGGAATGACCGGTCAAGTTTCTCCTTCTCCTCCAATGCTACTGTCTTGCTTTCTTTCCCATTTAAATAAGGTAGATACTTCTTTTTGTTGGCTTCTGTGTCATCCACCGTTATTGACCACTAGTTGTTTCCTTTGCACCTCTGTGTAAACAGAGTTATCTACTTCACCTCGTTGCCATTGTGACCTTTTGTTGCACTTCACAAAACACTTTTGTTTTAAGAGTGTTTTGTGCATTTCAACCAAAATGTCACAACGACAACGTTGCTTGATTGCTTGATCTTAGTGGAACTGCACAAGAGGAGATCTTACTTCCTATCCATGTTGGCAAATTTGGTTCAGAACTTCTTCTTGTGAGTTGTTTGAATTCCGTGTCATGAGAGGTCAGTACTAGCCTTCTTTCACATGATTCTGGAGTGTGCTTTCATATGTTGTGCTACTTGTACGGTAATGTTGCTTGATTTTAGTGAACTGCACAAATGGAGACAAGACTTCCAATCTGTATGTGCACCGCAATATCCCATTGAGGTAAGATAAGGATATTTCACAACTGTTGGCATGTATTTTTCCACTTTCATCAGAAAATTAATGTCATTGTTTAGTGCTAGACTTGTGCAACCTAATTGACATGCCAAATCTTACATTGAAGGCAAAGCTTGTCTATTATTGAACCAAGTGATGAAGGGGAAGAACAAGCGGAAGAAAAACAAAAATCAACTACTGGTGCTGTAATGAAGCACTGGAACTGTGATGACACATGTAATGATATAGTTTTGCATCTTAATTTATTGCTATGGCAGGAACGAGCAATTATTTTGCCACTGATTTGATGCCACTCTTAATGTAATACGTAATTATCTCTACTTGTGCAAACAGGGATCTTCTTTGAAGATACCATATATTGTAGTGGAACTGCACAAGAAGATGTTGGAAACATTAATCTAATCGAGGGGTATATAGTAAGCATGGCCACCACAGTAGATAGCAACAGATGGTTTCGGAGAAGTGCTTCATCTGTATGCTCTACACAATAAGCCTCCTGACAAAGGTTGGTACTTGCCCACTGATTTCATCCATATGATTGAGCTTTGTCATCTCTATTGGTGTTGTGCTACTGTTTAGATACTGTCATCAAAAAGTGGTACTGTCCTTGAGAAGTGCCCCATCTGTGCTATTTTAAATATTTCCTTTCCTTTTTTTCGAGAAAACAGGGACGCTAGCATTTAGTTATCCTCTTGTCTTTGCACAACAGGACCATCCTCCTCTAAAGAAGAATATGTAGTACATGAAGTGACTAGTTCCGATTATGCCTGTTTATCTTCCTCTAAACAGTGCCATGTCTATCTTCTCATCAGAAGGAGCGGTTGAAGGATGGTTACATTACCCCCCACAAGACCAAACTAACTTCAGCTCAGAAGGACTGACAAATCTCCATTTTCTTGCTGTGATGCGCGAGTACAATGTTGTTCTAGGATTCTTTCCGTTGAGTTCCATTTTTTTAAAAGTGTGCTCTACATGGACCATGTAGGTGCATGTTTAAACTGTCAATTCATTGTACAGTTTGCTTTATACTAATCACTTTTTTGTATTTGTGCAAACATGGGTGCTCAGCTTGATTTCAATGGGAACTGCACAAAATGTTCATGAATACATCGAATCATTCATTTCCACCACAAGAAAGGAGGTGCCGATAAGTTCAAGGCATTGCAACATATAAGGGCGAAATCATATAAGCTACGCGCGAATTTGGTTGATTTTGGTGGAGCTGCACAAAAAGAACAGCTGGTTTATTTAGCACGAGGTGCCATGTCAATGTCCGAACTGATGGCAAACCCTGCCAATTCCACAATCGTAGGCATTTGATATTTTGGAATGGGAAAACCTTGTCAAATTTTGCTCATTGATTTTAGCAAGAACACATGCGTTTGATATTTTCGAATGGGACGCCCTTTGCTGTCAGCAGCGTCGATCCATTTTTTCTTTATTCTTTAGTTGTGAAGTAAATATCGGCTCTGACATGTGAATCGCTGAGATGCATAATCATCGATTGTTTTGAATATTTTCTTTGAATTGCCAGGCCTATGTGTTTGATTGCAATGTACAGAACGCTAAAAAGCTGCTCAAACTCTTTGTACTCCTTCTGTTCCTTTTTACTTCGCACATTGTGAAAGTGCATACGTTTTTTCTATAAGATTGGTCAAAGTAGAGATACTTTGACTGCAGACAAAACATGTATGCAGACTAGAAAGGACCGGAGGGAGTACATGTGAAACTGCTGCAAACGAGGTGATCACCCTGGGAATAATGCTAGTACGTATTGTTTTGCATTTTCATCCAATGCCAGTGATACAAAAATTCGAACTAATCGAAATAAATTCGTTCATACACAGTCGGATTTCATATAAACATGCCGGATTTCATTACATTTCACACATTCTTCAACTAAAAAGGGGTGCGCTGGAGGTATAATTAATTAACCGAAGCTACCCACCTGTGTCCGGCTGAGCCGAACAGAAGCTTCAGTGACTTAACTGCAGGTGCAGTTGCGTAACTGACATGTGGCCCAGATGCCTGTTGGGCCCACGTGTTAGTAAGCCAATTGCACCAGCAGTTAAGTAGAAGCAGCGTCCTGCTCCAACATAGCTCTCCGACTCCACGTCGCCGCCAAGAAGCTAACCGGCAGTCAGTGGTCAACCCGCCTAGCTTGTCATAACGATTAGGGCAACTAGGAGCCCAATGATCAGGATCCCCACATGACAAACACCTTTCTTCTTGTCATTCTTCTTCTTGAAGTTCGTGTGTTGCACAACCTTGTTCTTCCCATCAAACTTTGCTTTACCATCAAACTTGCCCTTGTTCTAGAACTTGTGGGGCTGGAAGTTCTTCTTCTGTACCAGATTGGCACTAGATCCTCCCTCAATTCCTCAAGCACATGTGTCCTTTGCTCTCGCCTTTTCTTCCACATCAAGAGTGCCAATGAGATCCACGGAGGAAGCTTAGTGATGATACCTCCGGCAACAAACTTGTCCGGTAGCATACAGCTGAAGTTCTCACGTTCTCTAGCAAATGACCGTATCTCATGAGCTTGCTCAACCACGGAGCGCTCTTCAATCATCCTGTAATCATAGAATTGCTCCATGATGTACAGCTCAGTGCCAGCAACCGGAGGGTAGCAGCGGTGGCCTTACTTGGACCCGAGCGGCGGTGACCTACCGTGTTCTACTCTTCCTCATTTCTGTGTTGCGCGGCCTCGTTGGCAGCGGGGCGGGGCCTCGGCGGCGCCGGCGATGTCCTCTGTCTCGTTGCCGGCGGGCAGCGCCTCAGCGAAGCGGGGGAAATCCTCCCCCTCGTTGCCGGCAGGGTAGGACCTCGGCGGAGCCGGCGGTGTCCTCTGCCTCGTTGTTGGCGCTGCGGGGAGTCGTCGGAGCCAGCATTGTCCTCTGCCTCGTCCTCGGTCTCGCCAAACAGCGCCTCGCCCGCTTCATCGCCCTCTTTGTAGGAGGCCCCAGCCTCCGCCACCCGTATGCAGTACCGCCAGCACTCGAGGCGGCTCTCGTGGGCGGAGCGGTACGAGTCGAGCAGCGCCTCCTGCTCCGCCCGCTCCGCGGCGATCTGCTCCTCCGCCCGCAGGTGCTCCTGGAGGAGATGGTGGTTTTAGGCGGCGTCAGCATGCGCCTCCCGGAACTTCTCCTCACGCTTCTGCCTCACCGTGTCCATATATTGGGCACGGGCCTCGCCGATGGTGATGGTGCAATACACCAGCGAGGATGGAGCGCAGGAGGGGGTTGCCGCTGGATCATCGATTACTATGTTCTCCATTGGGACATCGTCGTTCTCCGGCTGCCTACCAGCCAGTCATTCGACAGCAATGGCTGCCATTTCCTTGTGGTCCGTCGTGCGCCCGTCCCGAAGAGCGGTGGAGCGTGAGGAAGCCATGCATGGTGGGCAGTAGTGGTGTGGACAGGAGAATAGGAACGGATGCAGATGACTGCGGCTATGGCTGGCGCAGCAGTTTATATAGCAATGGTGGGCGGCGGAGGGACGGAAGTGTGGCGCCCGAGTAGCCGCCTCGGCAACCGTGTATAATTAATGTGGGCGGCAGAAGGATGGATGGACGGCACTTGTGTCGTTTGAAGGCGGAGCAATCGCATGGACCGAAAAGCAGGGCGGGCGGCGCTGACCGTTTCGGCCGGAAAGCGCGCGCGGGCGAGGGAGGCGGTCTAGGTGGGCCAGGGCAGTCAGACTCGTGCTTGGCAGCGGGTCGGTCCAGCAGCCGGACATGCTGGCTCGCCAGCTACCTCGCCGAGCTGAGCGACGACAATCAGACGATGGACGTAGCTTCCGACCAGGAGTCGGCGCAACTGTCCAAGCCAGTTCATGCCCTGTTCACCATAGAGCAGGTGCGGCCGCACTTCGACGCCCTAATGGCGGAAGAGCTACCAGTGCAGGAGGACCTGTACTGCAACCTCTGTCTCCTCAACGAGCACCGGTGAACAAGAAAAGGACAATGCCGTCATGGACATGTGGCCCTATGATCCTAGCTTCCCGAATGAGCAGCGGGCGCTGTATCAGACCATCCGTAGGGCCCATGAGGCCCTCTCCGTCGTCCTTCGAGTTGTTGCGCTCGCCATGGCACCGCCGTCACGCGTTGTCAACATGGTCAACGGACATGAGGATGAGGAGATGACTTTACTTGGAGAGGATGACAGTGGGGACCTACCAGGGCCATAGCCGCACGCACGCAAGTGCCTCCTTATTAGTATATAAAACTATTTTTTTTGCTTCCTCCTGGTTTCCTGACATCACGGTCCCACACCATTGTCAACCTATGTAGTCAATAAATGAGAGAATTGCACAAGAAGCGGCCGACAGCTGGGACCAAGCAGCTCGAGCAGTATTTGTGTTTTTGAGGTGTGAGCACTGCAGAGTTTTTCTTGAGCGATGTTTAGCCCAGATATTAAATTTTCTCCTCTGAACAACAACGAAAACATCGCTGCAACTATTAACTGGGCGGGCTGTGGCCCGTCTAGCCCAGGCCAAGTATCCAGCCCAAATATTAATTTTTTTCAAGTTGAAAATGGCTAGCCCAGCTATACTTTTTTTAGGAATACCCAGGCAAGGTCAAGTTGTTATTCTCCGCCCCGCTGGGCTGCAAATCTTTCCTAGGAGGGATGCATTAGGCTTAACAAGAAAATGGGCTTTAAGAAATAATAAATGGGATGTAATTATAAAAACTGGGCAGTAACTATAAAAAATGCACCAAACACGTAATTACTTTATAAAATATTATTTTTGGATATTGAGAATTTTAATTTCATTAATTGTTGCGAGCGCAATGTTTCGTTGGATTTTTACGTAATATAATTTTATATTGAAATTGTATTTAATCTGACTAGAAATTTTAGGATAAAAATATTTCGGATCCCATCAAAATGTGGGCAATTTTATTGAATTCTGTTTTGAACGGTTGGTTGAAATGGGCTGTACTTTCAACAAACTGTAAATGGGCTGTAATAAATTCCATTAGAATTCAAAAATTGGCTGCACATTCTTACAAATCTCAAATGGGCTATAAGTTCTCTGCCACACACTTGTGGCCTTACTAAGTTGACGCGTCCCCTAAAAAAAGAGAGTTGACGCGTATGCAAGGCTTTGTCAACTTATAGTGAACACACGGTTCTAGCAGCAGTGGTCGTCGGATGTCCATCCAACGGATGCCGTGCTTCTTCTTCAATCTCGGATATTCTAGCTTCACCCTCCCAAAAAATGATTCCTCCCCTGACATCTGGGGCGCACCGTTTCGGAAGCTGACCTGTGGGCCTACTAAGTTGATGCGTACCAAGGCTTTGTCAACTTAGTCAATATAAACGATTCTAGCTGCAGTGACCATACGATGTCCATCCAACGGCCGTCGTGCTTCTTCAACCTCTGGTCTTCTTGCTCCAGCCGCCCAAAGCAGCGCCGCTCGTGCCGCCTGCTCCTGCCTCCCGTGGCCGGCTGTGCTGCCGCGCAGGCCTCACCGCCCCCTACTACTCCCACCGCTGGCCAGGGCATCCCTCCACTCACCCACACCCCCTGTTATTCTACGGCGACGGCAGCCTCACACAGCAGCCGAACCAGTGAACCCTCGTACTCCTCTCCGCGTGGGCATCCACTGCTGCATCTTCCCCGGCTCCGCGTCGTCCCCTTCCTAGGCCTCGCCGTCGTCCACTGCCCTGGTGCTCTCGGCGCGGCGTGGTCAACGTGGTCAAGGAACGACTTCCATCGGAAGAGTACTGTACATGGAGAGGTTGACAGCTGGGTCCACGGCAGCCGCAAGGAAGTGCCTCCTTATTACGCGGAAAATAATTATTCTTCCACCTGACAGCAGGGACCCACCGGACGGGCCACCGTATTTGGCGAAAAATACGTTTCCCCCCTAAATGCTGCGACCCACCGGACGGGCCAACATATTTCGCGAAAAAACGTTCCCCCCGCTGTCAGCTCGGACCCACTGGAGGTGCCTCCTTATTACGCAAAAAAATGAATACTTCCCCTGCTAGTTGGGACCCACCTTGGTGGGAGGCTGACTTATGGGCCTACTAAGTTGAAGGGGACGGAGTGCTTTGTCAACTTAGTCAATATGAACGATTCTAGCTCCAGTAACTGTACGATGTCCATCCAACGGCCGTAGTGCTTCTTCAACCTCTGGTCTTCTTGCTCCAGCCGCCCAATGCAGCGCCGGTCGTGCCGCATGCTCTTGCCTCCCGTGGCCGGCTGTGCTGCCGCAGAGGCCTCATTGCGCCCTAATATTGCCACCACTGGCCAGGCCCTGCGGGGATGGCAGCCTCACACCGCAGCCGAACCAGTGAACCCTCGTACTCCTCTCCGCGCAGGTTTCCACTGCCGCGTCTTCCCCGGCTCCGCGTCGTCCCCTTCCTAGGCCTCGCCGTCGTCCACCGCCCTGGTGCTCTCGGCGCGGCGTGGTCAGCATGGTCAAGGAACGACTTCCATCGGAAGAGTACTGTACGTGGAGAGGCTGACAACTGGGTCCACAGCGGCCGCAAGAAAGTGCCTCCTTATTACGCGCAAAATAATTATTCCTCCACCTGACAGCAGGGACCCACCGAACGGGCAACTGTATTTCACGAAAAAACTGCTTCCCCCTGACTGCTGGGACCAACCAGCTACATCTTCGCATGCAAGGAAGTGTGTCCGGGCAAAAAAAAACATTCGGCCCCTGACTGCTGGGACCCACCAGCTACATCTTCGCAGGTAAGGAAGTGCCTGACAGTCGGGACCCACCTGGTCGAAGCGTACGTAGCGTTGTCATTCTGGTCGCGAACGTGTACGTACGTACTGGTCGATGTAGAGGCGCGCACGTGTCATAGTAGAGGCGCGCACGTAGCATGTACACGTACGTACAGCGGCCAGTGTGCAAGAAAGAAAATACGGCCACGTACGTACATATGGGCAGGGTCTCGAACGCCTACTCGCGCATACGTACGGCCAGGGCTTGTGTACATGGCTGGGTTGGAATGGAGAAACAGCGTCGCCGTCGTGTTCATGGGGAGCCAACCGGCTGGGTCGGGACGGAATGCGTCGTCGTGTTCATCGGGAGGGTTTGGACGGAACAGCCGATGGAAACGAGGACTGGTGTACCGCAGAATGGAGGAAATGGCCTTGTGTTCGACCGACCATGTTCAAAACAGGATCCTATTCATCGGGAGGGGTCTGGCGTACCGCAAAACGGAGGAAACAGACCTCCTATGGTCGAAACGGGGGTCCTGTTGATCGGGAGGGCTGTGGCGTACCACAAAACGGAGGAAACAGACTTGTGTTGGAGTGCTACGGTCAAAACGGGGGTCCTGTTCATCGGGAGGGGTGTGGCGTACCGCAAAACGAGACTCCATGGGATACTGTTCATCTCCACCGTCGACCCCCTCCAGCCTCCACGGGCTACTGTTCATCCACCGTCGACCTCCTCCAGCCTCCACCTGCGACTGTTCATCCACGGGCTCCTGTTCATCCAGCCTCCACCGCGCGCTACTCCACCGGCTACTGTTCAACCAGCCCTCTCCATGGGCTCCTGTTCAACCACCCCTCCACGGGCAACTGTTCATCCAGCCCTCCACCGTCTACTGTTCATCCTGCCCTCCACGGGGTGGTCCTGTTCATCCTGCCCTCCACGGGGTCCTGTTCATCCAGCCCCAACCGGCTCGATCGATCGGGGTCCTATTCATCGAGAGGCAACACCACGGGGTCCTATTCATCCACCCCCACCGGGAACTGTTCATCCAAACCCCCCCAGCAACGCTCACTGTTCATCCAGAGGCAGCATCGATCGGCTTCAGTTAGCAGCAGCAGCGAAGGAATCGTTCGATCGGGTTCAGTTAACAGCCATCGATCGATCGCTCAGGTTCAGTAACGCGTAGCCTGCAGTGCAATTGCTTGGGTTCAGTTAGAGCCCAACGCTTCGCTCGGGTTCAGTTAGAGCCCAACGCCTCGGCCCCGACCAACCACCGTAACCGGGAACACCCCGATATTTTCCTCGCCCTCTCTTCTACCATGGTTTTTTCCGTCATGGACGGCCCAAAGAATGTCATGCAGCTGCGTCTCCAGCCCGCCCAGGACGAAAAGCCGATTTTCTGTCATGATTTTTTGTCATAGAAGTAGGACCCCACCACATCTATGATGATACCGGGTTTTGTCACAATTATCGTCATAGAAGTGTCATAAGTATGACAGAAAAAAATTTCGTTCGGCCCAAAATGTCATGGATGTGTCTTTTTTGTAGTGTGTTGTTATTGTTGTGTAGTTTCCCACACTTACATTCTGCCTATGCTGCTTTGTCTTAAATAGATATGATTCGAACTGTATCTATCTTGATTTGGCAGCATAAACTAGAATGATATAGACCATACAGTGACCATACTACATAGATATATGTTTGTTTCATGATGTTATCCTGTCCACCTTACTACTGAACTGGTTTACCAAAATGAGTTTCATATACTACATTGTAAACCTGTGATGTGCTTGTTTGTTTCTCTTTTAGAATGCGGATAAAATATTGGAGAAGAGTACCCCGTTATGCAATGGTAAAGGAAGTAATGCAGATAAGGGTCAAGATAGTGAGACATCCCTGTTGGTCTCCAAGAAAGCTGATAAAAACTATATTGAAGACACTGAGAAAACCCCAAAGTCCTGTCTTGATGTAGTGTTCGAGTTACTGGCTACTACTGCTGGCACCAGCTCTTCGAACTCGCTGCCTGAATCAGTTCAGCTTCTTGAGACTCAACTTCAAGTTGAAAGACATCGATCAAATGTTATGCGACAGGAAGCCGAAGGACTAAGGAAGTCCCTGCAGAATTCAGATGCATAGTTTCTGGTGCAACAGCAAGTGCTGGAGGATTTAAGCGCCAAACAAGAGAAAGTTAATAAGCTTGCTAAGCCTCTTGCCAGCATTATGGGTACCTAGGATATTGTTTCTTGAGCTCTTCTGAAGTGGTTTCAGTTCTGGACTAGTTTTGCTTCGGCGTTTATATGCCGCTTTGTTCCCTATATTTGCACTGGTGGCGAACTTTGATGCCTAGTGGATGTAATATGTGTAATAGCCGAGATAGCCTAGCGTAAGTTGCTTGCTAATTCATTTCCTTATATTCTTGTTTATTTGTTCTCTTGTAGTCAGTGTAGTTCTTTTTCCGTGGTTTGGTGGTGGCCGCAATAACCTAATTTTTAAAACTAGGCCACAATAACCATGCGCCTCCTATGGGCCGTAGAAACAATGGGCCTTCTACGGGGCATAGAAACAATGGGCCTTATACGGGCCATAGACACAATGGGCCTTCTACGGGCCGTATGATCGGTTGGCCAAACAAGGACCAATAACAGACCACATTACGGCCATAAATGGGCTAGAGTTGAAATCGTCCGTTCATGGGCCGACCATAACGGGCCGTCGTTAATAGGCCGTATTTGATGATGCTATGAAAACGGCCCAACGTATTAACGGGCCACAAATGGGCCGACTGTAACCATGGGCTGAATTTGGCCCACAAGCAGAAAATGACAGTAACGGGCCTTAAGTAAACGAATGCTGGAAATGAGCCCAAGAATAAATGGGCCCTGAGAAGGCCGAAAGATAACATGGGCTGGAAACGGCCCAACGGAATAGTGGGCCGTTAATGGGTATAAAGTTATACACTCTTCATTACGGGCCAGTTGTAGGGGAAGGCGACAGAAAACAAAAAAATCCAACCTATGCACCAGCCCAGGACCACTATGGAGACTGCATACACGGTTTGATCTTTTTCGTTACCGACTCGTAGCGCAGCGGGAAGTAGAGTCGGTGACGATCGGCGGTGCGGATCCCCGCAGCTAGGATTTACGACCTCCCAACCACGAGGATGTATACCCTCATCTGCTCCTCAGACAGCCCTCCGGGAGGCGGTCGAACAGCCCCTCGGATGGTGTCGCGGACAGCCCTTCGGGAGGACCTTCGAAACTTGAACGGTCACTCGGCAGCCCTTCGGGAGGACCTTCGAAACTTGGACGGTCACACGGACAGCCCTTTGGGAGGCACTCACGAACTAAGACCGAAACTACGATCTCTCTACAGAGTTGCACACATACGGTGTCATCTATCCGGCAGGGCTTCGCCGTCAAAAACTAGTTCCTGCCGGAACCCAGACAGCCTTACGGCTCTACGAAACTCTTTTCGTGGGAGGGAGAGAAGAAGCCAGATAATGCATGGCATGTGTATGAGAGCAAGGGATGAGAGTGGAGGGCTGCCTCTCCACCTCTATTTATAGGAAATCCCAAGGGGTAGGGTGGTTTTACAAGAAAACCCAAAACCCACATGAAATGGAGTCCTTCCCAAGGACCTAAAGAGTGAAAACAAGGGACAAGTGGGGCCCCATGGATGAGCTGCACCCATGAACGTCCCACCCCTTGTGGGGCCCCCCAAAAGGAGGTTCCCACCCTTTCCATGTCATCCCTAGATCTTTTGGGCAAAGCCCCAAAAGGTGGCTTTCCATAAAATATCCCAAAAAGCACTTTCACTATTCACGACGACATTTTTCAGCGTCCGTTCGAACTGAAAATATTTATGTGGGCTTAGAACATTTCCAGTACCCACCATAATAATTTTCAACGCATTCTGCAACAATTCCAGTTTAGTGATTTTCATCTGCGAAAAGCATATGAACCGGTTCCTGCAGCTCCGGAACATTTCTGGTTTTTATTTCTGAAAATTCCAAAAAGTTTTCAGAATGATTCTGGCACCCTCCAAGAATTATTAGGCATGTGACGAAACCATTTTGACTTAATGGCATACCCCGAAACAACTATTTTGGTTTCACCGAAACTCATCCGGTGACCTCTCTCTGCGGAACTTTTCCGCTGTCTGAAACTTTTCTGGTGATTTTCTCTCAGACTCCCTGTCTAGTATTCAGCAGATAGATGACCCTTAAGCGTGTGACGCTATAGGTTCGGTGAATTATATACATGAACCGGAACCCCTTCCGATCAATGATCAACATCGAAGCCGTGGACACCCATATTGACCCCTATACCCACACAAATAAATTTTCGAGTCAACCTCCAGTTGCAGTGAGCTATTCCTGTTGCTTCGCGATATGTCACAAACACCCGAGGTGAGATTTGTTGCATCTCTGTGGACGAACAAGTTTGTCCACCATGCAATTTACCTCGTTACCGGTTTTGTTCTCTTTTCTCGTTTCCGTGTTCCGGTATCCCAGTGATCAAATCGCACTGTGTTTGGCCATACGATGATGGATACCGTAATACCGAGAGGGCCCGAGATTATCTCTCCATCGTCGGAGGAGCAAATCCCAATCTTGAGCTATCAAGTTACTGGACACACTTTTCCATGAACCTGTAAGCCGCCGTAATAGCCACCCATTTAAGGATGACGTTTAACAAACCCCAAAGTTCATGAAGCAAGCATGAAGAAACTCGGTACTCTCATGGTCTAAGGAATCATGCAAACGTTAACCATCTCTGTGTTATGTACCATTAACTTGTGATGAATGAATCTCTTAGCATAACATCAATCCGGGTCGATTCAACACAAATGTTATTTTAACATTGTGCCCTCAAGTTTGCTGGCATAGACATGCCCATGATCAGGAAAACAGAACCATCATGCAATACTTGAGCTACTCTTAGAGGCCAAAGTAGGAATACATTTTGCCGTTTATTATTCCACACGTGCATATGAGTCTTCCTCCGAGCCTCGTGGTTATTGCTGACTCGAGAACCATAGCAGTTATAGCATGGAACATAAACATAATTATGAACCGGGAGATAATCAATAACATTTATTATTGCCTCTAGGGAATATCTCCTACAGACACCCACTTGCACTAGAGTCAATAATCTAGTTAATGCTAATGCACTTTACACCTCGCATACTGGTGTAAAAAAATGCTTCGCATGTGGTATAGCCTGATGTCCATCGGATTTGACAATTTCAGCTCCGTGTGTATCTCTGCATATCCTCGCATTTTCACGCTTTCACAAAATTCATATTTTGTGCGGACTTGGCTTTTATGTATGTGAATCACAGGTCGAACCTGGATTCCTCAGACTGAGTTATGGAGAAACTACCTGCAGTACTGTCCCATTGACAAAAGCCATCTTGGAACCATACTAAGTTCATAAATGAACTATATGATTCAACATCTTGTTTGTCGCTTCTAAAGCGTCAACATACTTAGTCATTTGTTATAGAATTCGCAACAGTATCCTGTTGGGAACAATTTCCAACTACCGTGCCACCATATTATGTATTACACAAAACCCTTAACTTAAATCGAAAATCGCATGGAGAAAAGATGAAGACTATATCGATGTAACATTTTACAACGAACTCTTCATGATCTCCACTTGCGAGAAAACATATCATTAGTACTTACTCTAGTACTCAATGACATCTTTCACTGTTGTCCCACGATCAGTACTTTGATCACTTTAGTATCCATACTCGCAACACCTTGGGAGTATCGGACATATCTGGTTGTTTTACATACCATGGACTACATGATTAATCCAAACACAAAATTGCGTGGAATCTGCATAATGTATTTTGCTCATCAGTGTTTTGGGACACCGAGTCTTGCAAAAACCTCTTCCATGTGACTCCGGCAAGAATCACTCCTTGGCGGTTTTAAATGCTAAAAGGTTTTAGCACCTTGTCAATATGTATTCATTGCTTAGCCCTATTAGGTAAATCTATCGTCATAGATGAGTATGCCTAATATTGAGGCTATTTAGCCTAAGAACTTCATCAAAAAACTATTTTCAAATGAAGTCCTAATTCGTGTCAAGAAATTTATTTCCAATTAACAATTTGTCAAGCACACAAGGTTTTTAGAAATATTATTACGCTCCCACTTACTTTCTTGAATTACAAGCATCTTCGTTACCCATTGATGAAGTCAAACCCCTTTGACCATTTCATCAAAGCACGAAGATTCCAACTCCATTTTGCTCTCTTCTGTCCATCGCTGGAACTCTGAAGTTTGCACCCTTACTAGCATCCTCTGGATAGACAAAATGCCTTGGACTGTAACACATGCAAGTCCTTGGTTTCATTTCCATCAGATGGAAATCCTATTGCCATCCATGTTTCATATCTCATGATTGAAATATGTATTAATTGGTAGTTCAACCCGAACCGACTTTAAGCATCGCTACGATGAAAACAACCTCATCGTAGTCAACTCTTGAACTTGTTATTTCAACAAGTCGAGCTTTATGGATAAAACATTTTTATCCATATCAGTTTTAAGTTCCATAAATATTCGTTAGACTCTAAGTCTTCTGAAAGGTGTATCAAGGTTTTAATCTTGAATCACTTATATGGAAACTAACTCAGGTTGTATTGGCATTTAGCCAATTCCGGAGTCAGGGCCCATCAACGCTTCCTTGTGTATCGTAGGTATAATGTTGTCTAACAACAATATCTCGTTTGCGCACCTAAGAGGTTTGCACGAGCCTTGCCTACGTGGTTCAGCTGCAAGTTCAACCGAAGTTCATACATTTTATTGTAGAGACTTTCGTATCAGTCGCGGTAGGAAACTCTGGAATTACTTCCAAGGTTTCTTTCCTTTGATCTGATGACGAAGATACTGTTTATCTCGTCGAGTTGCACTATTCTCCCACTCACCTTTTTGAAAGAACCATTCTCTTTAAAAGCACACCGTTTCGCGGCAAAACTATTTGCCTCGGTATAGTGAGGGAGGAATACCCAACATTTTGGTATAACCTACAAACTAGCACTTGTCTGATTTGGAATAGGTTTGTAACCTTTTACACAAGCCCCATATTCCAAATGTTAAGAAAAGATACAACATGGTTGGGCGTACCATACCATGGCTTCATTTCAATAGACCCGATGTAGCTCTTTTTAGTTTAAAAGCCGCAGTCTCTAAAGCATCACTTTAAAAGGGATAATGGAAGATTTATTTATGTCTTCCTTGACCTTACCATGTCATAAATGGTTAGATTACATCTCCACGGATTTTTCACTTGCAGTGGTGTTCCGGGAGGTGCAAGTTATGAAAAACCTTTCACAACTCATCTGACATTCGCTAAACATGTAACTCAAATATTCCTTTGTGCAATCAAATTGCAGAAAAATAATTTTCTTGTTACAATAACTTCTACTTCATTTTTGAAAACCTTTCGAATGATTTCAAAGGATCCAGACTTACGTCTCATCAAGTAAATATCCATATATCTACTTGAGTCATTTCTGAAGATAAATAAATCCACCACTAACAACACTTATCAGAATACACACATCAAATGTATGATCACTAATAAGTTTGTTGTTCGTTCCTTGGCCTGTGAACGGTATTTTAGTCACTTCACTTTTCGGAGGAAAGTTGCAAGTGTCAGATGATTCAAAATCAAAAAGACTTCAAAATCCATCATAATGGAATTTTCCATGCGGGTTTCTCCAAAGTGACCGAATGTAGTGCCACACTTGTGTGGTATTCTTTTAGTCTTGCGACATTTAGCGTTAGTGTTATGGATATATCATATTACCATCAATATTCATAACATACATCCCATCTTGGATGGAAGCATGGCCCTTCGTGTTATTCATAATACTTAACAACAATTGTTGTTTTTATGAACAACTCTTTTGCAACTAACATTGTGCAATGGGCTAGAGTGTATGAAACTCTAAAATGAATTATGAAAGTAAACCCAGAGGTATTGTATTATTATCAATATTCATAACATACATCTCATTCATAATGTAAGTATGGCCCTTGTGTTATTCATAACATCGAACATAAAAAGTTCTCTTATGAACAACCTTCTTGCAAGATACCTTATGCAATGGGCTAGAGTTTGTAAAACTCTAAATGAATTATGAAAATAAATACAGACGGCAATACACCAATGGAAGGTATAGTAACATTTACTATGTTCCCTGTGTATACCTTAACCTCATTTCTGGCTAGTCATTTTAGGCCATAGTAGCTCTTACATTGATTCGTAACAGAATGCAATCAAGCGGGTATCTTTGTGATTAACTCACAATACCCAAGAATTATTGATTAACATGTTTAACCATAATTCCCAAGAACTATATCTTTGACCAACCTACTATACATAAAAAACTTGTATGACATTCATACATGAGCTGGATATTCCAGTCATCTTTCTTTCTGACTTTATACTTCTAACAGTTTAACTTTTAGTATTTCTCCTACTCGCAAAAGAAGCACCCAACTTAAGAGTGGCGTTAGCCCCGGACTTCCTAGGCGTGTAAGTCATACTAACACCCTTTGGACAGTTCCTTTCTCTTTAAGTTGTTGTTTTATTCACCTTTCATTATATGACAGGCGTTCTTCTGGATCCCTTTCCCAAAAGTCAAATGCATAGTAAACACTTTTACTAATACTTGCAAACAAACATTGCTTTGTTTGTATCTGGAAATAATTTTCAGTTCCATGAATATCATATAACTATCCCAACTTTCGAAGTTTGGGTTTCATGGAAGCAAACATATTCCACTTGACCGTAACAAAATTCTAGCTTTTGGATCGAAGGACGAGAGTCACATGATCGATCCATAGCATTAGCGGGAGGATACGGAAAGCATGCGATAGGAAAAAGTCCTTCTCGGCACTTTTGATGACGATCCTCATATTACGTTACCAATCGTAAAGTTTTGACCAGATATTTAACAGCTATTCAATTTTAACAGGGAAAGTGGAATCGCGAGCCATTATTCTACAACTATTTTGCAAGAAACACTTAGACAGTGTTCATAATTTAATTGCACTGAGAATTAAACATGTTAATTTAACAGTGCGCTCCCACTCAAATCAATATCTCTCATAATTAATTTTGACTGATACAAGATCCAGACTTCAATTCATCGCCATAGAATCATCATCTCATAACGGGAATTTTAATCTTTAGGCCATCTTGCCGATCACATCTCTATGTGACTCTTGCTCATCTTTCGATGCGTGTGTTCTGAGCTCAGGACGATCCTGCCATGAACGTCAAGACAACCAAGTGATCTTGCTGCGAGGTCTGACCTCACCCACCTCACACTTCTCTAATCGTTCGTAACCATGCATCCATGGCGCACCCCGAAAAGATAGGTGCCGTGACGGTGCTACACTTGTGAGAACACTAACTACTTGATATTTTAGTGAGAGATCACCCTAATAAAAAGCGACTACCACACAATCAAAAAGGGTGCATCAAAGGGATAAACATCTCAGGCAATTCATAATAGCATGATATGGTATAACCCTTTATGACGGAGAAGTCTTTCATTCCTTCGTCTTCGGCATCCGCGTCGGTGTTCACCTTCACGAAGACTGCCACCACCTTGTCGATGCACCAGATAATATTGCTATATCTATAGCTAATAAAATAAGTGCATTACTTAAGGTTGACACGCAGGTCATTAAAGTGACAATCATATGGCTCTAGCCATCATGCCGAATCATGACACGCAGGTCATGTTAATTACATCATGTAGTCATCTCATACATAATCAAATTGAATATGAGCATTGCTATACCATATCACATGCACATCCTGCAAAACCAAGTTAGACACCTCAAATCGGTTTATGCAAAATTTTATTTTACGTGGCTTCTAAGGTTTTGACTTAAACCGCAGCTACCAATGTTTTATCATCAAGTATGATTATTCAAGTTGCTAGATTAACATCTCGGGGTGTATGAAACATGAGATAATTAAATCTCGAGCCCCATACTAAACTTTCTCATACGCATGACCCCGTTGCAGATCATATCTGCAATGCCCTTTCATCTGCGAATTTCATCTTTCTTTTGACTACGGCAGAACCCAAAGAACTGATAGCACTTCCATGATCAATCAGGATCACAGATTGCCAGAACTTTGTCAAATTCCACCATACTATCTCGAGATTGAGCAAACACAAATTCTAGGGAAGCAACAAGAACGTCGGGTAACAGATTTCATCTGTCACTCGCATAAATAATTTTCAGCAATAGATCTCATCTACAACCTAATTATATTATGCAATACCCATACATCTCCATGTATTCTAGATCGAAACCTGCATCTACGCATAGCACGGCTCTTGATGCCACTATAGGGGAAGGCGACCGAAAACAAAAAAATCCAACCTACGCATCAGCCCAGGACCACTATGGAGACTGCATACATGGTTTGATCTTTTTCGTTACCGACTCGTAGCGCAGCGGGAAGTAGAGTCGATGACGATCGGCGGTGCAGATCCCCGCAACTAGGATTTACAACCTCCCAACCGCGGTCGAACAGCCCCCCGGACGGTGTCGCGGACAGCCCTTCGGGAGGACCATCGAAACTCGAACGGTCACTCGGACAGCCCTTCGGGAGGACCTTCGAAACTCGGATGGTCACACGGACAACCCTTCGGGAGGCACTCACGAACTAAGACCAAAACTACGATCTCTCTACAGAGTTACACACATACGGTGTCATTTATCCGGCAGGGCTTCGCCGTCCAGAACTAGTTCCTGCCGGAACCCAGACAGCCTTACGGCTCTACGAAACTGTTTTCGTGGGAGGGAGAGAAGAAGCCAGATAATGCATGGCATGGGTTATGAGAGCAAGGGATGAGAGTGGAGGGCTGCCTCTCCACCTCTATTTATAGGAAATCCCAAGGGGTAGGGTGGGTTTACAAGAAAACCCAAAACCCACATGAAATGGAGTCCTTCCCAAGGACCTAAAGAGTGAAAACAAGGGACAAGTGGGGCCCCATGGATGAGCTTCACCCATGAACGTCCCACCCCTTTTGGGGCCCCCCAAAAGGAGGTTCCCACCCTTCCATGTCATCCCTAGATCTTTTGGGCAAAGCCCCAAATGGTGGCTTTCCATAATATATCCCAAAAAGCTATTTCACTATTCACGACGACATTTTTCAGCGCCTTTCGAACTGAAAATTTTTATGTGGGCTTAGAACATTTCTAGTACTCACCATAATAATTTTCAACGCATTCTGGAACAATTCCAGTTTAGTGATTTTCATCTGCGAAAAGCATCTGAACCGGTTCCTGCAGCTCCGGAACATTTCCCGTTTTTATTTCTGAAAATTCCAAAAAGTTTCCAGAATGATTCTGACACCCTCCAAGAATTATCAGGCATGTGCCGAAACCATTTTGACTTAATGGCATACCCCAAAACAACTATTTTGGTTTCACCGAAACTCATCCAGTGACCTCTCTCTACGGAACTTTTCCACTGTCCGAACCTTTTCGGTGATTTTCTCTCAAATTCCCTGTCTAGTATTCATCAGATAGATGACCCTTAAGCGTGTGACCCTATAGGTTCGGTGAATTATAGAAATGAACCGGAAGCCCTTCCGATCAATGATCAACATCGGAGCTGTGGACACCCATATTGACCCCTATACCCACACGAATAAATATTCGAGTGAACCTCCAGTTGCAGTGAGCAATTCCTGTTGCTTCGCGATATGTCACAAACACCCGAGGTGAGATTTGTTGCATCTCCATGGACGAACAATTTTTCCAACATGCAAGTTACCTCGTTACCGGTTTTGTTCTCTTTTCTCGTTTCCTTCTTCCGGCATCCCAGTGATCAAATCACACAGTGTTTGGCCATACGATGATGGATACCGTAATACCGAGAGGGCCCGAGATTATCTCTCCATCTTCGGAGGAGAAAATCCCAATCTTGAGCTATCAAGTTACTGGACACACTTTTCCATGAACCCATAAGTCGCCGTAATAGCCACCCATTTACGGATGACGTTTAACATACCGCAAAGTTCATGAAGCAAGCATGAAGAAACTCGATACTCTCATGGTCTAAGGAATCATGCAAACCTTAACCATCTCTGTGTTATGTACCATTAACTTGTGACGAATGAATCTCTTAGCACAACATCAATCCGGGTCGATTCAACACAAATGTTGTCTTAACATTGTGGCCTCAAGGTTGCTGGCATAGACATGCCCATGATCAGGAAAACAGATTACCGTTTATTATTCCACACGTGCATATGAGTCTTCCTCCGAGCCTCGTGGTTATTGCAGACTCGAGAACCATAGCAGTTATTGCATGGAACATAACATAATTATGAACCGGGAGATAATCAATGACATTTATTATTGCCTCTAGGGCATATCTCCTACACCAGTTTCACCATGTGCCGTTAATGGGTATAAAGTGATACACTGTTCATTACGGGCCAGTTTTACCACAGACCGTTAATGGGCCGAGAGTTACAAAGGGCCTCACCAGATGACACTACTAGTCCTAATTCGGATAGGCCGTAAATGGGCCCTGGGTTAGCGGGCTATAAATGGGTTATATGCGAACAGGCCGTTAACAGGCTTGCCGTGGGCCGGCCCGCCACCTTTTGACCAATTCAAACGCGCCGGCCTTTTCACAGGAATGGGCCTCTGTTAGGCCGTGCCATGTGTCGATGTATCATAGGCGCTTTGGGTCCAATGAGTGGATGACATCTGTCCCAACGGTGAGCCGACACGTGTTTCCTCCAGCCAATGATGATTTTACACGTGGAAAATCGCCATTGGTCGGGGCTGTTAACGGGTTATCAGATCCAAAACCGGACTCGATAGCTTAATGGCGTTCCGTTACGGTGGATGCCACGTGTCGGTCACCCTTGACGAAAGCACTTCTGTGACGCGTGATTTATCGTCATGGAAGTGGACACTTCCGTGATGATAATTTTGGTTAGGTCATGGAACACTTCTACGACAGCACATGTATGACTATCTTGATTCTGTCATAAAATCGTCATGGATGTACATGCATGACAGAGAACGTGACCTACTGTGACAAACACGTATCATCACGGAAGTGTACTTTTTGTAGTGGTGGTGAGTACCCCCTAGTCCAGGACACCGTTAGTAGCCCCCTGAACCGGTCTTCAAGTTGGGGACGCTTCTCGATTCTTCCGAACTGTTCTTCATCTTCGGTCGCCGGTCTTGAAAACTGGTTCAGCAAATTATCTCATCTTTGATCTTGAGGATCACCAAAGTGACTCCGAAGATTTTACCCGTCGGGTATCCGAAGAGCCCCTTTAAGTTCTTGGCCTTTATTAATGCCTTGTTATTATTTTTTACGCCACACCTCGGGTTTGAAGTTGTTCCCGTGAGGCGGTGTCCTCTTGCATCCGACCTCCAACGCCGGACTGCATTCGAGATATCTTTTGCAGCCGAGCACCAACGCCGGATTATATCCGAGATCCAACGCCGGACTATATCCGAGCTCCAATGCCGGACTGTATCCGAGGTGTCATAGATCACCTTGATTTGAAAAAGTTTGAAGGAGGTTATCTGAGTTTAACGCTGAAAAGTTCTCTATGGAATGAGCCATTCGAATCCGAGCTTTATGCGGGACCACTTTCAAGCTCCAACGATGGTCAGCGTCCGAGGTGTCATAAACTACCTTGGTCTTTTAAAAGATTGAGCGAATTCAGCCGAGCTTAATGCCGGAAATTCCCTCTATGGAGCCAGCCACAGGCGCCCGAGCTTTATGCCGGACTGCTTCCGAGGTGGTGCACCACCCCGACCGCGGGCTGATTTTTGTGTGAATATATTTGATTGGTGGAATTTATTCTTTACCAAGATATATAGCCAGTATATGTATATCCGGTAGCCCTCAAGGTGTGTGTCGGTCTGAAAGCCGAGATGCACCTGAAGGAAAACATAAAACTGCTGATCCTAGTAGCCCCTGAGACTCAGGTCGATTTGCAAACCGGCCTCAGGATCAACTCCTACCTCGGCAGCATACGTAGCAATAGAAACGCAGTGTAATATATTAGAAATAATGATCGGCGGACAGGCCCCTGAGAGAGGGTTGTGATAAGTCGCCGTGATATATTAGCTTGTTGCCGGATAAGTCCCAGATGGTACTTACTATTGTCCGAAGACGCGCTTGCCCATAGTTTGGTCATGCCGGACACTAAGCACTTTGAATTCTTTGCATTGAATAAGCAATGCAGTAGCCACCGAGACACTGGTCGAGTGGCAACACCACATCAGGGGATCGATGTGCCCCTTTAATATTTATAAATAATGAGCGTGAAGCCCAGTAGCCCCCGAGCCTTAATGTGGGCACGGGTGGCCGAATTAAGGATCGATATCTGTTTGACAGAAAATTTTGTTGTGTTTAACACAAACTTCTCGGAAAGAGAATAAAGATCTCTTAAAGGAGCTTTGAGCTGGTCGAAATCCGAGCTCGCCAAGGTAGGCCCCAAGGGGTTTAAAAGATGGATTGCAGTAAATGGATTTTACTCGCAATTTTTCTGTGTAATGATTCTATGTATCAAAGTACTTTACATCTTGAATGCTCGGATCCGCATTGTACAACACCTTGTTGACCGATCATCGGCTTCAACCTCCTCGGCCAGTGGACGGGGAGTGTTTGTCCTACTTTGTAAAGCCTTTAGAAGGGCAGAGGTTTGCGACAAACAAGGCAATCCGGCCATATGGTTGTATAAACAAAGGTATGCGAACAGAATGTTATATTACTATTTGATGCAAGAAACATCTCCCAAAGAAAATAATCCCGCTATCGGTTCCTTTCTTTGGGTGGTCATGCCGACCATGATCATGAAACATCAACTCCGATCGATGCAGGAGAAAAATATTGAGGATTTAGTTCGGGGTAAGTTCCCGATCTCTGTGGCTTTTAATGGACCAAAATTTTCAATTCCGTAATCGCCGACCAATTATATTCTTTAAGACGGCTAGCTTTCGGCTTCTCCCAGTCTGTGGTACTAACACGGATGACCCGGAAGTAACAATCACAGCGGTGCTCCCTTTACCTCCTAGCCGAACAATCGAGAACGTAGGAGTAATCATAGGAGCCAGGCAACCCAGCTTGGCCGAAATCTTAAGTCAAATTGATGCATATTTATGGCTTTATAACGATGATTACGGAAGGTGGCCCTTGTATATTAAATAAAAATGCCGATGGTATGTTTATTTTGACTCCGTTGCGACCGTTTATCAGTTGAAAGTGGCCAATTATCGGCTTCCACCCCCTTGTAGATGCTACGCAGGGTGTTTCCGCAATAAAAAACAATCCTTAGGCGACGTCTCAGTGCCCGAAGGCTGTTGTGTTAGCGGAAACGAGGCAATCAGATATGCGGGCTTTATAACTTTTACTTATTCATAGGAGCTTAAAGTTGGGAGGCCAGCTACTAGCCCCTGGTTAGTGTTCGGCGACAGCCGAGGTCAAGACGTAAACACTTGGGCCAATGTTATGAACGGCCCGTCATTTAACACAGTCATTGGATAGCTGACCAGTTTACGCTTATTGTGACAGTCAGTTTTCGGCTTTCTCCACTGAGGTGCTTAACCATGCGAGCTGGAAGCACAATCGCAGTGGTTCTCCCTTTGCACACCTAGCCGAACAAAGCGGAACGTAGGAGGGAAGCACAGGAGCCGGGCAACACAACTATTGACCAAAGACACAATTCGAAACCGATGCATATATAGCAATACCCGAGATTGTTTTTGCAGAATCTCTAAAGGTGTTCGGCGTTGCACTACGAGACTTATGCTGGAAAAAAACAAATAGTTTAAAAGTGCAATAGGCTCGAAAAATCCAAAAACTTATGTAAAATCTTGACATCCGGACTAAACCGAGATTTTGGTGCCAATCCGGAAATTGTTCTTTTTAAAAAAAAATTGTGCTTCTGTCGTTCTTTAACATGACACATCCGATCTCAAGACTTCAAGCGGGTCCGCCTACGGCTTGAAGCTCCTTATCCCGAAGGCGGAGTGCTTCTCCGAGGCCATTTTAGCGAACTAAACTCGAGCGGCTTTAGAGAGAAGGTAGGCTATCCGGCTATAAACCATGCACTCGAGTCGAAAAACGAGCGGTAGAAAAAGACTTTGCAAAGACCAAGAAGAAAACACATTATTATAGAATGGCTCGTGTAAATTTTAAGAGCCCCTAGTTAACATGAGTAAGGGGAGTTTCTTTTAACGAAAGACGTATGTTAGCATGGTCAAACCGAACATAAGTTAAAATTTTAAACTTTGAGCATGAAAGCGACTATTAGCTGGTTAATGTGTTCGGCATTGATGACGCGGTCCGAGCTTGATGCGGGACAAGGTTCCATCCCCCAAGCCGGTCCCGAGGTGGCGGAGTGAAGAGCTCGGCACTCCGAAGTGGTGACATAGCACGGCCAATGAAGGCCGGCAGAGTGACGCCGAAGTCCCCGGCGTTGGTTAATGAAGTGTTGACGAAGCCCCCCGTCCAGCCGAGGTGACGTGGTATGTCAGTACGCCGAGGTGACAACACTGCCCGACCCGAATCATTTACCTGTGCACAAAAAATAGTGCAAACTGGAGATAATAGTAATGATAATAAATAAAAAAGTGTTGCATAATAAATAATTTATGCAAAGTGAGTAATAAAAGAAATATGGCCTGTGCGCCGAACGCTCGATGAGGTAGAGCTCTCTCGGCGATGCCGAAGTCCCCCAGGCAACCGAACACGTCGGTATGGCAACACGACCAACAAGGTGATCACGCGAGCCGACTTACGCCGATTGGGACGACGGCGTCGGCTTGCCGAAGAGACCACGTGACGCAGTCGAAGTCCATTACCTGCACATGTAAAATTGTGTATGCCAACAATAATAATATAAATATATAAAAATCCTCGCATAATTAATTTACGCAAGATAATTTATTTAAAGATATGCGGCCTGGCGCCGAAGTCAATGTCGATGCAGGGCGCCGGCGTGATGCGGTAAAGGCATGTGATAACCCATAAGTATAGAGGATCGCAACAGTTTTCGAGGGTAGAGTATTCAACCCAAATTTATTGATTCGACACAAGGCGAGCCAAAGAATATTCTCAAGTATTAGCAGTTGAGTTGTCAATTCAACCACACCTGAAAGACTTAAAATCTGTAGCAAAGTATTTAGTAGCAAAGTAGTATGGAAGTAACGGTAACGGTGGCTGTTGAGGATATAGACCTTAGAGTCACCTGCCAGGAGGGGCCGGGTTACTCTAATGGTCATTGCCAGAAGCCCGACGTCAAGCTTAAAGACGGTGGGCCGAAGATGGGCTTAACACCCGGATATGGTTTAAGGCCCGTAGTTACAATCATTATTATGGTAGAACCTGTAGTGTAAGGCAAGAATAGTTAAGAGTCCGAGCCAGACGCTCTTATGAGCTGGCCGGGACTCTGAAAGCTGCAGGGCGTCAGCCTCCCTATATAAAGGGACGACCCGGCAGCGGCTTAGGGACAAGAACAATCTCGTCGAAAGCCAGGCATAGCAGTTAAGCTCCCTGGTCATCGAAACCCTAATCAATACCACCGCAAACTGGACGTAGGCTTTTACCTTCACCGTAAGGGGCCGAACCAGTATAAACCCTCGTATTCCTTGTCCTGCTTAACCCCTTCAAGCTTCCTAGTAGCGATGGCTCTACGACTAAGTCCTAGCTCG
This sequence comes from Aegilops tauschii subsp. strangulata, assembly GCF_002575655.3. NCBI lineage: Eukaryota > Viridiplantae > Streptophyta > Magnoliopsida > Poales > Poaceae > Aegilops > Aegilops tauschii. Next base: position 93,006,032 of record NC_053041.3, on the reverse strand, counting down.
AGGACATCTGCCGTGACAATTCCACGACAGTTGGCGCCCACCGTGGGGCTGGCGCACGGTGGATTTGAGTTCTTGAAGGGCAGCTTCGAAGGGCTCAAGGGATACGCTATGGGCCGGATGACCAAGAGTCATCGCGGCAAGCTTTACATCGACGATGCAGACTGGGGCCCCGACGCCGGCTCAATTGAGTACGGGTACCGGGTCCCCTTCGACGGAATTCATGTTTTCATCGGCAAGATTGGTGAGCCGGGCCCTGAGCCGGATCTCTGCACCGATCTCATCGAGGTGGCTCAGCGTGCACGACCCGCCCGGGCCCGGCCTGCCTTAAGGCATGCTTTTGTGGGGTGTATCCACGGAGGACTCTCTGATCGATCTGGATCTGGTGATGAGACGGCCGCCGGCTCTGACGGCGAGTCGGCCACCGGTGAGTCAAACTTGTTGTATCAACTTCAAGATGGCAGGCTCATAGGTTGTTCCGATGGTGACAGTATTCCGGACCTATTTGAGCCGCCAAGCCGGGTGGGAATCTTTATGGCCGGTGCACAGCCTGTTCAGAACCCCGCGGCTGGAGTAGGAAACCCGGTGCCTTCTCCGACTCAGGTACTGATGGATCTCACGGACAAGATGACGGCCCTATTAACCGCCACGGTTGACCCGGCGGATCAAGCTCAGCATGATGCGGAGGTGGCACAGTTAAGATTGGATCTAGTGAAAGCTAAGGAGGACCTTGCAGTGGAAGGGATCAGGATGGCTGCGGAGAGGGCGGCTCTCGATGCCCAAACTCAGTTGATCCAGGCGCAGTCCTTCCAACTCACGATGGATCAGAACGCGTCCAATGAGGTCATGAGAAGGAGGCATCAAAAGATCCAATCTCGGCTCCCGCCGGTTTACGATCCACGCAACCTCTTCAGCACGCCAGGTGCAGGGTCTAGTAACCCGCCAGGGGTCATAGCGCCCGGGTCTGGGCCCCCTATTCAGCCACAAGTGATGGCCCCCCCCAGGTGCCCCCTGCCCCACCTCAGTATGTGCCAACACCCCTGGGTCATTATAATAACCCGCTGGAGAACATGGTTGCTGCGGCAGCACGGCTGGCGGCTCTCCCAGTGGACGGCGACTCTCCGACGGCTATTGAAACCCGGCGGGTCAGCGAACTCCTTCAGACGGCACTGGCGCAACAAGTGGCGTACTCCTACAGCCGGGATAGGATCCACTCGACCCCTCGTCCGGGCCGGAGCCCGAGTTATAGCAGGCACATGGTCTCAGCGACCGGCTCAAGCAACGTCCGACGCCATGACCCGCCCCCTGGGCATGGCCTGGCTTATAACGGAGCCTGTCACGCAGCGGACCAAGACAGAGCGCGGCAAGAGGCGGAGCAGGTGCCTCAATTGACGGCTTACCAGACCCCCCGTCTTATCCGATGACTTCCGTCGACGTGGGTATCCCTACCAGGACGGGAGGTGTCCCCTGTTTAGTGCCGGCTATCCGCAATGAACGTTTACCCAAGGACTTCAAAGGCCCTAGGAAGGTGCCCAACTACACGGCTGACTTACAACCCGCAGCCTGGATCGAGAGTTATGAGATGGCCATGGAGCTACTGGAGGTCAGTGAGGCGGCAATGGCCAAGTACTTCACCATGATGTTGGATGGGACTGCCCGCACTTGGTTAAAGGGGCTACCACCGAATTCCATCGGGTCTTGGGCTGAAAGCCCGGTTCATCCAAAACTTCAAAGATACCTGTAGGCAGTCTATGTCAATTGTGGATTTGACTAACTGTAAGCAGCAGGAGGGTGAGTGTACGGCACATTGGGTTCGCCGGGTTAAGGAGATCATACACTCGTCAGACAAGATGGATGCCGGCTCAGCAGTTTTAATGCTGGAGCAGAATTGTCGTTTTGTGCCCCTGAAGATGAAACTCGGGCGGCTTAAGCGCGACCGCAGTGACATGGGCACACTAATGGCGGCTCTTGTCAAGTACGCCGATTCTGATGGTACCAAGGATCCCCCTTCAGGTGAGGAAAGGACAGGGAAGGGAAAGAAGAATGGCAATGGTCCTCAGCATAACCCGGGGAACCAAGGAGGAGGCAAGCGCAAGGCAGATGGCAGCCTAGAGTTTGTAGCCAACGCCAGTGCACAAGGCAATAACCAGCGACGCAAGGGGAGGCCCCCTCCCCGAGGTGGCGGGTCAGGACCAACACTGGAGCAGCTGTTGAATGAGCCTTGTCCAAGGCATGGCTCTAGAGAGAAGCCAGCGACTCATCTATGGAAGGATTGTGCAATCATGAAGGCCTTTAAGAACTACAATGGCCCGGGCGGCGGCTCAGGCGCCGGCGGTTTCATGGCCCGGGCGGCGGCTCAAATTCTAATCCTCAGAACGGTCAAGGGGGCTTTAATCAGCAGTCTGGCCAGGGTCATCATCAGCAGCAGGGGGGTTACCAGACCAATCCAAAGCAGCTTAACGGGGGACAGTATCACGTGTTTACCACCAGTCTGTGTAAACGAGATCAGAAGCTTCATAAGAGGGCAGTAAATGCCGTTGAGCCAGCGGTTCCACGCTACTTGCGGTGGTCTGAACAACCTATAGTGTGGAGTAGGGAGGATCACCCTCCCCGGGTGGATAATCCGGGTCACTTGGCCTTAGTAGTGGCTCCTCAGGTGGGAGGATATAAGTTCACTAAGGTGCTCATGGATGGAGGCAGCGGCATCAACATCCTCTATTATGAGACTTTCCGTCGTATGGGGTTGATTGACAAAAACCTCAGCCAGTCCAACACTATTTTCCACGGTGTGGTACCGGGTAAGTCGGCTTATCCGGTCGGCAAGATTGAATTGGAAGTGGCCTTTGGAGATGAGAACAACTACAGGGTGGAGAAATTGACCTTTGAGGTGGTCAAGATAAGAAGCCCGTACCATGCTATATTTGGACGGCCGGCTTACGCCAAGTTCATGGCACGGCCGTGTTATGTGTACTTACAGCTCAAGATGCCAGGTCACAATGGGACCATTACGGTTCACGGCAGCCGAAAGGTGGCCTTGGAATGTGAGGAAGGCGATGCGGCTTATGCAGAATCTGTTTGTGCAACAGAGGAGTTGAAGTTTTACAAAGATAATGTTGACCCAACAGACATGACTTCTCTGAAAAAGCCGACTACGGAAAACGAGCCGGCGATGAAATTTAAGTCGGCTGATGAAACTAAGCTCGTTGATTTTGTCCTAGGAGATTCATCTCAGCAGTTTAGCATCAGTGCGAATTTGGATCCGAAATAGGAAGGCACGCTCATCGAGTTCATCCATGAGAATAGGGACATCTTCGCATGGAAACCTTCTGACATGCCGGGTGTACCTAGGGAACTCGCTGAGCACACTCTCAATGTTGATCCGAAATTTAAGCCGGTCAGACTGTTCCTTCGGCGGTTTAATGAAGAGAGGCGGAAAGCTATTGGTGAAGAGGTGGCCCGGCTCTTGGCGGCCGCGTTTATTGTTGAAGTCTTTCACCCAGAGTGGTTAGTTAACCCGGTGCTCGTACTCAAGAAGAACGGCACTTGGCGGATGTGTGTGGACTACACGGACTTGAACAAAGCGTGTCCGGCTGATCCTTTCGCCCTTCCCCGTATTGATTAAATTATTGATGCTACGGCCAGTTGTGCGCGTTTAAGTTTCCTGGACGCTTATTCCGGATATCATCAGATTAAAATGGCGGTTAAGGACCAGGAGAAGACGACGTTCATCACTCCCTTTGGAGCCTTCTGCTATGTGTCCATGCCTTTTGGACTCAAGTGTGCACAGGCGACTTATCAGCGTTGCGTGCAGAACTGTCTTCATAAACAGATTGGGCGCAATGTTCATGCTTATGTGGACGATATTGTGGTTAAGTCCATAAAGGAGGAAACCCTGATAGATAATTTGAGAGAAACCTTTGATAACCTCCGGGTCTACAAGATGATGCTTAAGCCGGCCAAGTGTGTCTTCGGTGTTCCTGCAGGCAAACTCTTGGGGTTTTTGGTTTCTGACAGAGGCATTGAAGCTAACCTAGAGAAGATCAAGGCCATCACCTCCCTGGCTAAGCCGGCGTGTATAAATGACGTTCAGCGCTTGGCGGGTCGCATCGCTGCATTAAGCCGGTTTATAAGCCGTCTGGGTGAGAAGGCCATGCCATTATATCAGTTGATGAAGAAGACTGATAACTTTGTCTGGAATGATGCAGCTAATACTGCCTTTGAGGATTTGAAGAAGCAGCTGGCAGAGCCTCCAGTCCTTGCGGCTCCGGTTGACAAGGAGCCCTTATTATTGTACGTAGCGGCGAACACACGAGCCGTCAGTGTGGCTATTGTGGTGGAGCGCAAGGAGGAGGGTAAGGAGCATCCGGTTCAGCGGCCGGTTTATTATGTCAGCGAAGTGCTCATTGAGTCCAAGCAGCGGTATCCGCATTGGCAGAAGCTTGTGTATGGTGTATTCATGGCAAGCCGGAAACTTAAGCATTACTTTCAGGGTCATCCCATCACCGTAGTCAGCTCTGCCCCTCTTGGTGATATCATTCAAAACAGAGAGGCCACAGGGAGCGTAGCTAAGTGGGCTATAGAACTTGGACCTCATGGTCTCAAATACGTGCCACGCACTGCTGTTAAATCTCAGGCCTTGGTGGATTTCATCAATGACTGGACAGAGTCACAGGTGCCCGAGCAGAAGCCGGATAACACATATTGGACTATTCACTTTGATGGGTCCAGGCAGTTGGAGGGCTCGGGGGCCGGAGTCGTGTTACCTTCCCCTAAAGGTGACAAGTTCCATTATGTGCTACAGTTGCTGTTTCCTTGTACTAACAATGCGGCTGAGTACGAGGCCTTGCTCCATGGTCTTCGAATGGCTAAAGAGATGAGCTTAAGCCGGGTAAGGTGCTTCGGCGACTCAGACTTGGTGGCTCAACAAGTATCAGGAAAGTGGGATTCCAAGGACCCTCTCATGGCGGCTTCTCGCCGCGAGGTTGATGCCACTGCTAGGCATTTTCGGGGTTACCAAGTGGAACACATCGACCGCAGGAAGAACGAGGCGGCGGATGCTTTAAGCCGGCTGGGCTCTCAGCGAAAACCGGTGCCGCCTAACACTTTCCTGGACGTCCTGTATAGCCCTTCTGTTAAGTTGCATACAGAGGAAGACTTGGTTGTCCCTGACCCGGAGGCACGACTGGTGGCGGCTCTCCATATCATACCAGGCTGGACAATGCAATATCTGGCTTACATAACCCGGGGCGAGTTGCCTGAGGATGAAACTTTGGCCAGGCAAATAACCCGGCGGGCTAAGTCAATGATTGTTATCAATGGGGAATTCCATCACCGCAGTGTTACGGGAGCGTTTCAGCGTTGTGTTTCCCCTGAGGAAGGTCAAGAAATCTTGCGTGAGATCCATGAAGGGGATTGTGGCCATCACGCCGGCTCAAAGTCTCTTGTGGCCAAGGCTTTTCGTCATGGCTTTTATTGGTTGACGGCTCATGCTGATGCAGAGGACTTGGTCAGTAAGTGTGATGGTTGCCAAAGGTTCTCGCGACGGGCTCATATACCGGCTCAAGAGCTGAGGATGATCCCAATTACTTGGCCCTTTGCGGTCTGGGGGCTTGATATGGTTGGGCCTTTCAAAAGGTCCAAGGATAAGAAGACCCACCTTTTGGTGGCAGTTGAAAAGTTTACCAAGTGGGTTGAAGCGGAGCCCGTTAGTAAGTGTGATGCAGCCACAGCGGTTCAGTTTATGAAAAAGTTGATCTTTCGCTTTGGCTTTCCGCACAGCATTATCACTGACAATGGCACCAATCTCTCCAAAGGCGCCATGGAAGAATTTTGTCAACGAGAGCATATCCGACTTGATGTTTCCTCAGTAGCTCATCCTCAATCCAATGGTCAAGCTGAGAGAGCTAATCAGGAGATTCTGAAGGGCATCAAGCCCCGGCTTTTGGTCCCTTTGCAACGGACGCCGGGTTGTTGGGTGGAGGAGTTGCCCTCCGTGTTATGGAGCATCAACACTACTCCTAACAGGTCTACAGGTTTTACACCTTTCTTCATGGTTTACGGGGAAGACGCAGTCCTCCCTAGTGACATCCGTCATGACTCACCTCGAGTGGCGGCTTATGTTGGGGCGGATAATGAGCAGGCGCGCCAAGATGCTCTTGACTTGCTGGACGAACAGCGTGATGTGGCAGCAGCCCGTTCAGCGATCTACCAACAAGACCTGCGCCGTTATCATAGCCGCCGGGTTAAATCCCGGGTCTTCCAGGAAGGGGATCTCGTGCTCCGGCTTATCCAAGATCAAACTGATGCGCACAAACTATCCCCGCCCTGGGAAGGGCCCTTCGTGGTCAGCAAGAACTTGCACAACGGGTCATATTACCTCATTGACGTCCGGGAGCACAAAGATTCACGTAAGTCGGAGGAAGAGACCCGTCGGCCGTGGAACATAGCTCAGCTTCGGCCTTACTACACTTGAGCCACTGGCTCTCATAATGTACATATTTCTCTCAGCCATGTATATATTATGATAAAGCAATAAAGCAGGACCTCTGTCCTTTTTCTCCTCCAAATGTGCATGTGCTTTCTTTGCAAGATCAACATGGTAACTTGAAGGAGGATCCGGCTTATGATCGTATTCGAATCTAGCCGCAGGTAATAAGGTCACTTGGGGGCTTCCTGTTCAAACATGGGTCGTATTCGAACCAAAGAGAACATAGCTGTCGATACCCATTTGATTGGCAAAGTGCCGAGCACATTGGGAGGTTTTATCTGATCATATTTGAATCATAGTTTAACCCCTTTGAGAACCGACGTGGATCGTATTCGAATCAGCGTTGTTAAACTATTCTTAAAATCACTTGGGGGCTTCCTGTTCAAACATGGGTCGTATTTGAACCAAAGAGAACATAGCTGTCGGTACCCTCTTGATTAGCATCGCCACACCCACTGGGGGCTATATGATCGTATCCGAATCTTAGCTTAACCCCTTTGGGCCGGGTCTCTGGTCGAATTCGAACCGGAAGCCCCCAAGTTCTTCTGCTTTATAACAAGTTTTCTCTGATTATGTCAAAGTGTGTACAGTCAGGTCTCGCTTGGCCGGTTTAAATTTTGATTTCTAGTGTTGGTTCAACACAATAGGTGTCATTAAAACAGATACACCGGAGTTAAGGTACCAACCTTATTACCCGGGTTATCTAAACCGGAAATACGCTGGCAGGCCGCTAAGTGTGTTATCACGGCTATATTAAAGACATGATTAAGGGTCAATCTTTTTGATTCATATCCGGGTTATATATCTAAAACCGATGATTCTCAGCGCGGTAAGCCGCCTAGAGACTTGCGATTTGTCCTTTTATGCAGGATAGTTCAAGGCAATTATTTGAGACTAAGGAGAATGAATGACCCGGAGAAATATCAAGAGACAGCTTCAATAGACTTCAGCATTCAATATGTGCACGATGGCACGGCAAAGATAAACTGTTGCACCTACTCTATTACAAGACTCATCGAGTCCAAAAGGGTGGAGCATTGTTTGGTAAGCCGGCTGCAGAAGTTAAGACGCTTGCTGGGTGGAAGTCTCCGGCTCATCTCTTTCTTCTCCTCCGGCTGTCCCGAAGGTCTGGAAGGTCGACGACTTCCAGTCGATGCCGCTCAGCGCTTCGAATTGGGCTTCCTCGTCAATTAACCCGGCCGGGTCAATCTCCGGGGCAAAGGTGTGCTGACGAGCCGGCGGAATTAAACTCAGAGCTTCATAGTGAGGGGTTGGAATCCTCTGATTTTCCGCATTATAACCCGGCTGGTACTTGGTCAGATCCGTGTCGTTTCCAATAAGAGTTGCCACCGGGCGCACGATCTTCACGCAGGCGGCGAAGTCTTTTTGGTCGAAAGCCGTGCCATCTTCCTTCAGACTTGGATAGCCGAGGGCGATGTCTACCGGGTCTAGCTCCGGCAGGAAAGCCTTGGCCCGGCTCAGCGCGGCGATCGCTCCGGATCTCGCAGAGGCCCGTCGCAGCCCTTGGATACGTTGCGGGAGGACGGCGAGCCGACGAAGAACCTCCGCCAAGTGAGTCGGCACCTTGTTGGATAAGTCTACCACAGCTAAGGCACGTTGTGACCCGGTGTAGAGTTGCTCCACCAGGGTGTACACGGCCTTTAGCTTGGTTACCACACTCTGGTTGAGGTTGGCACTTCTAGAACCTGTTTCATAGAGCAGGACAAGCCGCCGACCAGGGTGAGTTAGGAGGCATTAAAATTTTAAACTGAATAAAAGCCGGCGGATGACTTACCGAAGATTGCAGCAACCATTTGAGACAATTGGCGCTTTAAGCCGGAGAGTTTGGCCGTCTTCTCTGACAGGGCCCTCTCCGCCTGATCAGCCCGGTTCACCAATGCGACCTTTTCTTCGGCCCACGCTTTTCGTTCAGCATCAAACTCTGTCTTCAGCTTCTCTTGTGAGGCGATGCTGGACACGAACTTGGCATTTGCCTTCCGGGTCTCCATCTCTTGCATCTTCAGCCGGTTCTTAAGATCGGCAAGGTCAGCCTCAACCTTCTTGCCAACAGCCTGTATAAATGTCCGGGTTATGGCATGAACAGTTACTATACAAATTTCAAGTCCCAATTGTTTTCCAAGCAAAGACACTTGGCACTTGGGGGCTAATGCATGTTCAACGTTTCTATTTACAACTTTCCGGTTCATGCGAGTAAGCCGGAAGATAAGTCCCAAGTGTTTTCCAAGCAAAGACACTTGGCACTTGGGGGCTAATTTGTATCGAAGGTTCTTATGTAGAAATTACCGGTTTAATTGGCTAAGCCGGAACTTCAGTCTACAACATATTCAATCATAAGTCATTGACTTGAGGGCTAGCATGGTAAAAGTAACTAGGCAGTAAGTAAGAGGACAGAAGGATAATACCTCAGATTTCTGCTGGATCTGGGTCACCATGGCAACCTCTGCGTCCCGGCTCTTGTGCACTTGGTTGATGTAGCCGGAGACGAGCTCTTCGATGCTCAGGTTGGCATAGTCAATTAGATCCAGACTAACCCGGTGGGGCTGCAGTACTTCCCCCTTGGCAGAGCACTTGGCCAGTGCCGTAGGCCTCCCCGGCTCAACAAATTCCGTCCGGGTGATTTCCACGTCGGGTCATTTGTTGGCTGAGCCAAGCCGGAGGCCTCCGGGTCAGCAGAAGCTTCTACAGGTGCCTTGTCGATTGGAGCGGTGGCTTCGGGGGCGGAGGGAGCTGGCGGTTCTTGAATCGTCACCTCCGGTTCAGGCAAATCCGGCTCTCCGGCCGACTTGGTTTTCTTCGCCCTCTTGGTGAGCTTTGCCTGGGCACTGAAAGAACAACAAAGGTTAGTACAAAAAGTATGAGCAAAGATCATAACAACATGCGATGGTTATCATTACCCGGGCACGGTCTTGAAAGTTGGCAGATTCGACTGCATAGAATCGCCAGAAGAAGGGGAAGTCTCCTGATAATTTGAGTCAGAGGAATTAAGCGGTTGGCGTATAACACCCGCAAAAGGATGAAAAGGGTACAATTTTGTGGTCACCTCGGTCCGGCGTTTCCTTGATGCATCAGGTAACCCGTAGGAGAGGTCAGTGTCCTTGTTGGTCCGGGTATGTCGCCGGCTCTCATGAACCTGTCGCTTCAAAATAAATTGAGGATCTTGGTAAGCTAAAGGATGGGAAAAGCTTACTTTTCGGGTTACTCTTCTGGTTTTCAGCCGTGGCAAGGGCTCCGAGTCGGAGGAAAGTATTGTTACCTCTTCAACCACCGGGTTACTGGCTCCGGTGTCCTCCTGTTGATAAACAACATTGATAAGGCGGACAGAGCTAAAACAACAAGTATAACAAGAGCTTACAAGTCTAGGAATTACCTCAGACTCGGAGCTGTCACTCAGCTGCAACAGCTCCGAAGCAGTGGGCCTACTTCCCTTCTTACGGGGGGCGGCTTTCTTGGCGGCTTTCTTCGCCTTTCTGGTCTTCTTGGCCGGGTCATGGTCATACTTGACCCGCCAGAACTTGTCATCAGCCTGAAAAATACAATGAAGATTTCTTGAAGATCCAGATGAAGGTTATCTATGGTCAAAGACAAAATGTTTAAAGAAGTGGCTTACCGCTGGGGCTGGGTTGGTCTTGCAGAAGGGGGCTAGCCCGGTCCTCCCGCAGTCTGCCAGGCTCTCATTCAAGAGAGCCTTGGTCATCTCCTCTGCAACATCTTCTGGAAGATCATTGCGGCTGTGTCTCTGGGGGTCATCCGTTCGTCCTATGTACTCGCACATTAAGCCGGGGCGACGGCTTAATGGGATCACCCGCCAGGAGATCCAGACCCGGACCAGATCGATTCCGTTGAGACCATTGCCCAAAAGAGCCTTGATCTTGTTTATGGTGGCGAGTAGAGGCTGGCGCTCCGCTTGCGTCAGCTTGTCAGACAGTGGGTGTGTTGACTCCAGACGAGAGGGGCGGAAGCCGGGCAACGGACTTTCATCAGCCGGTGACGTGTCTTGGCAGTAGAACCACGTCAGATTCCAATCTTTGGGGTGGCTTGGCGGCTCTGCGTGTGGGAAAAGGCAGTCCCTTCGCCGCTGGATGGAGATGCCACCTAACTCCAGACTTGGCCCATTGGCGCACTCATTCTGACGATTCAAGTAAAAAAGCTCTCTGAAGAGCAGGAGACTAGGTTCTTCTCCAAGGTAAACCTCGCAGAATACTTGGAAGTTGCAAATGTTGGACACTGAGTTGGGTCCTATGTCCTGAGGCCGCAGGTCGAAGAAGTTTAAAACGTATCTAAAAAACTTTGAGCCGGGCGGTGCGAAGCCCCGGCTCATATGATCCGCAAAAATCACTACCTCCCCGTCCTTTGGCTGTGGTCTCTCTTCTGACGGGTCAGGGGCACGGTAGGACATGACGTCTTTCTTGGGCAGATATCCAGACTTGACAAAATCTGCTAGTGTCTCACTGGTGACATTGCACCTCATCCAGTTGCAAGTGATGGAGGTTTTGGGAGCTTTCGGAGGCATGGTGAAAGTCGGCAGTCTATGACAAAAAGGAAAACGTCCGGATTAATTATAAGCCGGAGGAAATCTACAGTTCAAAGTCAAGGTGGCGGCTTGTGAAGGGGACTAATGGTATATACCTAAGTACAGCGGGTTATGTAAGCCGCAGGGGTATTAAGAGTAATTTGATTGTCTACGGCCTTATCACAGCTAAGCTGGAGGATTCTACGGAGCATGGTTTTCTTTAAGCCGGAAGGATCTATGGCGTGTGGTTTCTTTAAGCCGGAAATATAAACTGCCGTGATTCAATGATTGCAGTTTTTTACTAAGTGTGGTAAAACAGGTTTCACACATTGCAGTAACTATTTTGGATCAAAATGGTCGGGCAAAAGAAAAGTTTCTAGACCTAGAAACGGACGTGAGGAAGTTCTTAAGCTCGAACAAGGCTCTTATGCAGTAAAACGAGGCTTACTTGGATTTGAGATGAATGCTAAACAGCCGCCGCACTAGTTCTACCCTATGCTAAGATCAAAAAGAGGCAGTAAAATTCAAATATACTGCGGGCCGTGAGGAACTACGAAGAACAGAGGAAGAACTATGAAGCCCTAGTGCGGATCTGCCCTATGGAATAGCAAGGACTCATCGATGCTGAAGAGGAGCGGAGGTTGCCGCCGTTTGTCTGGACCGAGTCAGGGTGATGCAGCGGCCGAGGTTGACGAAGACCGGGGGCGAGGCGGCGGCGGTAGAGTTCGAGCTCGAGTAGAGGAGCAGTGGCGCGAGGAGGAAGAAGGGTGGCGGAGAAGCCCATCGGGCCGGCCTATTTATAAGGGCGAGCACATAAGTGGGCGCGAGAATCAAGGAGTCCACGGCGTGGTTATCTCCTCACGAAACGCCTCGATTTTCAGGATGACAGTAAAGGTAAAGATCCGTTGCGGATCTGGCGGAGTAAAAAACGGGCTTAATGGAAGATGACGTCATGGCGGATTATCTGGAGTCCAGAGGATGACGTCACGCCGGGTTATGGTCTTCACACAATCGTAAGCCGGCGATTTTCTGTCGAAAGGATTGAAGATTGACATGAGCCAGCTCAAATCAATCTGGGGCCTAATGTTGAGGATATAGACCTTAGAGTCACCCGCCAGGAGGGGCCGGGTTACTCTGATGGTCATTGCCAGAAGCCCGACGTCAAGCTTAAAGACGGTGGGCCGAAGATGGGCTTAAGACCCGAATATGGTTTCAGTCCTGTAGTTACAATCATTATTATGGTAGAACCTGTAGTGTAAGGCAAGAATAGTTAAGAGTCCGAGCCGGACACTCTTATGAGCCGGCCGGGACTCTGAGAGCTGCAGGGCGTCAGCCTCCCTATATAAAGGGACGACCCGGCAGCGGCTTAGGGACAAGAACAATCTCGACGAAAGCCAGGCATAGCAGTTAAGCTCCCTGGTCATCGAAACCCTAATCAATACCACCGCAAACTGGACGTAGGCTTTTACCTTCACCGTAAGGGGCCGAACCAGTATAAACCCTCGTATACCTTGTCCCGCTTAACCCCTTCAAGCTTCCTAGTAGCGATGGCTCTACGACTAAGTCCTAGCTCGAGGACATCTGCCGTGACAATTCCACGACAGTGGCAAAAGTAATAATAGCAGTTTTTGTAGCAATCATAACAGTGGCAACAGAAAAGTAACTAAGCAAAGATCAATATGTGAAAAGCTCGTAGGCAATGGATCAATGATGGATAATTATGTCGGATGCGATTCCTCATGCAACAGTTATAACATAGGTGACACAAAACTAGCTCCAGTTCATCAATGTAATGTAGGCATGTATTCCGAATATAGTCATATGTGCTTATGGAAAAGAACTTGCATGACATCTTTTGTCTTACCCTCCTGTGGCAGCGGGGTCCTATTGGAAACTAAGGGATATTAAGGCCTCCTTTTAATAGAGTACCAGACCAAAGCATTAACACTTAGTGAATACATGAACTCCTCAAACTACGGTCATCACCGGGAGTGGTCCCGATTATTGTCACTTCGGGGTTGCCGGATCATAACACATATTAGGTGACTATTGACTTGCAAGATAGGATCAAGAACTCACATATATTCATGAAAACATAATAGGTTCAGATCTGAAATCATGGCACTCCAGCCCTAGTGACAAGCATTAAGCATAGCAAAGTCATAGCAACATCAATCTTAGAACATAATGGATACTCGTGATCAAACCCTAAGAAAACTAACTCGATTACATGGTAAATCTCATCCAACCCATCACCGTCCAGCAAGCCTACGATGGGATTACTCACGCACGGCAGTGACGATGGCGACGGAGGATGGTTGATGATGACGATGGCGACGGATTCTCCTCTCCGGAGCCCCGAACGGACTCCGGATCAGCCCTCCCGAGGAAGATTAGGGCTCGGCGGCGGCTCCATATCGTAAAACGTGATGAATCCTTCTCTTTGATTTTTATCTCCCCGAAAGTGAATATATGGAGTTGGGGTTCAGGTCGGTGGAGTCCCAGGGGGCCCATGAGGCAGGGGGCGTGCCCCAGGGGGCGCCCTGCACCCTTGTGGATAGGGTGTGGGCCCCCTGATGCTGATTCTTTCGCCAATATTTTTCATTGATTCCAAAACGTGTTTGTGTGGATTTTCAGGTCATTCCGAGAACTTTTATTTCTGCACAAAAATAACACCATGGCAGTTATGCTGAAAACAACGTCAGTCTGGGTTAGTTCCATTCACATCATGCAAGTTAGAGTCCAAACCAAGGGCAAAAGTGTTTGGAAAAGTAGATACGTTGGAGACGTATCAACTCCCTCAAGCTTAAACCTTTGCTTGTCCTCAAGCAATTCAGTTGACAAACCGAAAGTGATGAAGAAAAACTTTTACAAACTCTGTTTGATCTTGTTGTTGCAAATATTTAAAGCCATCATTCAAGTTTTTAGCAAAGATTATAAACTAACCATATTCACAATAACATTTAGGTCTCATGTTTACTCATATCAATGGCATAATCAACTAGCAAGCAATAATAATAAATCTCGGATGACAACACATTCTCAAAACAATCATAACATGATATAACAATATGGTGTCTCGCTAGCCCTTTCTGAGACCGCAAAACATAAATGTAGGGCACCCCTGAAGATCAAGGACTGACTAGACATTGTAATTCATGGTAAAAGAGATCCAGTCATATTCATACTCAATGTAAATTAATAGCAATGCATGCGAATGACAGCGGTGCTCTCCAACTAGTGCTTTTTAATAAGAGTATGATGACTCAACATAAAAGTAAATAGATAGGCCCTTCGTAGAGGGAAGCAGGGATTCGCAGAGGTGCCAGAGCTCGAGTTTTGAAACAGAGATAAATAATATTTTGAGTGGCATACTTTCATTGTCAACATTATAACCAAGATATCTCGATGTCTTCCATGCTACACACATTATAGGCGGTTCCCAAACAGAATGGTAAAGTTTATACTCCCCCACCACCAACAAACATCAACCCATGGCTTGTCCGAAACAACGGGTGCCGTCCAACTAACAACAATCCCGGGGGAATTTTTTTTGCAATTATTTTGATTTGATTTGAGCATGGGACTGGGCATCCCAGTTATCGGCAATTTTCTCGTGAATGATGAGCGGAGTCCACTCATCGTGAGAATAACCCACCTAGCATGGAAGATATAGACAGCACTAGTTGATACATGATCTATTCGAGCGTACTAAATAGAATTTCATTTGAAGGTTTAGAGTTTGGCACATACAAATTTACTTGGAACGGCGGGCAAATACCGCACATAGGAAGGTATGGTGGACTCATATGGAATAACTTTGGGGTTTATGGAAGTGGATGCACAAGCAGTATTCCCGCTTAGTACAAGTGAAGGCTAGAAAGAGACTGGGAAGCGACCAACTAGAGAGCGACAACAGTCATGAACATGCATTAAGATTAATCAACAATGAGTGCAAGCATGAGTAGGATATAAATAACCGTGAACATAAATATCGTGGAGGCTATGTTGATTTTGTTTCAACTACATGCATGACCATGTGCTAAGTCAAGCCACTCAAATCGTTCAAAGGAGGATACCACCCTATCATACCACATCACAACCATTTTAATGGCATGTTGGCACACAAGGTAAACCATTATAAACTCCTAGCTAGTTAAGCATGTCATGAGCAACTATAATCTCTAATTGTCATTGCAAACATGTTTCGTTCATAATAGGCTGGACCAGGAACGATGAACTAATCATATTTACAAAAAAAAGATAGGTCGAGTTCAGACCAGCTTCTGTCATCTCACTCAGTCCATCATCTATCGTCATTATTGCCATCACCCGCACGACCGAACTGCATGGATAATAATAGTGCACGTGCATTGGACTAAGCTGGAATCTGCAAGCATTTAATACAAGGGAGAAGACAAGGTAATATGGTCTCTTGGTTAAATCAACAATAATGCATATGAGAGCCATTCACCATTTTCATTATGGTCTTCTCCTCTCGACCCCCAAAGAAAAGAAACGAAATAAAACTATTTACACGGGAAAGCTCCCAACAAGCAAAAGAAGGACGAGAAATCTTTTTGGGTTTTCTTTTAATTACTACTATTACAGGCATGGAAAGTAAACTAGCTAAAAGCTACAACTAATTTTTTTGGTTTTTCTTAAGGTTTTTCAAACACACAAGAAGAAGGCTTAGAAAAGAAAATAAACTAGCATGGATAGTACAATGAAAAAGTATGAGCACCGACAACTGGCATGAGTGTGTGAAGATGAATGTAATGTCGGTGAGAAATACATACTCCCCCAAGCTTAGGCTTTTGGCCTAAGTTGGTCTATGCCCACAAATCGAAGCTACTCTCTCCAGTGTACTGAGGAGGGTCCTCAGGGTGCCACTGGTTGGCGATCTCCTCCGGATCCCACTGATAAACAGACTGTCGATAAGGGTCAAGTGGTGGCTCAGGCTCATGTTGTAGGACTTGTGTCAGCATCCAGTATGCATAAATGGCCTCGGGCAAGATGAGGTACGTGCCTGAAATTATGTTAAACAACGAGGGTGCATGCAAGGTAATAGTCTCACGGTGAGTTTTATCAAATATCAAATTATACTTAAGCATCTTCTTCTTATTTTTAACAATAAATTCATGTGCTACCATACTCTTATAATCGAGAAAAATAGGGGGCAACAACTTTTCCTCTTTCTCATAAAGCCTAATAGGTATCTCAAAGTGGTTATCAAGGCGTGAAGCAAAGATGCCTCCGAAGATTGGGGCCTTTGTATGGTTCAGACTTAATCGTTTAGCAACAATAGCGCCTAAGCTGAAAGTTGTATCATGAAACAAGGCATGGCGCAAAATGACAAGATCAGGAGCACTAAGATTTCCAGTGTTCCCGCGACCAATTAAGCATATACTAGCAAATATGCAAAGTAACGTAGAACAGGAAAATGTATACTAGTAATTCTTGCATCGGAAACTTTCCTCGTTTCCCCTACAGCAATTCTATCAATAAATCCATCCACATCACTACGATGTGGTTCCTCGATGCTGCCCACAAAGGGTATCTTGCAGACCCGACAAAAAGCATGGAGTGACATGTCCTTAACCTCATCATATAAGCCAAACTCCACTAAAGGTGGTGATTTCTTAGCATGGAAATAAAATTTTTGCACGAAAGTATTAGTGACAAGGAGATACTATTCGCGCTGGTCGCGGAGGAAGTAGGTGAGGCCTGCATTCTCAGCCAAGTAATAAAAGTCATCGTAAATTCCGGCGGCTCTCAAGAACGCATCACAAGGCCATTCACACGGCCGAACCTCCGCAGTGCGAGGAAGATTGTATTTGGGCTTTTTATTCTCCTCATTCTGCTTATCCTTCGAGCTTCGGCTCGAAGATCTCCTCAACAATCTCTTCATCATTTTCTTTCTCTGAAAAATTTCTGAAATTTCTTAGCGACTCAAAATAAAAGTGAACCAAACTCAACAAGATTGATAGCAAGTACTCCCACAAGTGCCTAGAGGCTATAGCATGCATTAAAACTACTTTGGACCATATAAATTTGACATGCAATCTCAAGAACAGGGTCACCTTAGCAGCAAAAATTTGTAATAAATAAATCACTAGAACAAAAACTAATTGGACCATTGGAGGAGTCACATACCGAAGAACAATCCCCCAAAACAGTTTTGTGAATGGAGCTTTGAGCAAAGAGATCGAAAATGGCAGCAAGATGAGCTAGAACACGGGTGTGAGCTATGGGAGGATTTTTTCTAGAGGAAGACGAAGTGAGTGTGTGCTGGAATAAGTGGAGGGGGTTCATGTGGGGCCCATGAGGCAGGGGGGCGCGCCCTGTGCCCTCGTGGCCAAATGGTGGGGCCCACTGGTGTGTTCTCAGTGCCAGAAATTCTTAAATATTCTACAAAAAATCATATTTCATTTTTAGGACATTTGGAGAACTTTTATTTTCGGGGTATTTTTATTGCAAGGATAATTCAAAAAACAGACAGAAAATACCATTTTTGCTTTATTTAATCTAAATAACAGAAAGAAAAATGAGGGTACAGAGAGGTGTGCTTTCTAACTTCATCCATCTCGTGCTCATCAAAAGGAATCCACTAACAAGGTTGATCAAGTCTTGTTAACAAACTCTTTCCGAATAACATGAAACTGGAGAACTTTCGAATAACACTAGGTTACCCCAGCGGGGATATGCATGTCCCGAACAATAAGAATATCATATTTCTTCTTGATAGTAGGAAGAGGGAATGCAAAACCTCCAATAGTAATCGTTGAAATTTTTCCAATAGAATCGATACTGTGGACATGAGGTTGTTTCCTCGGAAAGTGTACAGTATGCTCATTACAATTAACATGAAAAGTGACATTGCCTTTATTGCAATCAATAACAGCCCCTTGCAGTATTCAAAAAGGGTCTACCAAGGATAATCGACATACTATCGTCCTCGGGAATATCAAGAATAGCAAAGTCCGTTAAAATAGCAACGTTTGCAACCACAACAGGCACATCCTCACAAATACCGACAAGTATAGCAGTTGATTTATCGGCCATTTGCAAAGATATGTCAGTAGGTGTCAACTTATTCAAATCAAGTCTACGATATAAAGAGAGAGGCATAACACTAACACCGGCACCAAGATCACATAAAGCAGTTTTAACATAGTTTCTTTTAATGGAGCATGGTATAGTTGGCACTCCTGGATCTCCTAGTTTCTTTGGTATTCCACCTTTAAAAGTATAATCGGCAAGCATGGTGGAAATTTCAGCTTCCGTTATCTTTCTTTTATTTGTAACAATATCTTTCATATACTTAGCATAAGGATTCATTTTAAGCATATCAGTCAAACGCATACGCAAAAAGATAGGTCTAATCATTTCAGCAAAGCGCTCAAAATCCTCATCATCCTTTTTCTTGGATGGTTTAGGAGGAAAAGGCATGGGTTTCTGAACCCATGGTTCTCTTTCTGTACCATGCTTCCTAGCAACGAAGTCTCTCTTATCATAACGTTGATTCTTTGATTGTGGGTTATCAAGATCAACAGCAGGTTCAATCTCTACATCATTGTTATTGCTAGGTTGAGCATCAACATGAACATCATCATTATCACTAGGTTCATGTTCATTACCAGATTGTGTTTCAGCATCAGAAATAGAAATATCATTGGGATTCTCAGGTGTGTGAACAACAGGTTCACTAGAAGCATGCAAAGTCCTATCATTTTTCTTTTTCTTCTTCTTAGAAGGACTAGGTGCATCAACATTAGCTCTCTGAGAATCTTGCTCAACTCTCTTTGGGTGGGCCTCAGGATACAAAGGTTCCTGAGTTATTCTACCCCTCTTGTCATAACTCTAACAACATTATCATTTTTCGTATTATTTAATTCATTGAGCAAATCATCTTGTGCTTTAAGCACTTGTTCTACCTGAGTGGTAACCATAGAAGCATGTTTACTAATAAGTTTAAGGTCACCTTTAACTCTAGACATATAATCACTCAAGTGTTCAACCATATAAGCATTACGTTTCAATTTCCTACCAACATAAGCATTGAAGTTTTCTTGTTTAACAATAAAATTATCAAACTCATCCAAGCATTGGCTAGCAGAGTTATTACTAGGAATATCACCTTCATCAAATCTGTAGAGAGAATTTACCTTTACTACCTGTGTCAGGTTATTAAGACCATGTATTTCTTCAATAGTTGGTAATTCTTAACATCTTCAGCTTTAATACCCTTTTCTTTCATAGATTTCTTCAGGACTGAGAAATAGAATACCCCTTTTCTTCGGATTTGGCTTAAGAGTTGGTTCAGGAAGTGTCCAATCATTATCATTACTCAATATATTATTCAATAGCAACTCAGCTTGCTCAACAGTTCTTTCCCTGAAAACACAACCAGCACAACTATCCAAGTGGTCTCTGGAAGCATCGGTTAGTCCATTATAAAAGATATCAAGTATTTCATTTTTCTTGAGAGGATGATCAGGCAAAGCATTAAGTAATTGGAGAAGCCTCCCCCAAGCTTGTGGGAGACTCTTTTCTTTAATTTGCAAAAAATTATATATTTCCCTTAAGGCAGCTTGTTTCTTATGAGCGGGGAAATATTTAGCAGAGAAGTAATAAATCATATCCTGGGAACTACGCACACAACCAGGAGCAAGATAATTAAACCATGTTTTAGCATCACCCTTTAATGAGAACGGAAATAACTTAAGGTTATAGTAGTAACGAATTTTTTCCTCATGAGTGAATTGGGTGGCTATATCATTCAATTTAGTAAGATGTGCCATAGCAGTTTCAAATTCATAGCCATAAAAAGGACCAGATTCAACCAAAGTAATTAACTCAGGATCGACAGAGAAATCATAATCCTTATCAGAAATACAGATAGGTGAAGTAGCAAAAGCAGGGTCATATTTCATTCTAGCATTCAAAGACTTATCTTTCAGCTTAGCTAACAATTTCTTAAGATCATATCTATCTTTGCAAGCAAAAAGGTCTCTAGCAGTTTCTTCATCCATAACATAACCCTCAGGCACATCAGGCAATTCATATCTAGGGGGAGAATCTTCATCATCACTTTCATCAATATTATCTATTTCAATAATTTCATTCTCTCTAACCCTAGCAAGTTGTTCATCAAGAAATTCACCTAATGGCACAGTATTATCAAGCATAGAAGTAGTTTCATCATAAGCAGCATGCATAGCAGAAGTGGCATCATCAATAACATGCGACATATCAGAATCAATAACAGGTGTAGCCGTCGCAAATTTACTCATAACAGAAGATGAATCAAGTGCAGAGCTAGATGGCAGTTCCTTACCTCCCCTCGTCGTTGAGGGAAAAATCTTGGTTCTTTCATCTTTCAAGTTCCTCATAGTGATCAACAGATATAAATCCCAAGTGAGTCCAAGAATAGAGCTATGCTCCCCGGCAAGGGCGCCAGAAAATAGTCTTGATAACCCACAAGTATAGGGGATCGCAACAGTTTTCAAGGGTAGAGTATTCAACCCAAATTTATTGATTTGACGCAAGGGGAGCCAAAGAATATTATCAAATATTAGCAGTTGAGTTGTCAATTCAACCACACCTGAAAGACTTAATATCTGCAGCAAAGTATTTAGTAGCAAAGTAGTATGAAAGTAACGGTAACGGTGGCAAACGTAATAGTAGCAGTTTTTGTAGCAATCGTAACAGTGG
This sequence comes from Aegilops tauschii subsp. strangulata, assembly GCF_002575655.3. Lineage (NCBI taxonomy): Eukaryota > Viridiplantae > Streptophyta > Magnoliopsida > Poales > Poaceae > Aegilops > Aegilops tauschii. Next base: position 92,985,300 of record NC_053041.3, on the reverse strand, counting down.
CAACGAAAAGTAACTAAGCAAAGATCAATATGTGAAAAGCTCATAGGCAATGGATACATGATGGATAATTATGTCGTATGCGATTCCTCATGCAACAGTTATAACATAGGGTGACACAGAACTAGCTCCAGTTCATCAATGTAATGTAGGCATGTATTCCGAATATAGTCATATGTGCTTATGGAAAAGAACTTGCATGACATCTTTTGGCCTACCCTCCCGTGGCAGTGGGGTCCTATTGGAAACTAAGGGATATTAAGGCCTCCTTTTAATAGAGTACCGGACCAAAGCATTAACACTTAGTGAATACATGAACTCCTCAAACTACGGTCATCTCTGGGAGTGGTCCCGATTATTGTCACTTCGGGGTTGCTGGATCATAACACATAGTAGGTGACTATTGACTTGCAAGATAGGATCAAGAACTCACATATATTCATGAAAACATAATAGGTTCAGATCTCAAAATCATGGCACTCGGGCCCTAGTGACAAGCATTAAGCATAGCAAAGTCATAGCAACATCTATCTTAGAACATAATGGATACTAGGGATCAAACCCTAACAAAATTAACTCGACTACATGGTAAATCTCATCCAACCCATCACCGCCCAGAAAGCCTACGATGGGATTACTCACGCACGGCGGGGAGCATCATGAAATTTGTGATGGAGGATAGTTGATGATGACGATGGCGACGGATTCCCCTCTCTGGAGCCCCGAACAGACGCCAGATCAGCTCTCCTGAGGAAGATTAGGGCTTGGAAGCGGCTCCGTATCGTAAAACATGATGAATCCTTCTCTCTGATTTTTTCTCCCCCAAAGTGAATAAATGGAGTTGGGGTTGAGGTCGGTGGAGTTCCAGGGGGCCCACGAGGCAGGGGGCGCCTTGCACCCTCGTGGACAGGGTGTGGGCCCCCCGATGCTGATTCTTTCGCCAATATTTTTCATTGATTCCAAAACGTGTCTCCGTGGATTTTTAGGTCATTCCGAGAACTTTTATTTCTATACAAAAATAATACCATGGCAGTTCTGCTGAAAACAATGTCAGTCCGGGTTAGTTCCATTCAAATCATGCAAGTTAGAGTCCAAAACAAGGGCAAAAGTGTTTGGAAAAGTAGATACATTGGAGACGTATCAGCGTGGCAAAGCCTGAATTCACAGGTCGGTCCGAGTTCCGGATGCGGCATTCGCCGAACTATGTACGAAAACTGACCGAACCACCACGCGACCATCGTTAATGCGGCCGCCGTTTAATAGACCTGTGTACAGATGATGCAAAACCCGAGTAATAATTCCTTGGGAAAAATAAATCCAAACAAGCAACAATTGCTAGGATTAATAGCACCTGGTTTATTTGTTGTAGCAGTCCGAAGAAAAGTGACTCCCAAAATAGGGACTTGATCCGCACACCCATTGCCTGATGGGCGGTGAAGCGACGGCATGGCGATGCTGGTAAAGGTTGGCTCGCCGAGGCAAAGCCCCCAGTCCAGCTAACGTGACGAAGCTGGTCGGCTAACGACACCGAAGTCTCCGGAGTAGGTTAATGAAGGGATGGCGAAGCCCCCGGTCCAGACGAGGTGACGGAGCAAGTAGTTAAGGAGACATTACAACTGCCATGTCAGCCGAGGTGTTGAAGTATTTCGGCGTGATGGACATCGGCTGGAAGAAGCAACGGTGCGGTCATGCCGATGCAGGTCATAACTCGTGACGTGGTCAATGCTGGCTTGATGAAGTGACTGTGCGGCGATGCCGATGTGCTCGCTCCGTGTAATCCGTGGGGCGGCGAGGTTCGTGATGATTTATCCCTTGCGATGCCGAACTCTTGTTCGGCTTGCCGAGATGATGATCCAAAGAAGCTGAGCTCGGCCCCACAAAGCGACGACGTGTCTAGCGCAGGTCGGCAGCCGTGGAGCAACGTTGTCGGGCTGGTTTGACACCGACGCGATGGTGAAGATCATATTGGAAAAGACTTTAAAATTAGTCGGATGTGTTTGGGAACCAAACACAGTACCCCATACAAAACTTCCTTCAAAAAGGATGTCCGAAATCCCCTTCATAAAAAAGATGAACTCGGGTCGGATTTGTTCTCGCATAGAAATCAGACCAGAAAAGTGATGCATTAATCGGAAGGTTCTCGTACTTTTGATGGTCGGATCGAGCTGAAATTGTGAGGGGTGGTAGATATAGGAATTCGGCAGCCGATCAACGGTTGGATGTTCCAAAGGACGGCCGAGCTAGGTGCTGGACACCACGCTCCAAACTCGTCCAGATTCCCGTCCGGATTCGACGGGGCTCCAGTATATCGGAGACCGGCGGGGATTGCTCCATCGGAATGCGACGAAATTTTACAGTGTTGTTGTAGACTTAATTCCGCACAACTCCACCAAAGGAATCGTAAAAGCGATGCTCGAGGAGGTGGTGGTAGCGGGTACAAGTTCGCTGCTTGGAAAAACAGCTCGGTCGCCCGAGGGCAATGCTGATGTTGAGCCCCCAAGCTCCATGGATGATTCCTCCATGATCTTGATAGAGATCGGAGTTGATGTTGATGAATGCCCTCATCCGAACATGATTATTGGAGGTAGGGCACAGTCCTCGGTCAAGCCAAGGTGACCAGTCGAGGCGACGACCAAGACGCCGATGTCGCAGTTGATCTGTAGACGAGCCATTGATCCTTCGTTAATCTCACAGCGGAAATCTCAATGAAAGCAGCATTGTCGGTGTCAAAACCGGCAGATCTCGGGTAGGAGGTCCCGAACTGTGCGTCTTAGGATCGATGGTAACATGGACACGGGATTTTACCCAGCTTCGGGCTCTCTCGAAGAGATAATACCCGACATGCTGCTTTTTATTGTATTCGATGCGTATGATTACAGAGTTGATCTACCTCAAGATCATATGTTGTGGTCTAAACCCTAGAGGTATGATGAGTAATGTCATGATGCTCTATCGACTAGCCTGACCTCGGCTTATATAATGTACCAAAGGCCTAGGATAACAAGAGTCCTAGCCGAATACGCCGGTGGAGAGGAGTCCTTGTCTTGATCAACAAGTCTTGTGGAATCTTCCTCGTGTATACATCGGTTGTCCGAACTGGCCCATGAGCAAATGGCCATGGGGGTCCTCGGCCCAATCCAACTGACCGGGAGACGACGTGGTGAGTACCCCCTAGTCCAGGACACCATCAGCCACCCCCCAACCCTAGTCCATTTCGGTTTGGGCTAGGGGGGCATGCGCCACTCCTTGGCCTGCCTCCTCTCTTCCACCACTAGGCCCATGAGGCCCAATAACTTCGCGGGGGGCGGGGGGGGGGGGGGGGGAGGGGTTCCTGTAACCCCCGGTACTCGTAAACTTCCCGAACCATTCTAGTGTCCGAATGTAGCCTTCCAATATATGAATCTTTATGTCTCGACCATTTTGAAACTCCTCGTCATGTCCGTGATCTCATCCGGGACTCTAAACAATCTTCGGCCATCAAAACACATAACTCATAATACAAATCATCATCGAACATTAAGCGTGCGGACCCTACGGGTTCGAGAACTATGTAGACATGACCGAGACACATCTCTGGTCAATAACCTATAGCGGAACCTGGATGCTCATATTGGCTCCCACATACTCTACGAAGATCTTTATCGGTCAAACCGCATAACAACATACGTTGTTCCCTTTGTCATCGGTATGTTACTTGCCCGAGATTCGATTGTCAGTATCTTCATAACTACTTCAATCTCGTTACCGTCAAGTCTCTTTACTCGTTCCGTAATGTATCATCCTGCAACTAACTCATTAGTCACATTGCTTGCAAGGCTTATAGTGATGTGCATTACCGAGAGGGCCCAGAGATACCTCTCCGAAACACGGAGTGACAAATCCTAATCTCGATCTATGCCAAATCAACAAACACCATCGGAGACACCTGTAGAGCATCTTTATAATCACCCTGTTACATTGTGACATTTGATAGCACACTAAGTGTTCCTCCGGTATTCGTGCCCAATGCCTTGACACAAAACATCATCTTCCTGAAAAGCTCACCCCTGTTGAACATAAAAAATTTGCTCCCACTATTGCAAAGGTCAAGGCTCTGCTGGGAAACGGTTTAACTGGCATTGATTTAGTTCAGTGCTTGGTTGCTCGGCGGATTATCCCTTTAAGCCTCCGACCCGTCTTAATGTGTACTTACACGGGTGGCCTAAAGGATCCTCTGCGCCACAGCTCTGTGCATTTGACTGATGAAGCGATCACCGAAATGACAAAGACTCTTCTGAATGAAGATCTAGAAGACTGTAGCAAAGTGGGTCTAAATCCTTTCTGCAAGCTTAACCCGCCACCGGATGTGAGTCTCTAACTTTCTTTACTTTTATCTCATCAGTCAAATATTCTATTAACTCAACTTTGCCGACTTCCACAGGCTGAATCTGATTTCTAGAAGGCAAAGTATGAGCATGAAGCTGCCAAAAAGGCCAGGGCTGCCAAGAAAACCACCAAGAGAACTAAGAAGAAATCAAGTGCTTCTGATATGTTTGAACTGAATGACAATTCTGAGTCGGAGGTAGCCCTTGACTCCCTTGGCTCCTTTTTCGTATATCTTATTGACACTTATTATTGTCAGGATGACACGGGGGCCAGCCAAGCAGTTGAAGAAGAGGTAATGATTATTTCCTCTGACTTAGAGCCTTTGCCAAGACAAAAATTTCGACGAGTAACCCAGAAAGTAAGGTTTTCACACCCCTTAGCTTATTTGGATCCTCACTTTCTTTTGAAGCAACAGTAGCACGAGAAGCGGCGACAGACTCGGAACAGCAGAGGTGAAAAATTATCCTCCGGTTTACCAAATACTCCAGCTCGTCGTAAACGTCAAAACAAGGTCCTTCTGAACTTAAACTCTTTTTATCCGCCAGCGGGCCTCATTCGCCAGCCACTTAATTCATTCGATTCAAATTACCAGGAGATTTCTCGCTCTTCCTCTGGCGATTCATCACAGACCCAGCTGCCGGCTTTCAAGACTGCCCCTGGGTAACAACAATTAGTTTTTTATTCTATGCTTCTTTATACACTTACAGTTATACTGACTTGTAACAACCCGTGCAGCGAACAAGCAAAGCCTAGTAAGAAGGGAAAGGTGACCAAGCCAGCTGATGATCCTAAAGTTGTTAAACCGGGACAGCAAGTCTCTGCACCTGAAGTTTCTGAAAAACAGCCAGAAGGATCTGCCCCCGACGTTCCACCTGAAATTCCTGACCTCTCCACTGATCACACCAATACTGATTCTTTAAACACTGAACCATGAAGCTCGCTCAAGCCTTCGGAGACTCATGCTGATCATGTTCTGTTCACTAGCACCGGTTTTTTACAGAACTGGGAAATCCAACAATCTTGGCCAAGCACTCCGCCAAGCAAGAGGTTATTGAGAGGCGGAAAGTGAGGTTTGATGTCTCCCACTATGCTTAATTGAGCAGCAGTCAAATTCTGTCTGGCTACCTCAACCAAGTACACTCCATCCGCGATCTTGAAATCGATATGGTGAAGCAGATGCATCAAAAGTATGAGGTATGACTTCCGGCTTTAAATAAGTTATGTACATCCTGCCAGCCCCCAAGTCTACTGGGTATGATAAGATTGAATATGCCGTTGACTTAGAATAATCAATAAGCCTCTGTAGTAGAATCTTTCCAAGGCCGGTTGTCATAGTTAGAATTAAATCGGATGTTTAAACAATTTAGCATTGCCTCCGTAGTCCCCAAGGGCCGGTTTAATCAACATGAATGAGCCGGTCCTGTTGACCATTGTTTAAAAAAGAGAGCTTATCTGTGTAGCCCGCGTAAGCCGGCTGTGATTGTTTACAGCACAACCGGGTCATCATAGTAAAAAAGGACACAAGCAATATGCATTAGCCCCGAAGTGTCAAGTACTCCTTCTTGCAAAGTGCTTGGCGGACTGTACTGATATGAGTCATTTGCATGAAGAATGTTTCGGCAGGCATTAGCTCCCAAGTACCAAGTGTTATTGCTTGCAAAAGACTTGGGACTTATACTCTCGTAACCCTGATATGAATGTCTTGATAAGTCTGTGCTTCATGCAGGCTGCTACTGCTAAACTTGAATTACAATTGACTGATGCAAAGACCCGGCTCGAAAATCAGGAAACTGAGACCCGGAAAGCTGAGTCAAAATTCCAGTTTAGCATAGTTGAATCGAAAAAATTGAAGACCATCTTTGAGGCGGAGAAAAACACTTGGGCTGGTGAAAAGACTGCTTTAACGCAGCGAGCTGAAAAAGCAGAGGTGGCTCTTCAAGAGGTGATCACTAAGCTCACCGGTTTAAAACACCGTGTATCTCAGAAGGTTTCTGCTATCTTTGGTGAGTCGCCTTGCTAATCATCAAAAGTGAATCCGTTTCATGATAATATAAAGTGCCATCTAACCAATTTGTGATTTATTCAGGTCCCAGGAGCAGTGATGTCTACTACGCAACCTTCTTCTTCTAGACGTTGTTGGGCCTCCAAGTGCAGAGGTTTGTAGGACAGTAGCAAATTTCCCTCAAGTTGATGACCTAAGGTTTATCAATCCGTGGGAGGCGTAGGTTGAAGATGGTCTCTCTCAAACAACCCTGCAACCAAATAACAAAGAGTCTCTTGTGTCCCCAACAAACCCAATATAATGGTAAATTGTATAGGTGCACTAGTTCGGTGAAGAGATGGTGATACAAGTGCAATATGGATGATAGATATGAGTATTTGTAATATGAAAATATAAAAACAGCAAGGTAACTAATGATAAAAGTGAGCGTAAACGGTATTGCAATGCTAGGAAACAAGGCCTAGGGTTCATACTTTCACCAGTGCAAGTTATCTCAACAATAATAACATAACTGGATCATATAACAATCCCTCAACATGCAACAAAGAGTCACTCCAAAGTCACTAATAGCGGAGAACAAACGAAGAGATTATTGTAGGGTACGAAACCACCTCAAAGTTATCCTTTCTGATTTATGTATTCAAGAGTCCGTAGTAAAATAACACGAAGCTATTCTTTCCGTTCGATGTATCATAGAGTTCGTACTAGAATAACACCTTAAGACACAAATCAACCAAAACCCTAATGTCACCTAGATACACCAATGTCACCTCAAGTATCCGTCAGTATGATTATACGATATGCATCACACAATCTCAGATTCATCTATTCAACCAACACAAAGAACTTCAAAGAGTGCCCCAAAGTTTCTACCGGAGAGTCAAGACGAAAACGTGTGCCAACCCCTATGCATAAGTTCACGAGGTCACGGAACTCACAAGTTGATCACCAAAACATACATCAAGTGGATCACGTGATATCCCATTGTCACCATAGATAAGCACATGCATGACATACATCAAGTTTTCTCAAATCCTTAAAGACTCAATCCGATAAGATAACTTCAAAGGGAAAACTCAATCCATTACAAGAGAGTAGAGAGGGAGAAACATCATAAGATCCAACTATAATAGGAAAGCTCGCGATACATCAAGATCGTATCACCTCAAGAACACGAGAGAGAGAGATCAAACACATAACTACTGGTACATACCCTCAGCCCCGAGGGTGAACTACTCCCTCCTCGTCATTGAGACCGCCGGGATGATGAAGATGACTACCGGTGAGGGATCCCCCTCCGGCAGGGTGCCGGAATAGGGTCCCGATTGGTTTTTGGTGGCTACAGAGGCTTGCGGCGGCGGAACTCCCGATCTATTCTGTTCCCTGATGTTTTTAGGGTATATGGGTATATATAGGCGAAAGAAGTCGGTCAGGGGAGCCACGAGGGGCCCACGACGGTGGGGGCGCGCCCAGGGGGGCAGGCGCGCCTCCCTGCCTCGTGGCCCCCTCGAAGCTTCCCTGACGTCTACTCGAAGTCTCCTGGATTGCTTCCGTTCCAAAAATAACTCTCCCGAAGCTTTCATTCCGTTTGGACTGCGTTTGATATTCCTTTTCTTAGAAACACTGAAATAGGCAAGAAAACAACAATTTGGGTTGGGCCTCCGGTTAATAGGTTAGTCCCAAAAAATAATATAAAAGTGTATAATAAAGCCCATAAACATCCAAAACAGATAATATAATATCATGGAACAATAAAAAATTATAGATACGTTGGAGACGTATCAAGCAGCAACCTTAACCAAGATATGCTTGTGAAGCTCAAGGCTGTCTACACACTTGTCGAACAGCTGTACACCGGAGCTCAGCGTGCACTGGCCACGATTTCCCAACTAATCAAGCACCTACTCTCTTGATAGATGTCTTGAAAGAACTTTTTGTGCTGCCAGCTAGGATGGATGAGATGAAGCGTTCGTCTGCAAGAGCCGGTGCCGTGACGGCTTTGAGCCAGGCCAAGGCATGGTTACCAGAGCTAGATCCGTCTGAGGTGGCTACTGGATATCCAAGTTTGAAAGAAGACAGCACTCCATTTGATCAAAAGGACTTTGCTGCCTGTGTGAAAGAAATACGTCCTCTGGCCAGTCTGATTGCCAATGAAACGGACCTGTCAAAATACCATCCGGCTTACAGCATGGAGAATCAGAAGATGCCGACGCCAGCCTATAAAGTGATGGATTTAATCCCCCCAATCCATAAGCATACTTTTGCCCCCGAAGTTGAGCCGTCTGATCTTATAGATGATGAAGCTGAATTTCAAGCTTTGTCTGGCATCGATTGGTCATCACCAAACTTTCAGACGGCAGAGGAGGACGAAGAATCGGAAAAGGATGACCCAGAGGCCTCAAATCAGCAAGGCCAAGAAGAGTGAACCGTCGGGCGGTTTATATATTTGATTCCTTAAAAACACTTGATCTTTGTTTGACTCGCGGAGTCATGTAGTAGAGTAGTAAAACTTTAATCTGCCGTGCCATCGTGCATGTTTCTTCTTTTGTGCAATACTGCTGATCCACCAATTTGAGAAACTATCCTTGTATGCTTATGATAGTATTGATTTATGCAGATCAGATTTGATAATTATCCTGCACACAAACAAATCACAAGTGCCCTAGCGGTTTATCACCAGGCGGGTCATGATACCCAATTGAAACCACTGGGGACGAATAGTCCATAACCAGGGCCGGTCTGACTATAATGCTGTCATAATAAAATATCATACCTGTGGTGTATGTTTAGACTGCCAGTTTAGCAGCCTTATGCAGTTAGAGTTTGTAGAGCTATAACTCCAAACATAAGATTATGATACTCTGGCGACTTAGAGTCTGCCATCCTAGCGGGTTGTAGAGACCCAAAAGATGCTTCAAATATGAGCCATAAGTAGGGCAGCTTGGCCCGATTTGTAAAAACCAGATGGCAAAAAAGAGATCATATAAAGAAAAGAAATAAGAAACAAAAAACTCAAGGCTTTTGCAGGCCGCCAAGCCAAAGTTTCTTCTTGAATGGAACTAGACTGATGGCCCCTGGAAGGTATGCGCTTGCTGTGAGCCGGCACTCGCAGTACCCAATCGACAGTTGAACCCAGATAAGTTCAGGTCTTATTTAAAGATAGACTTATCAGGAGTACGTGGGGTCAGAGTAGCAGCATGCATCACAGGCCGATTTATCCTAGTTTCAAGGAAGGCGGCGTATGAAGCCTGGATCTATCCTGACTATCTATAAGCCGTGCTCTCGCATGACAAACCGGCGTTTCAACCTTAACAAGCTCAGGATCTTTGGTGAATACAACGTAAAAGATTTATTGTTAAGAGTTCGACGGGTCAATCAGGATTACCCGATGGAGTTGAAGTAGCTGGTATACAGGTAGGATGACCCAGAAAGGTTATGTCCTCTTTGGTCGTATACGCCTATGTTTGAAAAAGATAACCTGGTCAAGAGGGTAGTAACTATCGGATTTCGGGTTCTGGCAAAACCCTTAAGGTTCGAACACTGGGGTGCATACGAAGATCTCTCCCTCCCTCTAGCTCGCTCACTCACCACGATCTCAAAGCTCAGCGCGTCGGACTTGAAGAACAAGGGACACAAGAGTTTATACTGGTTCGGGCCACCAATGTGGTGTAATACCCTACTCCAGTGTGGTGTGGTGGATTGCCTCTTGGGCTGAGGATGAACACGTAGAAGGGAAGAACAACCTCCTGAGGAGAGGTGTTCTTGAGCTCGGTGAGCTTGTGTGGTGGAGGATGGTCTGAATGATCCATCCAGTTCAGTTCCGTTGCCCCCTACTATGGTGGCTAGTCCTATTTATAGAGGCCCCGGTCCTCTTCCCAAATGTAGGCGGGAAGGGATCCAACAATGGCCAAATTTTAAGGGAGACAACCAGTACAAGTCATCCTGACTAAAGGTGGTCTTCACCTGCCAAAGGCTCTGGTGGTGACGCCGTCCTGGGCTCCACGGTGACTGAGGGAGTCCTGGACTAAGGGGTCCTCGGGAGTCCAGCCTGTTAGCCGTGGGCCAGACTGATGGGCTATGAAGATACAAGACTGAAGACTCTACCTGTGTACGGACGATGGGACTCTCCTTGGCGTGGAAGGCAAGCTTGGCACTGAATATGAAGATTCCTTTCTTTGTAACCGACCATATGTAACCCTAGATCCCTCCGGTGTCTATATAAACAGGAGGGCCAGGTCCGTAGGACCGAAGACTCATAACCAAGGTCATACATGCTAGACTTTTAGGGTTTAGCCATTACGATCTCGTGGTAGATCAACTCTTGTAATACTCATATTCATCAAGATCAATCAAGCAGGAAGTAGGGCATTACCTCCATAGAGAGGGCTCGTACCTGGGTAAACATCATGTCCCCCGTCTCATGTTACCATCATCCTTAGACACACAGTTCGGGACCCCTACCCGAGAGCCGCCGGTTTAGACATCGACATTGGTGCTTTCATTGAGAGTTTCGCTGTGACGTCGAAGATAGGATCGATGGCTCGCCTTGTTCTCAAGGACAATATCACCTCTGGAGGAGCGCTGGCCCTAGGCCAAACCCTTCGGCCGGGCGGCTTTACCATGACCGCCCGTTCGGTCGTTAAGCCGACGATGACCTCTCGTGTCATGGAAAACCGCCTTCATATTGACTCCGAACACTCCAAGCAGATGGATCCGGCAGAGCTTTCGTCTTTAAACGAGCTCCTAGATTGCATCGCCGCCCTGGGGGTCGCTATAGACTATGATCGAATTGGGCTTAAACCCGATCAAAGAGAAATCAAATCTCCACCGATCCCCCACCAGATAGCGGTAGTCGAGGAGCGAGACAACAACTCCTCCTCTATACTGAGGACGAACTATGTCCAGATCTCCGACCTCGAAGAGCCGGACACCCACCTGCAAAGAGATGCATCCTTCCCGCTGAACATAGAATCGGACGACGGACTTAAGAAATCAGTTGATATTCCGGAGCCCGAACTGTTTAGTTCGGATGATCTTCAGACCCCGGGTAAAAAATTGGGTCAGGGTTTGGATTTAAATCCACCCACCCAACCACATATAAGCGCTCTCACGAGCATACGACAGCAGTCTCAGGAAACGGTTCACCACTTCTGGGCCAGATTCCTCCTTGTCAAAGACAAGATTAAAGATTTCCGCGACGAAGACGCGATCTCAGGGTTCCGCAATAATTGCATGGACGAAGGAATCCTCAATGCCATCAACCGCCGTCGCATATTAAACTTGCTGACTTGGCAACTATCGTACAGAAGTACAGCGCGATGGAAAGTGCCTGGAAAACTCAGGCAGCCCGTTGGGAGCCATCGGTCCCCACTCAACCCTTCGTTCAGGCAAAAAGGGCGCACTCTCGCGACACGCCCGGTCCAATGCTAAAGAAATATAAGCCCATCATGGGGCGCGGAACCGTTCTGGAAGGATGGCTCGATGGGCCATGCAAAATACACACAACACCGGATAACATACCAACTCACAGCCTTAGAGCATGTTGGATACTCCCGCAAGTGGCCAAGAGCGGCGAGGACATCCTCACTAAGAATACCCCAGAACAACACCCCCCAGAAGACGACGACCTCAAAGTATTGCCGGTCTTCGAGACATTTGCTTCAAATAACAGGCGCAAAAGGGCACTCCGCGAACTCGCTGAAGTCTGCCAAATCGCAGCAATAAACCCTTGGAACGACATGGCTATAACTTTTAATGCCGGTGACGAACCTAAATACAGGACAGTCCGAGCACCAGCCGCCTTGGTCCTTAGTCCAATCGTGGATGGCTTTCGGCTCACCAAGGTTCTCATGGACGGCGGCACCGGACTCAACCTCATCTACGAGGACACACTCCAAAAACTGGAGATAGATAGGAGCCGCATCGAGCAAAGCAGCACAACCTTTCGAGGAATCATTCCCAGTCGGGAGACACGGTGCGCGGGGAAAATCACGCTTGACGTGGTATTCGGCACGCTGGAGAATTATCGGTCCGAAGAGATAACCTTCCAAGTGGCCCCTTTCAACAGCGGATACCACACCCTCTTGGGTCGAGAGGCATTTACACGCTTCCAAGCTATACCTCATTACGTGTACATGAAGCTTAAGATGCCCGGGCCTAATGGCATAATCACTTTCGCCAGTGATCCGGACATAGCACTCGCGGCCGAAAATAAAACCGCATATGTGGCCCTTGAGGCATTATTTGAAGCCCTCGTGGCCGAAGAGTTAACCGCACTGTGCTCCATGATGGACAGGGACGATGTGATCCTAGACAAACGACCCAAATCCACCTCCTTCAAACCGGCAAAAGAAATAGTCAAATTCCAAGTCCAGCCAACGGACCCTAAGAAGACAACATCTGTTGGAGCAGAACTACACCCAACGGTCCACGCCGCGCTACCAGATTTCCTGCGCGAGAACTGGGATATATTCGCCTGGCACCCTTCTGATATGCCAAGAATCCCATGCAAGTTGGCTGAACACAGCCTCAATATATTGAAGGGATATAAACCGGTCAAACAAACACTGCAGCGCTTTTCGGAACCCAAACGTCAAGCTATGGGGGAGGAGCTGGCCAAGCTAATCGAGGCCAGATTCATTAGAGAAATAAATCACCCGGACTGGATGGCAAACCTTGTGATGGTGCCAAAGAAGGACAAATCTTGGCACCTGTGCGTCGACTTCAAAGACCAAAATATGGCTTACCCCAAGGACCGCTTCCCCCTCCCCCGCATCGACCAGATCATCGATGCTACCGCAGGTCACGACTCTCTGTGCTTCCTCGACGCATATTCCGGATACCATCAAATTAAAATGAAGGAGTCCGATCAAGCTGCAACAGCATTCATTACCCCATATGGGCCATTCTGCTTCAACACCATGCCCTTCGGGCTCAAAACCGCCGGCGCCACCTACCAGCGCATGATCCAAACGTGCCTGGAGAAACAGATCGGCAAGACAGTTGACGCATATGTGGACGACGTCGTCATCAAAACTAGACACGTCGAAACACTCATAGATGATTTACGTCTCACATTCGACAACCTCCGTGCATATGGCATTAAGCTCAATCCGGAAAAGTGTGTTTTCGGCGTCCCCGCTGGAAAACTGCTGGGCTTCATCGTTTCCAATAGAGGAATTGAAGCAAATCCAGCCAAAATCCGAGCTTTGTCACAATTGGCTATGCCAACGGACCTTAAACAGGTCCAGAAACTCGCCGGTTGCGTGGCAGCTTTAAGCCGCTTTATCTCCAGATTGGGACAAAAGGCATTGCCACTCTATCGCCTTCTACAGCGCACCGATCACTTCGAGTGGACGGATGCGGCAACGACCGGACTGGAAGAAATAAAAACCCTTCTAGGAAGCAACCCAATCCTGGCCGCGCCGAACGTCGGCGAACCCATGTTATTATACATATCGGGCAACACACCAGGTGGTGAGCGCCGTGCTCGTCGTTGAACGACAACAGGATAGACAAAAATTCCCGCTTTAGAAGCCAGTATATTACGTATCCACTGTAATCACGCCATGCAAATCCCGGTACCCTCATTATCAAAAGATAGCATACGCGGTCTTCATGGCATCCCGGAAGCTACGACACTACTTCCAAGAGTGTTCGATCACGGTGGCTTCTGAAGTACCACTCAATGACATAATAAACAACCGCAATGCTATGGGCCGGATTGCCAAATGGGCCATTGAGCTCCTTCCGTTTGACATAAAATACAAACCGCGTTGAGCCATTAAATCCCAAGTACTGGCTGACTTCGTCGCCGAATGGATAGAGGCCGAACTCCCTAAAGAGTATAGCACATATTCCAACTGGGTTATGTATTTTGATGGTTCCAAAATGCTGGCAGGACTAGGAGCGGGCGTCATTTTAACGTCCCCCACTGGAGACGTCGTCCAGTACGTACTCCAAATATTATACACAGGCTCCAATAACGCAGCCGAATGCGAGGCCTTATTGCACGACCTTCGGATGGCTGTCTCCATGGGCATACAGTGCCTGGAAGTGCGCGGGGACTCAAACCTCGCAATATCTCAAATAAATAGAGACTTCGATGCCAAAGGCCCGAAGATGGCGGCTTATCGAAATGCCGTCCTAAAAATGTCGCCTCGGTTCGAGGGGTTCGAGTTCCATCACGTGGCCCGAGAAAGTAATCAAGCAGCGGACGTCCTTGCTCGCATCGGCGCTAAGCGTGACCCCGTCCCGCCTAACATCTTTTTGGAAAGGCTTTTTAAGCCATCCGTCGTATGGCAAGGGGAGAGCGGCAACACCAGTCCGGATCCGAACACAACCCCAGATTCCGAACACACTAATATCATCAGGGGCTCAGCCACCGAGATAACACCGTCGGGCCATCTCATTATGGCAGTCATTGCCCCATGGACCAAACCCTTCTTGGCCTACCTTAATAGGAAAGAACTCCCCGAAGATCAAAACGAGGCCCGCCGCATTGTCCGGCGTTTGAAGGCCTATAAGGTTCACGACGGATAGCTCTACAAGAAAAGCGCTACCGGAGTCCTTCAAAGATGTATCTCCGAGGAAGAGGGGTGGCAGCTCCTGGCTGAGATTCATGCTGGTCTCGGTGGGCACCACGCCGCGGCTCGGGCCCTTGTTAGCAAGGCCTTCTGTACATTGTTTTATTGGCCGACGGCCCGAGCAGATGCACATGACCTTGTCCAACGTTGCGTCGGATGCCAACTTTTCGCCAACCAAAGCCATATGCCCCCCACTTCCCTACAAACAATCCCCATCACTTGGCCTTTTGCGGTCTGGGGACTGGATATGGTTGGACCCATTAAAGGAGGAAGCCACAAGAAAAAATATCTGCTGGTCATGGTGCATAAATTCACTATGTGGATAGAGGCCAAACCAGTTAAAACGGCCGAGTCCGGGCCGGTGATAGAATTCATATCCGGCGTTGTACACCGTTATAGTGTTCCACACAGCATCATCACCGATAACGGCTCTAATTTCACAGCCGACGAACTGAAAACCTGGTGCGCCAGTATGGGCATTAATCTCGATTATGCCTTTGTCTATCATCCGCAAACAAACGGTCAAGTCGAACGAGCCAATGGTCTTATTATGAGCGGCATCAAGCCTAGACTAGTGCGGTCTTTGAAAGAATCGGACAAGCACTGGGTTGAGGAACTCGACTCCGTACTCTTGGGGCTGCGGACCACTCGCAATAGCACTACCGGATACACACCTTTCTTCATGGTGTATGGCGCAGAGGCACTGTTACCCTGCGACATTATTCATGACTCACCTAGAGTGTGCATGTACAAAGAAAGAGAGGCCGAGCTTGATCGGCATGATAGCTTAGATGCCCTGGAGGAAGAGCGCGACGTCGCAAAAGCTTGTTCCGCATTTTATCAACAGCAGGCT
The DNA here is from genome assembly GCF_002575655.3 of Aegilops tauschii subsp. strangulata. Lineage (NCBI taxonomy): Eukaryota > Viridiplantae > Streptophyta > Magnoliopsida > Poales > Poaceae > Aegilops > Aegilops tauschii. The sequence continues at coordinate 92,969,498 of NC_053041.3, read as the reverse complement.
TACAGGTATCAAAGCAGAGAAGTGCGGGCCAAGACTTATAATGTTGACGAACTCGTTCTACGCCTGCCGGAGAAGAAAAAGGACAAACTCAAGCCCAAGTGGGAGGGTCCCTTCATCATCAACGAATTTCTCACCGGAGGAGCGTACCGCCTGCGTGACGCGTCAGAGAATCGCCTAGAGCCGAACCCTTGGAACGCGGCCAGACTCCGAAGGTTCTATGCCTAGCGTCGAATCCTTTGTTCGTCTCCTTCCCCCTGTTATTTCCATCATTTTTTCTCTCTTTTCGTTTTTTCTCTTTAGCCTAAAGCTTTCGTGCGGCTAGACCGTGCACCCCTGACGCATACATCTTCAAGTATGTATGTCCATTATACCTGGGGGCTTCTTGGACAGAAGCTTGCTATTATTATTTTCCGAGCATCAAGCTCATCACATATGCGTTTTTTCCCATATGTACCTTTTCTTCGCCATTATATGCATCGATATGACTTATGTTTTGGCCAAGCTGGGTTGCCTGGCTCCTGTGCTTATGCCCTACGTTCCCGTTAGTTCGGCTAGGGCATAAAGGGAGCACCTCTGCGATTGTTACTGCCGGGTCATCTGGATGTGTACCTCAGACTGGGTGAAGCTGAAAGCTAGCGTTCTTAAGGGAATATTTGGTCGGTGAACTAAAGATGTTTCTTGCATTCACTCCATTGTGAACCCCCAGAAGTTACATATACTACGATTTTTCAATCATAGTTCGGACATGCACGTTAATGCATGTACACCCAGGGAAAGGAACCCTTAATGGAACTATTCTCTCTGGAAGATGTTTCTTACAATTTTAATGTAATATAACATAACTAGCCGGATACTTGTGTGTTCAAGCAACTATGACCCCTACGCCTAGTTTCCACGCATACCCCGGTCTACTCGGCCGCTCTAGGGTCCAGAGGTTGAAGCAAAAAGGTCTGCCATGACAATCGTTTTACACTTCAGCTAGAATTACATATGTCAAGGAAAGTACATAGTCACTTGGACTCAAAAATTTCCTGTTCTATACCGTCCAACAGGTTGTCTAATTTGCAATCCTGTTGGGAATACTTTGCGGCTACCTCTACTTGGTCATATACCAAACTAACGGGAACTTCCTTCCCATCTGACCCTAGAGGTCCGACCGGGCCATGCGATTCGGATCAAGCTTGGTATACCATGTTTTCACCATGGCCCAGGCCTCTCGTGCACCTTCCCGGCAGGCCGATATTTTCCATAATCGGAAGCGCCGCCGTGCTCCCTTGAATAGCTCTATAAGCTCTTCCATACTTCCTGGAAGGGAGGCAGAGGGCCACAAGGCATTGACAACACTCCGCATTGCCTGCCGACCTTGTTCGTGCATTTGAGATAGCCCTTGCAGCAAATCGTCCGACGATCCGGACGTCTCCTCTTCGGGACGGCTCGTCAGCATACCTACAAACATAACTCTATCAGTGCCTTTAATCTCCGAACTATCACAAGGTAAGTTCGGCCACATACTGAATATGCCGCCTCGCAGCCTTTTGTTCTCCTTCACGAAGTCGGCCAACTGGGCCCGCACATCTTGTAGTTCTTCGCCCAGCTGGGTGTTTGAATCCTGGAGTTTGTTTTTCTCCTGTCTGATTCAGGCCAGAACCCGCTCGCCTGCGGCGTGTAGTCTTTTTGACTCTTCCTCGCCCGCTTGAGCAGCTTTCAGTTTCTCCTCCAGTTGATATGACGATTTTGTTATGAGATAAGCAACAGTGTTAGCGCAGGTGGTATATAATTACTGTTTCTTGATGGAGGGAAATATTACCAGAGGACGCCTTCTTGGATTTTTCCAGTTCAGCGGTAACAGTACTTAACTGTGTCTGACACTTTCCTAGCTCTTGGGCTAGCAGGTCGTTCTTCTCCATAAGAACCTGGCTATACAACGATCCTTAAATCAGTTGTACCAACTACTTTAAGTCTCGGGGGCTACTGGCTTGTGGTTATCATATTCGGTCACAGTAAACTCACCTGCACATCTTTTTAATGTTGCTCTGTGGCTCTGATAAGCCCATCTCGAGCAGCTCGGATGTATGCATCAGCCGAGCTGAAGGCATTAAACGCCTCTTCTAAGGAGCGGGGGTCTCGTAAAATGGCCCTTCGGCGCCGATGATTCATGGCGCTCTCCACTTCCGAGTTGGTGACGGACATATGTTCCGAGCCCTCAGCCGAAGGACAGTCCGGCATCACTCCCATATCGGCCGCCACCTCCTCGGCTGGGGCCGGATCCCGGCTGTTGGGAGTATAACTGGCTGGATCCCTGGACACAGTCTGGTGAATTCTTTTCCTGATACAAGATGATCATGAAAGTCATAGTTCTATGCGACTGCTAAAAAACATACTTGCAAACCCGTACCTCTTCGACGAGGGCCCGACCGTGTCTTCGTTTGCCTTCCTCTTCGAAGGCATGCCCGGTGTGGGAGCCGCTCTCTTCGGAGTCAGTCCCGCGGTAGCACAGCACGTCGAACGCCTCCCCTTTGGAGCACGAGACAGTGCGGTGGGTGAGGCAGAACGGGGGAACCCTTTTGGGGGAGATGTCTCCTGATTACTTACGTGGGAGGCAGGAAGAAGACCAGGGTAGTCGGCCGTGATGGCCACTTTCGTGACGTCATAGCTCGCCTGGTAGAACACCCCTTCCGCGAGCACCACGAATATATCCAGATCCTCCTCAAATCCAGGGTCAAGGTCCCGATTGTGGTCCTCTGGCTGTGGGGCGGGGCTGTAAAGCCCCTCGGAGACCTTTCGCCAGTGCTGTCATAAATAGGCGGATTAAAAATTCATTCAAATGGCTTGGAGAGGGGAGTAAGTAGAGCAGATGGGTTGGGACTTACCCAGCTAGGAGGATTGTACATGGAATATCCGTCTCTGCGCTTAATATGAAGAAATTCCTCCTCCTCCCCTTTGAACAGTTCGGCCAATATTTTGGCCAGAGCGGCGGGGGTATCGGGAACCTTCCGGCCGCAGCGAGAGGCATCATCCTCCCCATTATAGTGCCACATGGGAAGCCCTCGGTATTGAAGTGGCTAGACCCCCCGCACTATGGAAGTTGCCATTACCTCAATTATTGATACTCCGGACTGGGCGAGCATTTTTATCTTGCTCATGAGTTGACGAACCTCCGTACTATAATCCTCCTCAAGACTCCGAGGGCACCAGCTGTGGCGTTTCTTTAATGGAATGCTTGTGAACTCGGGAAGACCCCTCCGAACTGGGTCGGGAAGTTGGACGTCCTCAATGTAGAACCATTAGGAAGGCCATTCTTCGGATGCCTTCTTTGGTGTGCCGGACAGGTATCCGGTCTCGGCGATGCGCCATATTTCAGCTCCACCCACTTCAAATATTGATCCCTCATGACTACATGGGACGAGGCAGAATAGCTTTCTCCACAATTCGAAATGGGCCTCACAACCCAGGAATAGCTTGCAAAGAGTGACGTAACCCGCGATGTGCAAGATGGAGGCCAGAGTAAAATTGTGCAGTTGGAGGCCATAGTACTCTAGAAGCCCTCCGAGGAATGAATGAATTGGAAACCCAACGCCTCTTAGCAGGTAGGGGACGAAACATACACGTTCCCCTTCGGATGGATTGGGGAAATTTTCAGCCTGAGCCCCGCCATTGAAGAAGGTCAATCCTGCTCGAATAGGAACCAGATCCACAGGAGGAAGAAATCCGTGTGTTTGCAGCTTCTCCAGCTGACCATGGGATATAGAGCACCTTTCCCACTCGCCTTTTTCTGGGCTGTAGGGATGGGAGGAGGAGCTGGGAGCGCTAGCCATGTTGGAGTGGTCTTTTCTAGCAATCTCTAAGGATTCCTCCGTGTGGTGCTGAATGGATCTGAGATCCAATCTCTTTAAATAGACATTCTTCCTCGCCCGGCCAGGGTGTTATGTGTAAAAATACCCTAACCTCTCTCATTCGCTTGACATGTGGAAGCTGAAGTTGTTGATACACAGAAGTCGAGGGGTACGACATTAAATTGAAGGCCGAATACATTACTTTGAAGTCATCGGAGGGAGAACCCGCCTTGCAATGCCGAAGACAATCTGCGCGCCGGACACCTCGTCATCATTGAAGTCCGGCCTAAGGGGTCCTCGGTAATCCAGCCTGTTAGCCATGGGCCGGACTGATGGGCTATGAAGAGACAAGACCGAAGACTCTACCTGTGTACGGATGAGACTCTCCTTGGCGTGGAAGGCAAGCTTCGCGACCGAATATGAAGATTCCTTTCTTTGTAACCGACCATATGTAACCCTAGATCCCTCCTGTGTCTATATAAACCGAAGGGCCAGGTCCGTAGGACCGAAGACTCATAACCATAGTCATGCAGGCTAGACTTTTAGGGTTTAGCCATTACGATCTCGTGGTAGATCAACTCTTGTAATACTCATATTCATCAAGATCAATCAAGCAGGAAGTAGGATATTACCTCCATAGAGAGGGCCCGAACCTGGGTAAACATCGTGTCCCCCATCTCCTGTTACCATCATCCTTAGACACACAGTTCGGGACCCCCTACCCGAGATCCGCCGGTTTTGACACCGACAGTGACCTCTATCCTGCCGTCCTGCTGGTCTTGATCTCGTTGACCGATATGGAAACCTTTGCCTGATGCCTCGGGACTCCTCGCCTGTGCTTGCCTCTTTAGCACGAAAGAGGAAACGAGTACACTACACGTGCTGGCACCCGCCTGGGCTTGGTCATCATGGCTTGCATCACAGGAACCTCGCGAGGTGCCCCTTGCCTTGATCTCTCCGCCCCTCGCGAGCCAGCCTAGTGAGGCCGCCCCCGAGTAGGTCTTGCGTCGTCAGCCTCACGAGGTTTGGCCCCTCGCGAGGGTCTTGAGCGTTGCTGGTGAAGATGGGGCGTACAGGGCCGCTGGTGGGGCCACGTCGCGGGCCACAGGCAGTCAAGTCTAGGGACCCCCATTCCCAGGACGCCGACAGTAGCCCAGGGCCGAAGTTGCGCTCGGACTTGGCTTTGAGGCAAAGCCAAGGGGCAAGTGCGGAGCACCGCGGGCCCCAACAGCCTGTGGCCTTGGTTGACACGTGGCGACTGACGGGACGTAGGCCTCTCTGCTTCCCCACGCTGCCTTGGCAACTGCCCGATTTGACGAGTCCCTGGTACATGCAGAGAAAAACCATCATTACTTGTGATCATGGGGGTCGCCGGTTGGCCTTCTCCTGCTATAAATGAGGAGGGGGGCGGAGCCCCGTCGCCCATCTCTCCCCATTCTGCTTGCTTCGCTGCTAGCAGCGACACCCATGGCGCCGATACGGAGATTCTCGGCCGCAGAGAAGGGAAAAGCCCCAACGACGAGCCAGGGCCACTTTCGTCGAAGAAGAGGCTGGCCCACCGCCGCGACGTAGTCGTGAGGCCGGAGGTGTCAAGGCCTTGGTGTGAGCAGCCTCCCCTAGGGTATCCGCTGCCCTTGTATGCCCAGGCCGAGGGCTCCGAAGGCAAAGGCGGCGACCAGCGGCGCCCACGTCGCCGCCGTGGTCGCCACGCCGTGGTGGCCCGCGCCATCGCCCCAGGAACCCACGCATAGGGCTCCTTGCGTGAACTCGTGATGTGGGCGGCGATTGTCGGTGTCAAAACTGGCAGATCTCAGGTAGGGGGTCCCAAGCTGTGTGTCATGGATCGATGGGTAACAGGAGACAGGGGACACAATGTTTACCCAGGTTCGGGCCCTCTCTATCGAGGTAATACCCTACTTCCTGCTTGATTGATCTTGATGAATATAGAGATTACAAGAGTTGATCTACCCCGAGATCATATGTTGTGGTCTAAACCCTAGGGGTATGATGATTAATGTCATGATGATCTAGCATATAGCCTGGCCTCCGCTTATATAATGTACCAGAGGACTAGGATAACAAGAGTCCTAGATGAATACGCCGGTGGAGAGGAGTCCTTGTCTTGATCATCAAGTCTTGTGGAATCTTCCTCGTCTATACATCGGCCGTCCGAACTGGCCCATGAGTAACCGGCCATGGGGGTCCTCGGCCCAATCCAACTAATCGGGAGATGACGTGGTGAGTACCCCCTAATCTAGGACACCATTAGTAGCCCCCTGAACCGGTTTTCAAGTTGGGGACGCTCCTTGATTCTTCCGAACTGTTCTTCATCTTCGGTCGTCGGTCATGAAAACTGGTTCAACAAATCTTCATGTCTTTGATCTTGATACACGTCGGGTATCCGAGGAGCCCCTTTAAGCTCTCGGCCTTTATCAATGCCTTATTATTTTTTACCCCACACCTAGGGTTTGAAGTTGTTCCCGTGTGGCGGTGTCCTCTTGCATCCGAGCTCCAATGCCGGACTGCATTCGAGATATCTTTTGCGGCCGAGTACCAACGCCGGACTATATCCGAGCTCCAACACCGGACTATATCTGAGGTGTCATAGATCACCTTGGCTTGAAAAAGTTTGAAGGAGGTTATCCAAGTTTAGCGCTGAAAAATTCTCTATGGAATGAGCCATTCGAATCTGAGCTTTATGCCGGATCACTTCCGAGCTCGAACGATGGTCAGCGTCCGAGGTGTCGTAAACTACCTCGGTCTTTTAAAAGATTGAACGAATTCAGCCGAGCTTAAAACCGGAAATGCCCTCTATGGAGACAGCCACTGGCGCCCGAGCTTTATGCCGGACTGCTTCCGAGGTGGTGCACCACCCCGACCGCAGGCTGATTTTCTGTGAATATTTTTGATTGGTGCAATTTATTCTCTGCCGAGATATATAGCCAGTATATGTATATCCAGTAGCCCTCAAGGTGTGTGTCGGTCTAAAACCCGAGATGCACCTGAAGGAAAATATAAAACTGCTGATCCTAGTAGCCCCTGAGACTCAGGTCGATTTGCAAAATGGGCCTGAGGATCAACTCCTAGCTCGGCAACATACGTAGGAATAGAAACGCAGTGTAATATTTTAGAAATCATGATCGGCGGACAGACCCCTGAGGGAGGGTTGTGAGAAGTCGCCGTGATATATTAGCTTGATGCCGGATAAGTCCGAGATGGTACTTATTGTTGTCCAAAGACGCGCTTGTGCATAGTTCGGTCATGCCGAACACTGAGCACTTTGAATTCTCTACATTGAATAAGCAATGCAGTAGCCTCGAGACACTGGTCGGGTGGCAACACCAGATCAGGGGATCGATGTGCCCCTTTAATATTTATAACTAATGAGCGCGAAGCCCAGTAGCCCCCGAGCCTTATTGTGGGCACGGGTGGCCGAATTAAGGATCGATATCCGTTTGACAGAAAATTTTGTTGTGTGTAACACAAACTTCTCAGAAAGAGAATAAAGATCTCATAAAGGAGTTAGAGCTAATGAAAGCTGAGCTCGCCAAGATCGGCCTCAAGGGACTTATTAGATAGGAAATCAGTGTTAATAAGGAACTATGAGAGCGTTATGTCAGCTGCTCGATTGTCTCAAAGATTGGCTGCGAAAAAATTGATTTTTGCTCACAATTTATGTGTAATGGCTCTATGTACCCAAGTACTTTACATCATTAATGCTCGGATCCGCATTGTACAAAACTTTGTTGACCGACCATCAGCTTCAACCTCCTCAGCCAGTAGCTAGGGAGTGTTTGTCCTACTTAATAAAGCTGTTATAAGGGCAAAGATTTATGGAAAACAAGGCAATCCGGCCATATGGTTTTATAAACAAAGGTACACGGAGATATATGTTATATTACGTTTTAACGTAAGAAACATCTTCCAAAGAAAATAGTCCCGCTATCGGTTCCTTTCTTTGGGTCGTCATACTTATCATGATCATGAAACCATACCTCCGATCAATCTGGGAGGAAAATATTGAGGATTTAGTTCGGGGAAAGTTCCCGAACTCTATGGTATTTAATGAACCAAAATTTTCACATCCGTCGTTGCCGACCAATGTGATCCTTTAAGATTGCTAGCTTTCGGCTTCACCCAGTCTGAGGTACTAACTTGGCCTACCCGGTAGTAACAATCACAGAGGTGCTCCCTTTACCGCCTAGCCAAACAATTGGGAACGTAGGGGTAAGCACAGGAGCCAGGCAACCCAGCTTGGCCAAAATCTTAAATCAAATTGATGCATATTTATGGCTTTATATTGATGATTACAGAAGGCAGCCCTTGTATATTAAATACAAATGCCGATGATATGTTTATTTTGACTCCGTTGCGACCGTTTATCCGTTGAAACTGGCCCATCATCGGCTTCTACCCCTTTGTAGATACTACGCAGGGTGTTTCCGCAATAACAAGACAATCCTTAGCCGACGTCTCGGCGTCCTGAGGCGGTTGTGCTAGTCAAAACGAGGCAATCAGTTATGCGGGCTTTATAACTTTCACTTAGTCATATGAGCTTCAAGTTGGGAGGCCAGCTGCTAGTACCTGGTTAGTGTTCAGCGACAACCGAGGTCAAGCCGTAAACACTTCGGCCATTGTTATGAACATACCATCATTTAACACAGTCATCAGATCGCTAACCACTTTACGCTTATTGTGAGAGTCAGTTTTCGGCTTTCTACACTGAGGTGCTTAACCATGCGAGCTGGAAGCACAATCACAGTGGTTCTCCCATTGCACACCTAGCTGAACAAAGCGGAACGTAGGAGGCAAGAACAGGAGCCGGGCAACCCAACTATTGAACAAAGGCACAATTCGAAACCGATGCATATATAGCAATATCCGAGAATGTTTTTGCAGAATCTCTAAAGGTGTCCGGCGTTGCACTACGAGACTTATGCTGGAAACACACAAATAGTTTAAAAGTGCCATAGGCTCGAAAAGCCAAAAACTTATTCAAAAGCTTGACGTCCGGACTAAACCGAGATTTTGGTGCTAATCCGGAAATTGGTCTTTTTTTAAATTTGCTTATGTCGTGCTTTAACATGACACATCCGATCTCAAGACTTCAAGCGGGTCATCCTACGGCTTCAAGCTCCTTATCCTGAAGGCGGAGTGCTTCTCCGAGGCCAGTTTAGCGAACTAAACTCAAGCGGCTTTAGAGAGAAGCTTGGCTATCTGGCTATTGACCATACACTCGAGTCGAAAAAGGAGTGGTAGAAAAAGACTGTGCAGCGACTAAAAAAATGGCTCATACTAATTTAAGAGCCCCCAAGTGACTTGGGTAAAATAATTTTATGTATAATGATTGTATGTACCGAAGTACTTATATCATATCTGTGTTCACCCGAACTTTAAACGCGTCTTAACCGACCGTCGGCTTCTCCCTCTTCGGTCAAGGGTCGAACAGTATTATGTACTCCATCTGTCGAGAATTTCGACGGTGTTTCCGATAACCAGGCAATCAGGCCATCAGGCTGTAACAGAAAAAGCGCGCTCATGGAACTTATGCTATATTACTGATTAAGTGTAAGAAGCATATTCGAAGAAAATAGTACCCCCACCGATACCTTTCTTCGGTTGCTCATTGTTACTATGAGACTAGTGCAATAGATTTTTTGTACTCATGAGTTCTGTTGTGTGCCGACCATGATTGAAAACAATAAGAGCGCTAGCTTTCGACTTCACCCAGTCTGAGGTCCGAGCTCGGATGACCCAATCGTGACAATCGCAGAGGTTCTCCCTTTACTCCCTAGCCGAACAATCGGGAACTTAGGGGCAAACATAGGAGCAAGGCAACCCAGCTTTCAGAACACTTAAGTCAGCATGGTGCATATTGTGGCATAATACACGAACAAGGAACGAAGCCATACAAGTATAATCATATGCAAGAGGAAAGGCTTCATAAAGGAAGCCCCCAAGTAAAAGGGGTATTTGAATTTGTGTGTCACAAACAAAGTTCTGACAAGGAAGTTTTTCACAAACAACTTTTTTGCCAGAAAAGTATAATGCTTGGTCGAACCGAACAAAATTTGAAACTTAAATAAGCTATGCAATAATGGATTCGCTTCTCGCAGTTCTTCTCCGCCGAGATGCCGCCGAGGGGTCCCCTCGAGCTATGGCTGAAGCACGCTGAGTTCGATGCCCCGGCGACAGGGGCAGAGGTTGAGGTCGTCTCCCCGGGCAAGATCTTCATGACACGCGGCTGGGGTGAGGTCGCCCGAGTCTGCCGTACGGAGGGCGCCCTCGTCATCCACTTCGAGTACGATGGCGCCTCCACACTAGTAGAAAAGAGGGCTTTGGTTCAGGCCGGGTCAGCCCATTAGTCCCGGTTCAGTCCAGAACTGGGACCCATGGGGGCACTGGTCCCGGTTCGTGAGGCCAGGGGCCTGCCGGGCCTCGTGGGGGCATTGTTCCCGTTTCGTCTGGCCCCTTTGGTCCCGGTTGGTGGGACGAACCGGGACCAATGGTCCTCGCTCCTGGCCCACCACCATTGGTCCCGATTGGTGGCTTGAACCGGGACCACAGGCTGCCCTTTAGTCCCGGTTCATGCCACGTACCGGGACCAATGAGGTGCCTATATATACCCCTCGCCCGCGAGCAGAGCACTCCAATGCTATGTTTTTCTCTGGCCGGCAAGGGGAGGGCTTTGTGGTGCTCTAGCTCACCTCCTATGCACATGAGGTGTTCGATGAAATGCCCGAGCCACACTAGTTAAGCTTTCTCCTCTCGAAGCTCGACCTCAAAGCTCCATTTTCCTCGAGATTTGTCTAGGTTTAGCGGCCCGTCACGTCCCGTTCCGTCTTCACCGCTGTCGATCACCCGCGCCGATCTCGTCGCCGGCACCACCGTGGTGAGCCTCTTGTTCTTATCTTCTTTCTGAAAGAAAAAAATTCTTACTTTAGATGTATGGTTTAATTAATTAGATGCTCTGGAGAGCTATATGTTGTTAGATGAGAACTATGTATGTACATTGGTTTTAATGTGGTGATGAACTTCTATTAATTTGGTCACTTAATTATCTATTCATGATGTTCTGTAATGGTTTTTGACACACTTAATTATATATAATTCATGCAGATGAACCGGCAATGGATGTACGGTGACAGACACACCTCCGAGTACATTAAGGGCGTGCATGATTTTCTCGAAGTGGCTGAGGCAAACAAGCAGAATGGTTTTATGTGTTGTCCATGCCCTAAATGTGGGAATACGAAGTCTTACTCTGACTGGAAAATCCTTCACACCCACCTGCTTTACAAGGGTTTCATGCCACACTATAATGTTTGGACGAGGCACGGAGAAATAGGGGTTATGATGGAAGACGGCGAAGAAGAAGAGGACGATGACAACTATGCGCCCCCTGAATACGGTGATGCTGCAACGGGTGAAGTTGCTGAAGATCAAGAGGAACCAGACGATGTGCCCAGTGATGCTGCAACGGGGGAAGCTGCTGAAGATCAAGAGGAACCAGACGATGTGCCTGATGATGATGATCTCCGCCGGGTCATTGTCGATGCAAGGACGCAATGCGAAAGTCAAAAGGAGAAGCTGAAGTTCGATCGCATGTTAGAGGATCACAAAAAAGGGTTGTACCCCAATTGCGAAGATGGCAACACAAAGCTCGGTACCGTACTGGAATTGCTGCAGTGGAAGGCAGAGAATGCTGTGCCTGACAAAGGATTTGAGAAGGTACTGAAAATATTGAAGGAGAAGCTTCCAAAGGATAATGAATTGCCCGACAGTACATACACAGCAAAGAAGGTCGTATGCCCTCTAGGATTGGAGGTGCAGAAGATACATGGATGCCCTAATGACTGCATCCTCTACCACGGTGCGTACAAGGATCTGAACGCATGCCCGGTATGCGGTGCATTGCGATATAAGATCAGACGAGATGACCCTGGTGATGTTGACGGTGAGCCCCCCAGGAAGAGGGTTCCTGCGAAGGTGGTGTGGTATGCTCCTATAATACCACGGTTGAAAGGTCTGTTCAGAAACAAAGAGCATGCCAAGTTGATGCGATGGCAAGTGAGGACCGTAAGAAAGACTGGAAGTTGAGAGCACCCGCTGACGGGTCGCAGTGGAGAAAAATCGAGAGAAAGTACTGGGCTGAGTTTGCAGGTGACCCAAGGAACGTATGGTTTGGTTTAAGCGCGGATGGCATTAATCCTTTCGGGGAGCAAAGCAGCAATCACAGCACCTGGCTCGTGACTCTATGTATGTATAACCTTCCTCCTTGGATGTGCATGAAGCGGAAGTTCATTATGACGCCAGTTCGCGTCCAAGGCCCTAAGCAACCCAGCAACGACATTGATGTGTACCTAAGGCCATTAGTTGAAGAACTTTTACAGCTGTGGAATGGAAACGGTGTACGTACGTGGGATGAGCACAAACAGGAGGAATTTAACATGCACGCGTTGCTGTTTGTAACCATCAACGATTGGCCCGCTCTTAGTAACCTTTTAGGACAGACAAACAACGGATACCACGCATGCACGCACTGTTTAGATGACACTGAAAGTATATACCTGGACAAATGCAGGAAGAATGTGTACCTGGGCCATCATCGATTTCTTCCGACCAACCATCAATGTCGAAAGAAAGGCAAGCATTTCAAAGGCGAGGCAGATCACCGGAAGAAGCCCGCCATGCGTACTGGTGATCACGTACTTGCTATGGTCAATGATTTACACGTAATCTTTGGAAAGGGTCCCAGCGGACTAGCTGTTCCGAATGACGCTGAGGGACACGCACCCATGTGGAAGAAGAAATCTATATTTTGGGACCTACCCTACTGGAAAGACCTAGAGGTCCGCTCTTCAATCGACGTGATGCACGTGACGAAGAACCTTTGCGTGAACCTGCTAGGCTTCTTGGGCGTGTATGGGAAGACAAAAGATACACCTGAGGCACGGGAGGACCTGCAACGTTTGCACAAAAAGACGGCATGCCTCCGAAGCAGTATGAAGGTCCTGCCAGCTACGCTCTTACGAAAGAAGAGAAAGAAATCTTCTTTGAATGCCTGCTCAGTATGAAGGTCCCGACTGGCTTCTCGTCGAATATAAAGGGAATAATAAATATGCCAGAGAAAAAGTTCCAGAACCTAAAGTCTCATGACTGCCATGTGCACTACTAGGAAAAGGCCTACTAGTGGCGCACCAGTTTTGCCTACTAATGGCGCACTACAGATGCGCCACTAGTACCACGCCACTAGTAATTAATACTAATGGCGCACCACTGGTGCGCCATTAGTATACCAGATACTAATGGCGCACCAGGCAGTGCGCCATTAGTATAGGCCACGGTGCGCCATTAGTATTTTTGAATTTTGAAGGCGGGAAAATAGTAGTGGCGCACCGTCTAACCCCCACCGTGCGCCATTGCTATTTTTGAATTTTGAATTTGGATCTGGATCGCGATTTGTTTGCCCATTTTTTGCTCGTTTTTTTTCTCATTTTTTTGCACGATATTTTTTCAAATTTTGTTCTTGTTTTTGTATCTTGTACGTTCTTTTGCCGTGTTCTTTTGCCGGAGAGGAGTTCGCCGGAGAGGAGGGCCGAGGTCACCGGAGAGGAGGAGGAGGAGGTCATCGGAGAGGCACTCGCCTACATCGCCGGAGAGGAGGAGGAGGTCGCCGGAGAGGAGGAAGGAGAAACCGTGAGGGGAGGGGAGGAGAGGAGGGAGGAGGAGCTCATCGGAGAGGAGGGAGGAGGAGATCACCGGAGAGGAGGGAGGAGGAGATCACCGGAGAGGAGGGAGGAGAAACCGTGAGGGGAGGGGAGGGGAGGAGGGAGGAGGAGGTCGCCGGAGAGGAGGAGGGTAGTATGGTGGAGGAGAGAAGGGGAGATGTAGTGGAGGAGAGGAGGAGATGGAGTGGAGGAGAGGTGGAGTGGAGGAGAAGAATGAAGAGGTAAGGAGGAGAGGACCAGGCCCAGCCATATATACGACATAGTAATGGCGCACCGTGGGCAGGTGTGCCATTACTAACTTTTTTTTATTTTTTGATTTATTTTGAATTTTGAAAGCGGGAAGATAGTAATGGCGCACCATGGGTAGGTGCACCATTAGTAAGTTTGAATTTTTTTTGATTTTTTTTGCCTCTCCAGATCTTAGAAGCCCCGTATCTTTTTTTCTGTTAGGTTTTTGAGGATTTTGAAAATGTTTAACGGGGTTTCCATATAAAACACTTTTTCATATAAAAAACTTTTCGAGTAGATGATTTTTATATAAAAAACTTTTCGAGTAGATGATTTTTCATATAAAAAACTAATGGCGCACCGTGGGAGTTTAAAAAATAAAATAAAAAAATTTGAATTTTTTTTGAAACATAATTAATAATGGCGCACCGTGGGAGTGGTGCACCATTACTAGTTTAACTAGTAATGGCGCACTATCCCCTGGTGCGCCATTACTAGTTTTGAAAAAATAAAAAAATAATTTTTTTTACTAATGGCGCACCGTGGATGTGGTGCGCCATTACTATATGCACACTAATGGCGCACCAACACATGGTGCGCCATTACTAAATAGTAATGGCGCACCAGATGCACAGTGCGCCATTAGTGTCCATATTGGCTATAGCTGTTTTGTAGTACTGGTGATTATGACGCAACTACTTCCGGTTGCATTGAGGGGGCTTCTATCGGAAAATGTCCGATTAGCCATTGTGAAGCTATGTGCATTCCTCAATGCAATCTCTTAGAAGGTGATTGATCCAGAAATCATACCAAGGCTAAGGAGTGATGTGGCGCAATGTCTTGACAGTTTCGAGCTGGTGTTCCCACCGTCCTTCTTCAATATCATGACGCACGTCCTAGTTCATCTAGTCGACGAGATTGTCATTCTCGGGCCGTATTTCTACACAATATGTTCCCCTTTGAGAGGTTCATGGGAGTCCTAAAGAAATATGTCCGTAACCGCACTAGGCCAGAAGGAAGCATCTCCATGGGCCATCAAACAGAGGATGTCACTGGGTTTTGTGTTGAATTCATTCCTGGCCTTAAGAAGATAGGTCTCCCTAAATCGCGGTATAAGGGGAGACTGACTAGAAAAGGCACGCTTGGAGGGGACTCAATAATATGGAGGGACGGATATTCTTGGTCTCAAGCACACTACACAGTTCTACAGAACTCTACCTTGGTGACCCCTTATGTCGATGAACACAAGAACAGTCTGCGCTCCAAACACCCGGAGCAGTGCGATGACTGGATTACATGTGAACACATCAGGACTTTCAGCAGTTCATTGGAAACACGTCTCAGAGGTGACAACACTGTTTGTGATGAGCTGTACTCGTTGTCCAGGGGACCATCTTTGACTGTATTGACTTACAAAGGATACGAGATAAATGGGAATACATTTTACACGATCGCCCAAGATCAAAAGAGCACCAACCAAAACAACGGTGTCCGCTTTGATGCAGCAACCGAGAGGGGAAAGGACACATATTATGGTTACATAGTGGACATATGGGAATTGACTACGAACATGATTTAAAGTCCCTTTGTTTAAGTGCAAATGGGTCAATCTGTCAGGAGGCGGGGTACAGGTAGACCCACAGTACGGAATGACAACAGTGGATCCGAAAAATCTTGGGTACACTGACGAACCGTTCGTTGTAGCCAATGATGTGGCACAGGTTATCTATGTGAAGGACATGTCTACCAAACCGAGAAAAAAAAAGATAAGGAAGCGAATACATCATACAATGAGCCAAAGCGCCACATAGTTCTTTCAGGAAAAAGGGACATCGTGGGACTAGAGTGCAAGACAGACATGTCTGAAGATTATGAAAAGTTTCATGAAATTCCTCCCTTCAAAGTCAAGGCTGACCCAAGCATCCTGATAAACGATGAAGATTATCCATGGTTACGGCGCAATAAGCAAATGACACAATCGAAGAAAAAGTGAAGACTTTCTCCCGCAACTATTATGATGATACCATGCCAACTTTGTAACTGACGAGTATGATACCATTGTCCGTTTTGTACACGAAGTGCATCCAGTTTTTGCCGTAACCCTCTCAACTTTCTTGCACATGCTATGTGGATGAAATGATGATACCATGCCAACTTTCTACCTTTTCAGAGTTCATTTGAAATGCTTTTCAATTTCGGGGTCTTATAGCTCAAAATAATCAATAAATACATGAAAAATAACAAATGAAGTCAGAAAGGGCAGAAAGAACTGGTACTAAAGGAATCAACTAAAAAGCTTTTATAAACCTCTAGTATTATTGAAACTAAAATTATAAAGAATTTATGCAACTAAAATTATCAAAGTATTTTCAGTTCAAAACATTAAAAGCAAAAAGAATTTTCATAAAATAAATACAAAAAGCAAAAAAGAAAATAAAATAAATAAGTATAAACAAAATAAACTTTTATAAATAAGTAGAAACAAAACAAAATAAAATAAATAAGTAGAATCAAAATAAAATAGATAAAATAAATTTTTATAAAATAAATAAGTAGAAACAAAATAAAATAAACTATAATAAAACAAAATAAATAAACCTTAATAAAATAAATAAAATAGCAGCAGTAAGTATTTTGTTGTTAGTAGAAACAAAATAAAAAAATAAAGCAACAGAGAAAACAAAAAAACCTGGAAAAAATAAAAAAAATGCCACCTCCTGGGCCACCACGGCCTGAATACGACTAGAAACCCAGCTAGTTGGGCCAGGATTCAGGCCCACAGGGAAAGCAGTGTCAAATTAGGCCCATAGGCCTGTAGTTCGGAGGAGTTCGAGAGAGAGGAGGCAGCAGTGCTTATAAATAGGTAGTCGACGCTCTCAACTAGCGAGGTGGGACTAAACTCCCACCACCACGCCGCTGTGCAAGGCCATTGGTGCCGGTTGGTGGCAACAACCGGGACCAATGCCCCCCTTTGGTCCCGGTCCGTGGCAACAACCGGGACCAATGCCCCCCTTTAGTCCCGGTTGGTGCCACAAACCGAGACCAAAGGCCGCCGCTTCCCGCCCTTTGGGCTGCTGAAAAGAGGCCTTTGGTCCCGGTTGGTGGCACCAACCGGGACTAAAGGGTGTGTTTGGTCCCGGTTGCTGCTATGAACCGGGACCAAAGGCCTGGGTATATAAGTAGCACTTAGGAAAATTTGACGAACTCATCGCCAGTTGCCCCTAGCCCGCCCGACGACGCCGAGCTCATCGACGCCGCCAGGCTCCCCAGATCGACGCCGTCCACTGCCCCGACGCCGCCGCCGCCCAGACGACGTCCGCGTGCCGCCCCGACGCCGTCCGCGCGCCGCCGTCGTCGCCCCTGCCCCGTCGCCGCCAGGCTGCCCCGACGCCACCCGGCGCCCCCGCTGACGTCGTTGCCGTCACCCGCGCCCGTCATCGCCGTCGCTGCGGGGAAGCACCACGCCGGCTCCCACGACCCGTTCATCCCCGAGGCCGTTCGTCCGCAGCTGCACCGATTCCGGCCGGCGACCTCGACCCCTCCCCGTGCTGTGAGCCCCTGTCTCCTCCCCTTTCCTTCTCATTGCCGTCCCCGCACGCCACCCGTAAGCGCGCGCCACCGCCAACCATCGTCGCCGTCGCCGACCACCGGCCTATTTTTCATTTTTTTGTTACAATGTATGTATGTATGTATGTTCACTGTATAATGCTCTGTATATGCTGTATAATGCTCGTTTTTGCATTTTTTTGTTACCAAGAAAAAGCTCTGTTTTTTTGTGATATGTATGTTTATATGCTGAGTAATATTTAAGAAAATGTTCATATTCTCATTTAAGAAAATGTTCATATGTAACATTTAAGAAAAAAAAGTAAATGTATGTATGTTCATATGCAAAGAATTATTTTGGATGAAATGAGATGAGATGAGATGTGTTTTGTGTTGGAGAAGAAAAGAGGAAGAAGGAAGAAGGAAGAAGAAGGAAAAGAGGGCCGAGGGGGGGGGGGTCGATATACCCCCTCCCCGATAACATTTTTTTCCATGTATATATGCAAAAGTTACATTTTTAGAAAAGTTTTATATATCTAGCTAGGAAAGGAAGAAGAAGAAAAAGAATGAGAGGAAAAAGGAAAATAAGAAGAGGAAGAAAGGAGAAGAAGAGGAGAAATAAATAAGAAGAAGAAAAAAGAAGAAAAAGAAGAGGAGAAGAAGAAAGGAATAGAGGAGAAGAAGAGAAAATAGAATATATTCTATTTTCTCTTCTTCTCCTCTATTCCTTTCTTCTTCTCCTCTTGTTTCTTCTTCTTTTTTTTTCTTCAATCTTCTCCTCTATTAATATCTTCTTCTCCCCTTTTTATTTCTTCTTTGTCTTCTTATTCTTTATCGGATATGTCGTTGTCGATATACCCCGTGTCCCCATAACTTCAACACGATGGGGGGGGGGGCGCGGGGTTCGACCTACCCCCTCCCCGATAACATTATTTTCCCATGTATGTATGTCCTCGTTGTCGATATAACCCCCTCCCGGATAACTCCGACCGTGATAACTTATACCACGGGAGCACCCCCCGGCCCTCTCGCTCGACCAAAACTCTCGAGAACACCCAAACCCTAGAAAAAAACGATGCCGGTCTCCTACCCCCTCCCGCCGCGCCCCTACCCTTGAAGCGTTGCCGAGGCCACCCCAAACCCGGAATAAGCTAGGTCTACGTTTGCACTAATATATCCACCTGCTGTCATGTTTGTGTAATAATTGCCATGTTGTAATATTTGCAGAAACAATGGAGCACGGACAAGACGAGGAAGCAGAAGAGGTGTTGGGGGACATAATCTTAGCTGGAGGTGATGTCTTGTCGTATCTTAACGACAATGATGGTCTGGAAGAACAGGGTGAAGAAGCAGGCTACGGTGATCGAAGAGTGGAGGAGGAAAGACATGATTATGATGGGTCCGGTGACCCAATGCTGGTGCAAGAAGGAGCCCGTGGTGACGGCTCCGGTGACCGAACAGAGTCCGGCCAGGTAAATATATTAGTTAAGCCAGTGCTGACTAGCTAATTGATGCATTCATTGTTTTGGTATGTACACATATTAGTTAACTCTCGTCTTTCTTCTTTTTTCTAGCCCTCCGGATCGAGCACAACTTCGGTAAAGAGACGAGGCCCGAAGAAAAAGTTGCGCTCAGATGAAAGGTTTGAGATCACAGCAATCGCGTGCGACGGCCAACCGATTGAACCCATCCGGACAAAGGAAGCATTTGCTACTCAGTGCGGGGTTCTTGTTAGGGACAAGATCCCGATCAGCATCCACCAATGGTATAAGCCTAAGAAGGAAGACCCTGAGGTGTCTTATGTCAACGATATCCAGAAAGATGATCTTTGGACTGAGCTGAAGGCAAATTTCACCCTACCTCCAGAGGAGGATCCGGAGAAGCCAGTTAAAGAGCAATTAATCAAGTCTCATGCTCTTAAGAAGATGGCAGACCTATTCAGGAGGTGGAAGAATGAGCTGAAAATGTTTGTCGACAAAGAAGAGACACCAGAATTCATCAGCAAATATGAGAAGATCAGAGATCATTGGCCCGCATTTGTGGCCCACAAGACATCAAAAAAGAGTAAGAAGACGTCAGCGACAAACAAGAAAAATGCTGCGAAGAAGAAGCTTCACCATCGCACGGGGTCAGGTGGCTACCTCAAAGCCCGCCCTAAGTGGGCCAAGGCTGAGAATGATCTGCTTCATAAAGGGATCGAACCAGAGGGACCTTGGACCCTGTATCAGGGAAGTGCGTTTGGACGGACGAGCAAATGAAAATACCAGTCAAGAGGCTTCAGCACTATATCGATGCAGCGCAGCAAGGGACGTTCGTTCCAGACAGAGAGAACGGCGAGCTCACAATGGCCCTCGGGAATCCTGAGCACCCTGGACGGACACGAGGCACGCCAGGCTCCGTTCCATGGAAGGCTGGTTTTCCGGACACAGGCGGTTACAAATGCCAGGAGAGGAGGAAAAAAGTGGAGCAGACCCAAATTTAGAAGCTGCATGAAAGGGTTCAAGCGCTAGAGGAACGAGACGTAGCTCGCAGCAAGCGACCTGCCGAAACTACCCCCGAAGCTACCCCGCCATCTCAGTGGGGAAGCAGCGTGGCTTCCACCAAGGTGCTTCAGCCGGAGCATGTCTTGACGGCTCCTGCTAGCTACCCTGAGGATGCTATCACGGAGTCTCAACATTGCCACCTTATGACGCAATGGCAGAACTTCAAAATCGAGGCGGCTGTCGGCTCTGTTCGACCTTCTGAACCCGGCGCAACTTTTCACCGTCGTCTGATTCCAGAAGGATATGCTAGGGTGACGGTGGACGAAATAACGGACGGATTTGAGGACCTCCAGCTTGACCACCCTACCGGTGAAGGGGAGACTCGGCTGGGTTCTGCTCTGAACACTCCATGCCTATGGCGGAAGGAGCTCATCAACCTTCCGAACTGGACGCCTTCGCCTCCTCCTCCTCCGGCGAGTAAGGGCACTCCGCCTCCTCCTCTGGCGTGTGATCAGGGCACTCAGCCTCCTTCTCCGGCGCGTGGCGGCACTCCGCCTCCTTCTCCGCCTGCGCCGGTGCGCCCGAGCAGCCAGCCTCCTCCTTCTCCGCCTCGTGAGCAAGGGCGGAAGAGACCCGCCGCCGCTCCGGCTACTTCGGCGCGTCGTAGTCCTTCTGCTCCGCCTCGTAAGCAAGGAAAGAAGACAGCCGTAGCCGCTCCATCTGCTCTGCCGGCGTCTAGCAGTACAGCCAGAGGCGGGAGGCAATACAGATTCGGTCCTTCTCTGAAGACTCCAGAGAAATTACAATACGAAAGGACCCCGAAGGAGAACACGAAGATCGTGCGAGCGGAAGTGACGAACTTCTTTCAAGGGGTGAAAGCAAAGAAACATCCACCTCCAGAGGAGAAGGTAGATCCAGTGAAAGCGAAGCGCACTCTGGCTGCCCTGACAAAACCACCAAAGTCTCCGCCGAAAGGAAACTATGAGCACATTATTGCAAAGACATTTGTCGAAGCGGAGCGGTCGGGAAGTACTGTCAGTGATCAAAGGTTAAAAGAACGACGAGCTGGGAAAAAAATTGCCCAGCTCGGTGAACAAGCGAACCAATCGTACCCCCCGCTCAAGGTGTCTAGCGACATCGTCGCTAATGATCCGAGGATGGTGCCCGGTTATAGCAATCTTTGAGATTACCTGCCCGACGATGTACGTTATGATTTCTTGGAGGTGGAGGAACACAGATACGAGTACGGGAAGCTTCTCGTCAAAGATGAAAGATCTCTAACAACGATGATGCGAAGATTCCATGATTGGTACATGAAAACCTGCAGAGAGTCTGGGGGGAGGAATACTTTGACGCTGAGAGTTAAAGAGGAGCATGACCTCGTTGGAATTGAACTGTTGAATGTTCCATTTGTGGAGTTCTTCCAGTTTTTAAATCAAAAGGCCCTCGATAAATCAACGGTCACTTGCTACTGTCTGTAAGTAGTACTACTTTTGTCATTAAGTCACTCTATATAGGTCAGCTCTTTCATTGCATGTATTTATAATTATCCTCACTATATTATGTAGATTGAAGATCGCCGAATTGAAGAAAAGACAAATCGGTGATATTGGGTTCATTAACACAAATCTCATAGATGCAACTGAGGTTAAATATCATGCCGAAAATACCGAGGCCAACTTGCTACGATCGTTGGTAATAAATGAAAACAAAGATATAATACTCTTTCCTTACAACTTCAAGTGAGTGTTACTATCTGGTGCATATTCGGTTTCCCTTATTAGTCCAGGTTATAGTAATGTAATTGATGACTTATGCATGCGTGCGCAGCTTCCACTATATTCTCCTAGATATTAAGCTTGAGTCGGGACTAGTAACCGTCTTAGACTCGATACGAAAAGATCCCCAGGACTATGCGGACATGACTCAAATGCTCGAGAAGTAAGTTAAATCGATCATTATCCACCATATCAGCAACTTTGTTCATTTCCAGATATCAAGTAATTGTTTTCTTTGTCTGGCAGGGTTTGGAGAAAATTCACCAAAAAATCTCCGGGACTGCCGAAGAAGCTGCAATTTAGACACCCGAAAGTAAGTACTATAGTAGCATGTTCCGCGCATCTCCTAGTGATTCAAGCGCTAGTTTCATCAATACCATTTAGCATGCTTGCTTATCAGTTTGATTGACCTCTATTTGTTGTAAAGTGGTTGTGGCAGGAACAAGGGAATGATTTCTGTGGATACTACGTTTGCGAGTCCATCCGCCACACGACCTGTGAGCGGGGCTACTCTGACGAACAATATGAAGTGCGTAAGCAATAATATTCACAATTTTATTTTATTACCATCATTTGTGTTGAGTTTCATTTATTCATATATATATGTATTGACCCCCTTCTTCAAATTAGATCTTTCGGATGCGGGATGAACTCCTACCACCAGATCGTATGCGAGCAATTCAAGAGGAATTGGCGGCATTCTTCCTTGACCACGTGATCGCTGAAAACGGAGAATACTATGTGGACCCTGTGTTCATATATAATTACGAGATTACATTGTAAGGGATAATTATTGTATATATGTAGCCGGTAGTGTCGGATAGATATATGAGAACTTGTTGTTCGACCAATCTCTCGGAGAAGGAGAGGTGGTTGATATGACTTCTCTCTGTATGCATATGTTCATGACGATCTTCTGTTTCCTTCATTTGCTTACTAGCTAGCGTGTCTAGTCCTCTCTATACGTATATAGTACGTAGCGTCGACCAAGCACGGAGATAAGAGAGGACACTTCTCTCTATTAATTAGCTAGCTAACACAATATATGAAGCACCTAAATTAACCCCCCAAAACCCCCAACCCCCCCCCCCCCCTTTCAAAAAAACAAAAACCCCAGCCCCTAAAATCCTGACGCGTGGATGCCTATTGGTCCCGGTTAGTGCCACCAACCGGGACCAAAGGCCCTCCTGCCTAGGCTCGCCGCACCGGCCACGTGGAGGCCCATGTGTCCCGGTTCATATAAGAACCGGGACTAAAGGGCTAGGGCATTAGTAACGACCCTTTAGTCCCGGTTCAACAACCGGGACAAAAGGCCCTTACCAACCGGGACAGATGACCCTTTTTCTACTAGTGCCACAATGTTCTTCAAGGTCTTCCACAAGGAAGGCCGCCGCTTGGAGTGCTGCCCTGGAGGGGGTCGTTGGGACGGCGCTGCGGCAGGAGCCAGGCCTGCCACTGGCCTCGCCAGCGGTTCCTCCGGCAGCAGCGGTGGCGCTTGGGAGTCGAGCGACTCTTCCGAGCCCTACGAGACTCCGGAGACGAGCGACGATAGCTACGTGCCCCTGAGCTCTCGCGTGCCCGGAGCGCGGCCGCAGCGTCCGGCCGCCGCCGTCGCTGATCTGGATGGGGTTGGCGCCGGCCTCCCGTGGCCCACTGTTGATGATGGCGTCGGAAGCATTGGCGCGTGTAGATAGGACTTCCCAGAAACCTTCTTCTTTTGTTCCATGCGAGGAGTCGAGACGGACCCCATGGGGGCGTGTAAAGGGTCTGTAATGCGTTATGTTGATATCATCCCTATTATGAAGTTTACGGATGCATGTCCTGCTCCGGCTCTGTCTCCCCTTTCCAACCCCGCAGTAGCTTGGTGCTCTACGCCGACAGGTCCCGGTCCCCAGGCAAGCTGCAGCCGTCGCTGGTATGCCAGGTCACGATGCCGTGGTCAAGGCCAGGAGGTGAGCGGCCCGAGGTCTAGTAAGAGCTCCTGAGGCGCGATGCTCAAGAGGTCCCCTTTAGAGCGCGAGCAGCTACCTAAATGTAGGAAAGGGAGGCAACGTCGTCGTAGCAAGGCTGCAACAGGTGGGAACCCTATGCCGTAGCGCTTGGCCGACCCGAGTGCGAAACTTATCTTAGGGTTGATTCCTTGTGCAGCGACAGACTCCTTGTGCGTCGGCGGCCATAGTGTAGCCAGGTTAGGCCCGTGCGAGTCTCCCCCTCTTTCCCACGCTCTTCCGTGTGCTCTACGTCCTCGGGTCCTGGCCCTCGACCGAGCTCTGCCGCCGCTGGTATGCCAGGTCGCGATGCCGTGGTCAAGGCCAGGGGTGAGGGCTAGAGAGCCAGTAAGAGCTCCTGAGTCGCGGTGCTCAGGAGCCCCCCCTTTAATGCGCAAGAGAATCGCATGGGAAAAGGAGGGAGCCCGCGGTGCTGCCTGCTGTCGACCTCGGGGGGTTCCTGCTGTGTTAGCACGAGGAGGGGTACGAACTGCAACCACGCTTGCCGGTCTGCCACTGGTCGTTCCGCAAGAATATGAAGGCACTGAGGGCCTGGTGAGGTGACGTGCGCGGGCGTGCCGCGAGCCAGAGCTCGACCGCTCAGATTTGTCAGCGTTGCAGCACGGTGCCAGCATGAATAGCTCTTGTTGCGGGATGAGCAAGGGGCCGATCGGCGATGCGGGCGGCTGAAGTGAGTGATAATCAAGCAAGTGATGACTATAAACAACTCATGCATGGGAACTAGCTAGCTT
The DNA here is from genome assembly GCF_002575655.3 of Aegilops tauschii subsp. strangulata. Classification (NCBI taxonomy): domain Eukaryota; kingdom Viridiplantae; phylum Streptophyta; class Magnoliopsida; order Poales; family Poaceae; genus Aegilops; species Aegilops tauschii. Next base: position 92,945,159 of record NC_053041.3, on the reverse strand, counting down.
AGATAGATGCGAGAACGATACATGCCACTGGGACGGACCCGAGCAGCCTGGGGATGATGCAACCCGAGGGGCGCCCCCAGTAGAGTAAGCTAAAGATGCAAAAGGATACATGCCGCAGGGACAGGCCCATGCGACCTGGGAATCGTGCTGCCCGAGGGGGGCTCCCAGCTGAATAAACTTGGAAAATTTCACCTGGTTCCGTTGTCGAGGGGGTGTTGGGGTAGCCAAAGACGCGTGAGAAGGGGCCACTCCTCATGAGCCGCTAGGGCCCTAAACCTCTGGAGGCTTTGGGGGCTCGGTTGTTGCTTGAGGACCGTCTCCATCTTCTCCAGGACTACGTGGTGCCTGGCTCCTTAGCTGCCAGGGTGCTCCGTAGATGTCGCTGGTAGGTGGCTGCCACATTTGGCAAGCCAAATGGCATGCGAACGTAACTATGAGGTGGGCCCTCGCAGCGCCCAATGCGCGAAGGCCAGAAACGCTCCTGAGATGCGGCTCTATTGATCCCTAGAATGTCGATGCAGACGCGCGGCCCGCCATCGTCGCCAGGATGGGGAGCTGCGCCGGGTGGGCGGCGGTCGCCGCACATGGTCCTTGCTTCTTGAAGCTCCTGGGTGGCCTTGCTGATGAACTCCTGAGCGCCGGGCGCTCCACGCCCAGGGCCCTCCTAAGGGAAACGTGCCGTGAAGCACACCTCCACGTGGTGCCCGAGCGCCTCCCTCGTGATGTTGGCTAGGTCTGAGGCCCTCCAGAAGAGAGCCCCTGAGCCTTGCCCAAGGAGGGCGCCGGGCGCGCCTTCCTATGCGAGGGAAGGAGGCGCCCCAGGTGCGGGCGCTGATTCTCAGGCAGCACTCCTGGAGACGCTGCTCTCCTGAGGCCCTATGCGGAGTAGTTGCTTCTTCTTCTTGGGGATGGCCTCAGGAGGGTTCTGGATGCTCTCGCTGTCGGGGTCTTCGATTACTGCGGCTTGGAAGGCACGCTCCAGGGAGCACACCGTATCTCTTTCTTCGCAGGGGACTGTGATGATTTGTCACAACCCTAGTCAGTGCATGCATTACAGTGTTTGCATCATGTTTAAATTTCAGTTAAACATGGAATGGGGATGTTCAAACCCTAGCACCAAATGGAACTCAACTAGGTTCAATCCAAAATATTTTTCAAAGAACCCAAAATGCCCTTTGAAAATGTTCATGGTGTCTGACAAAGGTGAAAACCTCTGCCAAAAATGATGAATATATTTCTAGGACATTCTGGATCTTTGAATTAACTCATATCGTAATTCAATTGGAGTATTTAAATCCTATAAATATTTTTAAATGATCTATTAATTCTGAAACTAGTTTTGGGTTCATGGAAATAATCCAAACACTACCCACAATTATTTTCAGGATTTTACAAAATGGATTAGTATTTTTACTAATTCAAAACAAAATAAAAGAAATAGAAAATTGAAACAAAAGGAAAAGAGATCTTACCTATAACTTACCTGGACCTACCGTCTATGCAGCCCACTTGGCAGCCTAGCCAACTGGCCCAGCCCACCAGAAGCCCCACCGTCTTCAACCTCTGCCAGTAGGCAGAGGCGTGTCGACGCGCGCGCGCCCGAGCTCCACCTCCTGCTTCCACCTACTGCTTCCCCCTTGCGCTGTCTCCGCGCCACAGGAATGGCCTCGACCCCTCTGCCTCTCCCCTCACTCTGGAGCTCTCTCCCTCTCCTCTAGCTCCCTCCCCGCAGCACCACGGAACACGTCGTCGCCGCCGCTTGCTGCTGCTGCGGCCACCGCCACGTCCTCGCCCCTCCGTCGTGCCCACGAGCTCTGTGCCGTCGTCCTCGTCTTCTCCGTCAAGCCGTGCATCTCCAGACACCCTATGGAGCCGCCATCGCCGTTGTCTTCACCTCCGGTCGCCCGAGATCGCCGTCGCCGTTCTGCCCGCGTTGGACCTCCCCCGAGCTTGGTGACGCCTCCTCCGGATCCGCTGTGAGCCCCACCGCCGTTTCCCCTCTCCGTTTTGTCACTCGCGCGCGTGTAGCCGTGCTAACCGCCGGACCCGAGCGGTCGCGCCGCCGTGGATCCTCACCGTCGTGGCCAGAGGCACCGCAGCTCGCGCCCGCGCATGCCATCGCTCTCAAGAGCCTCCCAGAAGACCAAAGCCGCCGCCCGCAGCTCCCGCCCTGCCCTGCAGCGCCCAGCGCGCACCTGGCCGTGCTCCAGCCGCCGCCCCGAGCTCGTTCCCCCCGAGCTCAGGCCACCACCGCCTCTCCCGCTTGCTCCAGACGACACGGACGAGCCATGGCTCCTCGCCCGTGGCCTCCGCCGCCCAAATGGTCGCCGGAGCGACGAACCCGACGCGCTCCGCCACGTTCGGCCTCGCCGGCGACTAACCGCAAGTCAAACCGGTCACCCTACGCTAATTAACCCCCCTGTGACACTGACAGTGGGCCCCGGCGCCCTAATCTTTTAATTAGATTAGAAATAACCCCCTGTTTAACACTTTGTCACTAACGTGTGGACCCGACACATCAGATTTGACGCGGTGCTGATGCAATAAAGCTTTTCTAGGTTTATTTAAATCAGGAATTCCAAAATTTAGCAAAACTTCTAAAATTCATATAAGTTCAACCGTAGCTCAGATTGAAATAATTTATATATGAAAATGATCATAAAACTCCAATCTATCCATCTGTACCTTTTTCATGCATGTTAGAACAACTTATGGCTGCTGTTTAGGACAAATCATATAAATGGCATTTGAATTTCAGATATGGAGTTTGAATTTGAACCTAGGTTCAAACCAACTTCATTTAACTTTGTTGCTAGTTGCATTAGCTCAAAACATCAGCATGTTGCCATGTCATGATCATGCATCATAATCTTGCATTGCATTGATTGTGTTTCCTCTCTGCTGCCGGTAATTGTTCCCCCTCAATAGACATGGTTCCGACGATGAGATCGATGACACCAATGAAGAGCTATTACTATCTTCAGAAGTACCAGGCAAGAAAAACCCCCTTGTTCATTCCGATACAATCCCACTCTCCCGCTTCTGCTCTCTTTTACTGCATTAGGACAACCACGATTCAACTGTTACATGTTGCGGTAGTTGAACCCCTTTCCTCTGCATGACCTGTCATTGCCACAGTAAATAGATGAAACCCACTAGCATGAGTAGGAGTTGTTTGAGCCCTGATGTGCCTATTCATTCATGCTTGTTTGTCATGCCTGCTACTGCTTAGAGTTGACTCAGGTCCGATTCATTGGGGATGAACTGGAGGTGTGTGAACATGTCTTACTGTTGAGAGCTAAGTGTGTGAACACTATTTGGTAAAGGTAGCGGTGAGAGGCCATGGAGGAGTACATGGTGGGTTGTCTCATTCAAACCGTCCTCAGGAATTGAGTTCTGTGTTTGTGATCCATGAACAGCTACTACCACACATCGGGATCCTTAATTGACTCTCTCGGCTTCTTAACCACCCTTGTCCTCTGTCCAGGAGTTGCAAGTAGTTTCTGGTGTTTGTAGTATGCTGGAGGCCGTGCGCAGTGCTGACCCGAGGGGTGGGCTGTGATGCGGTAGGCACGTGGCCGGGTATGCCGGGCGCCTGTTTGGTGTCGCGGAACCCTGTACACATCGTTCGGGGCCGTATGTGAAAACCTCGGTCGGACTCCCTGCGGATGGAACCTAAATAGGCGATAAACCTAGACTAGAGACTTGAGTGGTTAGGTAGGCCGTGGCTGACAACCTCGTTGGGCTTCCACTTGAAGGTTGCCGAGTACATGTCGTGTAAACGACGGTAAGTGGTGAGAGCGTGTGTGAAGAAGTACACCCCTGCAGGGTTAACATCATCTATTCGAATAGCCACGTCTGCGGTAAAGGACTTCTGGGTTGCCTATGCAGTTCATAGACAAGTGAAAGTGGATACTCTAAAATGCATAAGTTAAGTGTGGGTGCTATGGATGGCGTTCTCGTAGGGAGACGGGAGCGGATCCATAGTGGTGTATTGATATGGTGAATATGTGGACTCGTGTGCGCCACCTCAAAAGAGTTACTTGCAGTCGTAGTTTAGGATAGCCACCGAGTCAAAGCTAGCTTGCTGCAGTTAAACTCCACCACCCCCTTAGTTGATACCGACGCATATGTAGTTAGTTCTGATGTAAGTCTTGCTGGATACATTTGTACTCACGTTTGCTTAATTTATGTTTTTGCAGAGAGACTTCAGTCACGCTAGTAGTTTCGCATGGACTTCGACGGTTAGCTTGTTACCTCAGCTACGATCTTGTGCCCTCGGCAGGGTCTTGTAGATAGTCAGGCTTCTCAGCCTTTCTCTTGTGTAGTTGTCTGTACTCAGACAAGATAAGCTTCCGCATGTGCTATTGCTTGTATGACCTGAATGCTGGGTCATGAGACCCATGTTTGTAATATCTGGCTCTTCGGAGCCTAATGAATAAATACTTTGAGTTGTAGAGTTTTGTTGTGATGCCATGTTGTATTTACACATATCGGGCATATTGTGTGTAGGATTGAAATGCTTGGTATGTGTGGGATCCGACAACCTAGTTGTTTATCCTAGGCAGCCTCTCTTATGGGGAAATGTAGTCTAGTGCTTCCACTGAGCCATGGTAATCTGCTACAACCCAGTTTACCGGAGTCCTGCTAGCCCAGTTACTACTGCTTCGGAACACTTAGACTGGCCAGCAGGCGATCCACTTCATTCCTGTGTCTGTCCCTTCGGGGAAATGTCACGCGGTGACTTCCAGAGTCCTGCTCGCCTGCTACAGCCCAGGTTCCTGGAGTCCTGTTAGCCCAGTTGCTACAGCCCGGATTCACACGCTGATGACCGACACGTTCGATGCTGGTTCACGTATGCCTGTCCCGGTAAGTTAGCGCCACTTTGGGTTCACGACTAGTCATGTCGGCCTGGGTTCTCTGTCATATGGATGCTAGTGACACTATCATATACGTGAGCCAAAAGGCGCAAACGGTCCCGAGCCAGGTAAGGTGGCACCCGTGGGAATACCGTGCGTGAGGCCGCAAAGTGATATGATGTGTTACATGCTAGATCGGTGTGACTTAGGATCGGGGTCCTGACATGATTCCTCTGCTTCCTGGCATCTTGAGGACATTGTAGCCATGGTGGGTCACTTCCATGAACTTGGCCAATGCTGGGGACCCAAGGATGGCGTTGTACGGCAGACGGATGTGGGCGGAGTCGAAGTTGATGAGCTCGATGCGGTAGTTGTCGCGCTGGGCGAAGGTGATGGGGAGATGGACCTGCCCTGTCGGGGTGGTGGAGCCGTCAGTCACTCCTGAGAAGGGCTTGGTAGGTTGTAGCTGGTCGTATGGCACTTGGAGTCTGTCGAATGTCTCGACGGACAGGACATTTAGCTCGGCGCCGCCGTCAATGAGGGTCTTGGTGACTTGGACGTTGCTGATGACGGGCGAGCAGAGCATCGGGAGGGCGCCGGCGGTCGCCGTGCACTTGAGCTGGTCTGACGAGCTGAAGGTGATGGCGCATTTGGACCACCTGAGTGGGCGCGTGGCCTCGAGCCTGGGGAGAGCTGCATTCACCTCGCGAGCAAACTTCTTGAAGACGCACTGGGATGCTGGGGCCTGAGCTCCGCCCAAGATGCAGGCGATAGCGCATGGTTCCTGGAAGCCCCCAGCCCCCTCATCCTGATGGTGGTCGTCGTTTCTTCTTGGTGGTGGCGGCAGCGGAGGAAATCCAGCATTGCCCTGAGGGTGATCCTCGCAAGGCTGGTTACTCCAGGTGCCCTCACGAGGCTGGTCCTGCCAGCGGTCCTCACGAGGCCTGTCGCGCCACTCCTGGCGGGGGCCGCGGTCGTCCCAGCGTCCTCCACCTCCTCCTCCTCCTCGGCCATAGCCCCGGTCGTTGCGCTCGGGGCGTCGACTGAAGTGTCCATCTCGAATGGCCCTGAGCTCCTGACAATCATTGGTGTTGTGGCTGTGTACGTTGTGGAAGGCACAGAATGGACGGTTGCTCTTGGACGACTCGGGGTGGTCCCGGCCGCGCTTCGTGTCTGGCTCTGCCGCGAGCACGGCCACCCCCTTGCGCTTCACGTCCTTGGCCATGGCCTTCTTCTCCTCTGAGACGGTAGCAGGGAGCTCGAGGAGGGAAAGGCGCCGTTCCTCAGCTCTTGCGCACTTGGTTGCCATGTTGAACAGCTCCAGAGCCGTGCATACCTCCTCGTGGATGGCGAGCTCCTCCTTCATCTTGAAGTCGCGGACGCCATTGGAAAATGCTGAAATGATGGCCTCGTCTGTCACCTTCGGGATCTTGAGGCGAATGATGCTGAAGCGCTGGATGTACTTCTACAAGGTCTCTCCTGGCTGCTGCTTGATGCGGCACAGGTCGCCCGCGGCCGGAGGACGGTCGCGAGTGCCCTGGAAGTTGGCGACGAAGCGGTCGCGCATGTCGCCCGAGGAAGATATCGACCCCGGGGGCAAGTTCAGGAGCCACGAGCGTGCACCATCCTTGAGAGCCATGGGGAATCAGTTCGCGATGACTTTCTCGTCGCCGTTGGCCGCCTCGATGGTCAGCTCGTAGAGCTGCAAGAACTCCGCAGGGTCGGGGGTGCCGTCGTAGCGAGGAGGCAGGTCTGGCTTGAACTTGCCAGGCCAAACGACGCTACACAGCTCTGGAGTGAAGGCGCGACAGCCTGCTGTAGCCACCGGGGCCCTTTGCAGAGATGGAGCCTGCCCTTGATGTCCGCGCACCGCCGCCGCAGGCGGCACGCGGTCTTGTCATGGTGGCGCCGGGAGCGCGGGAGCATTTCCTTGCGGCCGGGGAACTTCCTGGCAGATTCCTTCTTCTCGCGCGGGCGCCCGGCGCGGCGGATCACGCCGGGGGGCTGCGCGCCTTGGAGCCAGGTCGCCGTCTTGGTGCAGAGGTGGCGGAGGCGCCCCGTGGGCTAAGTCACTCGCGGCTGGAGGAGGATGTGGTAGCGAGAGAGACGGGACAGGCGAGCCCCCAGCGGCGCTGACGAGCTCGGCGATGCGGTCCAGCCAGTCCTCGTAGAGGTCGTCGATCGGGCGGTAGCGCAGGAGCTCGCGTGCCATAAGTAGCGCGGCCTGCGCGTCTGTGGGTGCACGACGAGCGTGAGACGATGAGCCGGCTGGAGTTAGCGATGGAGTGGCGGTGCGGTCATCTCACCGCACCGAGGGGTGCAACGAAGATGCTTGCTGCTCGTTTCCCACCTGGCCGGTGGCGGCGTTGGCGGCGGGTGACGGAGAATGATGGGGAGGCCCGCCTACAGGGGTCGTCTGAGCGACACGGGCGGCGAGGGCGGCCCGGCGCTCGGTGCAGGCTCAACGCGCGTCTGCCATGGATGTGGGGGAGCGGTGGAACGTGGATCAATCAAACGAAGGCTTCAGCGCACCCCTACCTGGCGCACCAAATGTCGGATTTCGGGTTCCGGCAAAACCCTTAAGGTTCGAACACTAGGGTGCGCACGAAGATTTCTCCCTCCCTCTAGCTTGGTCACTTACCCCAATCTCAAAGCTCAGCGTGTCGAACTCGAAGAACAAGGGACACAAGAGTTTATACTGGTTCGGGCCACCGATGTGGTGTAATACCCTATTCCAGTGTGGTGTGGTGGATTGCCTCTTGGGCTGAGGATGAACAAGTACAAGAGAAGAACAGCCACCTGAGGAGAGGTGTTCTTGAGCTCGGTGAGCTTGTGTGGTGGAGGATGGTCTGAATGATCCGTCCAGTTTAGTTCCGTTACACCCTACTGTGGCGGCTAGTCCTATTTACAGAGGCCCCTGTCCTCTTCCCAATGAAGGCGGGAAGGGATCCAACAACGGCCAAATTTGAAGGGAGACAACCAGTACAAGTCATCCTGACTAAAGGTGGTCTTCGCCTGCCAAAGGCTCTGGTGGTGACGCCGTCCTGGGCTCCACGGTGACCTCCGTCCTGCCGTCCTGCTGGTCTTGGTGTTGTTGCACCGATATGGAAACCTTTGCCTGATGCCTCAGGACTCCTCGCCCGCGCTTGCCTCTTTAGAACCAAAGAGGAAACGAGTACATTGCACGTGCTGCCGCCCGCTTAGCCTTGGTCGTCATGGCTTGCATCACAGGAACCTCGCGAGGTGCCCCTTGCCTTGATCTCTACACCCCTCGCGGGCCAGCCTAGTGAGGCCGCCCCCGAGGAGGTCTTGCGTCGTCCGCCTCGCGAGGCTTGGCCCCTCGCGAGGGTTTTGAGGTTGCTGGTGAAGATGGGTTGTACAGGGCCGCTGGTGGGGCCATGCCGCGGGCTGCAGGCAGGCAAGTCTGGGGACCCCCGTTCCCAGGACGCCGACAGTAACGCATGTTCTCTTTGGTGAATACACCTATGTTTGAACAGGAAGCCCCCAAACGAGCACTTACGAATTGTGCTCGTCGCGGACCTATGTTTGAGTTGTGATGTGCATCCAACTCTCTTTGGTCCCTGTAGTTTGGGCGTCAAGCCTTTAAATGAACATTTAAGATGCTGATAAAGACTCAGCTTCAAAGAAGTGAAACGACAGAGGCCCTAAATTATCAGGGATGTCGGCTTTATTATACTATTTATAATATATACATCATCGAACTATGTACATCATGAGAGCCGGTGGCTCAAATATAGTAGGGCCAAAGATGAGCAATATTCCACAGCCGACGGGTCTCCTCCTCCGACTTGCATGAGTCCTTGTGGTCTCGAACATCGATAAGATAGTATGACCCATTATGCAGATTCTTGCTGACAAAAAAAGGTCCTTCCCAAGGCGGTGATAGCTTATGCATATCCGTTTGATCCTGGATGAGCCGGAGCACTAAGTCGCCTTCTTGAAAGGTTCTGGTTTTGACCTGGCGGCGGTGATAACGACGTAGGTCTTGTTGATAAATCGCCGAACGAGCCGTCGCGAGGTCACGCTCCTCATCCAACAGGTCAAGTGCATCCTGACGTGCCTTTTCGTTATCAGCTTCAACGCAAGCCGCCACGCGGGGTGAATCGTGTCGGATATCACTAGGGAGAACCGCCTCTGCCCCATAAACCATGAAAAAAGGTGTGTAACCCGTAGACCTGTTGGGGGTTGTATTGATACTCCATAACGACAAAGGCAGCTCCTCCACCCAACAACCCAGCGTTCTTTGCAAAGGAACCATAAGCCGGGGCTTGATACCTCGTAGAATCTCTTGATTTGCTCATTCTGCTTGACCATTGGACTGAGGGTGAGCTACAGAGGAGACGTCAAGCCGAATATGCTCCCGTTGACAAAATTCTCTCATAGCGCCTTTACAGAGGTTAGTACCATTATCTGTTATAATGCTGTGTGGAAAGCCAAAACGGAAGATCACCTTTTTGATGAATTGAACTGCCATTGCTACATCACACTTACTGACCAGCTCTGCCTGAACCCACTTAGTAAACTTTTCAACTGCCACCAAAAGGTGGGTCTTCTTATCCTTGGACCTCTTGAAATGCCCCACCATGTCAAGCCCCCAGGTTGCAAAACGCCAAGTGATTGGAATCATTCTCAACTCTTGAGCCGGCACATGAGCGCGGCGTGAAAACTTCTGACAACCGTCACATTTGCTGACCAAATCCTCCGCATCAGCATGAGCCGTCAACCAATAATACCCGTGACGAAAAGCTTTTGCTACAAGAGACTTAGAGCCCGCATGATGACCACAATCGCCTTCATGAATCTCTCGCAGAATCTCACAACCTTCTTCAGGAGAAACACAACCGGGTTATCTGCCTGGCTAAGATCTCATCCTTAGGTAATTCGCCCCGGGTCATGTAAGACAAATACGACACTGTCCAATCAGGAATAACATGAAGAGCCGCCACCAATTGCGCTTCAAGGTCAGGAACAACAAGATCCTCCTCCGTAGGTAATTTGACAGAAGGGTTGAGCAGAACATCCAACAACGTGTTAGGTGGGACCGGCTTACGCAGACCCTAACCGGCTTAAAGTGTCAGCCACCTGATTCTTCCTGCGGTCAATATGCTCAACTTGATAACCGTTACAATGACCCGCAATGGCATCAACCTCTCGACAATAAGCCACCATGAGAGGATCCTTAGAATCCCAAGTACCAGAAACTTGCTGAGCTACCTGATCTGAGTCGTCGAGGCACCACACCCGGCTTGAGTTCATCTCCTTAGCCATCCGAAGACCGTGGAGCAAAGCCTCATACTCAGCTGCATTGTTAGTACAGGGGCACATCAACAGGAGAACATAAGAAAATTTATCACCTCATGGGGAAGTCAAGACAACTCCAGCCGCCGAGCCTTCCAACTGCCTGGATCAATCAAAGTGAATTGTCCAATAAGTATTATCCGGCTTTTCCTCAGGCGTCTGCAACTCTGTCCAATCATTGATAAAATCCACGAGTGCTTGGGACTTGATGGCCGTACGAGGCCCATACTTCAGACCATGGGCTCCAAGATCAATGGCCCACTTGGCGACTTGGCCTGTGGCTTCTCTATTTTGGATGATATCCCCTAAAGGAGCAGGGCTGACCACCGTACCGGGATGACCCAACAAATATTGCTTGACCTTCCGACTTGCCATGAAGACCCCATACACAAGCTTATGCCAATGCGGATACCTCTGTTTGGACTCAATAAGTCCCTCGCTGATGTAGTAAACCGGACGTTGAACCGGATACTCCTTGCCTGCTTCTTTCCTTTCCACCACAATAGCCACACTGACCGCTCAGCCATTAGCAGCCACATATAACAACAGAGGCTCCTTATCAATAGGAGCAGCAAGAACCGGCGGCTTAGCCCGTTGCTTCTTAAGCGCCTCAAACGCCTCATTAGCCGCATCACTCCACACTACTAGGAAAAAGGGCTACTACTGGTGCGCCACTAGTACCACGCCACTAGTATTTTCTACTAATGGCGCACCACTGGTGCGCCATTAGTATCTGGTATACTAATGGCGCACCAGGCAGTGCGCCATTAGTATAGGCCACGGTGCACCATTAGTATGCCTCCCAGGGGGCCATATTTACCCATGTGCTTTGCCATACTAATGGCGCACTGCGGGGTGATGCGCCATTAGTATCCTTTGGCATACTAATGGCGCACGTTGGGGTGATGCGCCATTAGTATCCTTTCGCATGCTAATGGCGCACGTTGGGGTGATGCGCCATTAGTATGTATATTAGGGATTTTTTTTTTCTTCTCTGATATTTGCACAGATTACAAAATATATTATTGGAAAGAATATAAACAGCACCACCCAGCAACATCAGATTCATCGAATACAATAGAAGATTAGTCTCCGAATACAATTCATCATATTAGTCTCCGAATTCAAAAGACCGAACAAAGATAGAACATTACAAGTCTCGAGACCGCGAGTAGCGAGTTTGTCTTCACATTACAAGTCGATATCGATCATCTAAACTACCATCACATAGAAGAGAGCTGCGCTCATCACGATGCGCATCATCGCCATGAAACTTGTCTTCATCCGGTTCCTCCAACGCTCCCTCCTCTCTCCCGCTAGATAGCGCGCGTATCTAGATTCCGCCTCCGCCCTAGTGGTGTACCCTTTGTAACTGTTACCGCTGAAACGGTGAACCTGTCTCCGACACTCCTCCCAGTCGTCGTAGACTCCGGGAACCTTACCCTTGTACACGACATACGATGGCATCTCTATGCACTAGCCAAACAACAGAGAATACATAAGCAATATATAAGTATGCAACAAAAGGATCGGAAGAGAAAAGCAAGACATTAATAGCACGATTCATGGTCCTACTAATAAATATCATCGATTACATCTAAGTTGAACGACTGTCCAAACCAAAGAGACATACAAGTTCGTTAAAGATTAATTACAACATGAGCTAATCAATGTTTCAGAACTACACATAGCATCACTACTTTCGACTTGACTCATGGGACCGGAGCGTGGATGAAGCCGCCGACTGTCGTGATGGTCATGAAGTCGCGGGCGTTGTCAGCCTGCATTTGTAGCGTTGTGTCTATCTCACTGTTGGACGGTTGAAATTTGAGGTAGAACTGCCCCGAGGTATGAAGGACATCTTGATGGATGATTTCTGCAAACTCCGACAAGATGCGAAAGAATTCTTGTCGGATGTCCGTGTCATGGATTGCCGCCAAGCTTGCGGCCCAATCTTTGACATTATTTGGTAGCAGAAGGTGATTATGGTCCCATACTATCGCTCGCATGTGATGGAGGGCGTAGTAGGCATCCTTCTGACCGCCAGGCGGCTGCTTGACGCAGGGGAATGTCGTATTGTGATTGAACATGTGCCTGCCGTACCTATGAGCTGGCCTCTTAAAGGTGCCTCCAGATGCGGCGTAGCCGGGGAGAGCATCATCAAGAACTTTCTTGATATTTGTGTAGACTATCTTGGAGTCACGGTCCGGGTCGAAATACGTGGCCATGGAATATTTTGGGCTTAAGAGGATGAGTGTGCAATGTGTGTCACTGCCCAGAACACGGAATGTTAGAAAAAAAACGATCGAAATCTAAGAAATCATATGTTACGGGGCGGTTAGGAGATGACTTACTCGGGAAAGTAAGGCACGAGGAAGTTATCCTTATCTGGGTTTGCCAGAATGACGCCTTCGAGGTGTGAACTCGCGACTTGCCGGTCCCCAGCGCGGCCCAAGATCTTGGCACGCATGTAGAAGGGGTCGACTATCATAATGTCCGGGGTCTTGTGTCTAATGATCCGCATCTCCATACTCAGCGAAAACAGCCGAACGAAGGTGTAGTGCAGCGGATGAAGGTTAAGCATAGCAAAGATGTCATCAAACCGCAGGACGATCGTACCCCCGACGGCGCTATCCACAAAGCCCTTGCCCTCTGGCACCTTGGCCATGAAAACCGGGTATGCCATCATTCTCTCTGAGACGCCGCTTCTCCAAACAAAGAACACTGTCATGCAGACTCCGCATAGCACCGGTTGCAGCATTGAGCATATTTGTCGGTAGCATCACCCTACCCGCCACATGCACCCTCCTCGAGGTATCCTTAGGTGAAGGTGGCCCGTCCTGAGCACGGATCGTACTCGGTGCCGGCTGGCTCGCACTGGCGCCCTTGTTAGTCTTTCGTTTCCGTCCCTTCTTCCTGATCTGCTGTAATGGGATCGAGTTCTGCTCACAGACCGCCTTCTTGAGCGTGTTGGGGCTGATAATATTTTGCACCTCAGCTATCTGAGGCTCGGTGAAGGCGGCAGCTGGAGGCGTCTCTTGATAACTGAACGCCAGACGACGCCTGTTGCAATTGGGTTTCTCCATCGTACCAGCTAGATCGCGGTCGTCTTTTTCAGGGTTCGGTTCTTGAGAAGGTGGCCCGCAGAACTCGTCACCGTACCCATGTTCGGCAAAGTACTTATCGACGTTGGAAAATGGACCGCCATCGTTGTCGTCGTCGTCCGGATCCTGTGCCATATGCATGTCGGGATCCTGTGCCATAGGGATGTCAGACATGTCCGGTAGCGTTGCGGCGTTCTTGCCATGGCTTGGCGCTAGCACGACTGGCGGTCTTGTCTGTGGGGTGGTGTCCCCCGCCCCCAAACGAATCTGGCTCTTCGGCCAAAGCAGGGGCCAGCTTACGCAGGCGCTGAGGGTCATCACATCATCTTCGTCGGCCCCAGCAGGTCGAATCGGAGGTAACAACTCGTCCCAGCCTGGCAGCACCCGAACCAGTTCAACCCTATACAAGGTGGGTGGCATCGGATTACCGTGGAACACGCGATTGCCCGGTTGAACGATTCTGCCCTTGGCGACATCGACCAACTCGCCGCCCATGAAGTGCAGGAGAGTGCAAGGAACATCGGCGGCGCCCTGCGAAAACATGTAGGGTGTCAGGGATGCCCAGTCAAAGGCAAGGAGATGAAGTCATCGGCCGAGAGGCTTAGTTACCGTGATGCCGTCGAGCTCGGCTAATGTCGAGGCACCGCCAACGGCGGGCGTGCAACTGACGGAGGGGCCGTTTGCTGGCGAGGTGCCGGCCGGCGTACACCCGGGTGCACTAAGCTCCAATGCCTGTGCCGGCACCGGAGACACGAATACCGCCTCCGCCGGAGACACCAATGGCGCCGCCTGCGTGTTGTGCAAGTTGCTGGCCGTGAAGCTGGGAACCGGGGGAGGCCCCTGTTGACCGCCTGCAATCCACGTCGTCAGCCCTTGAATCAAGGTAGGCACCTTGTCTTTTTTATTTATCTCCGGATCATTTCCGTCATCTTCTCGCTTCTTCTCCTTCCTATCCGCGTGCCAACGCAGGAGCTTTGCTACCTTAGGGTCCGCGAAATACCGCTTCGGACGAGGAGTGATCGGAAAGTACCACACCACTTTTCGAGGAGCTTTCTTCCTCTTTTGGTATCGAGTGACGCCGCACACTGGACATATGGTAGACTCCGCGTGCTCGTCCCGATAAATGATGCAATTGTTCATGCACACATGGTATTTCACGTACGGTAAATCCAGAGGACACACGATTTTCTTCGCCTCCTCGAAACTGGTTGGGCACTTGTTCCCCTTGGGAAGACGTTCGTGCCAGAATGACATGTTCTCGTCGAAGCATGCGTCGGTCATTTTGTGTTTTACCTTCATCTCCAGAGCCATAAGCGTTACTTTCAGGCGGGTATCCTCGGGCCTGCATCCTTCATACAATGGAGTAACCGCGTCTATCTCCAGTTGAATATGAGGGTCCTGCACCCAGCCCATTGATGGTCCATCGTCGTCTGCTCCGCCGGCATCTTCATCTTCATGATCATGCCTTTCGTCTGCTCCCGCATCTTCCTCATCATCATGTCCGACATCTTCTACATGATGACTATGTACAGCATCACTGTCGTGATCATGTCCTGGAGATTCTTCGTCTTCTCGCCCGCCCGAGCCGCGGTGGTTGTCTTGCTGCCCTTCCTCATTTCTTGCCCGGCCCTCATGGACGACTTCATAGTCATCTTCATCACCTTGCCACCGATAGCCATCCATGAAACCACACAAGAGCAGGTCGTCCCGCACCTGCCCGGAATCCGGGTCCGCAATAAGGCTCTTCAGCTTGCATCTTCGACACGGACATCTTATCTCCGTCTCGTTCTTTTCAAGCATCTCGGCCTTCGCGGAGCTCAAAAACCTATTCACTATGCCTTCGATCATCGTGCGGACCATGGTCGCCTGCGGGGTAGAGCAAAACGATATTTTAGAACCAAGAAAAAATTTGGCATGACTTTCCCTAAAAATAGGACCAAAAAGAATGCATAGTGCCAAAATTCTCGCCGAAACGGAAATGAATCAACATTCCGGCAAAATATTGGCAACTATCGCATTTCAAATACCGGTACCCGCAAACACAAACATATATGCAACACCACAAACATATGCAACACCACAAACATACATAGATCTAGCTAGGCCATAAAAAGTGCATATGCACATTCTTGGAGGGAGAACAACATAAAGATAGCTTCCCCCTTACTTACCTATCAAAAAAAGGTAATTTAACCACTTAATTTGGATGAATTTATGAGGCAAATGAGGTGAGGAGGAGGAGGCAGCCGAGACAAGCTTGGAGGAGGAGGTGGAGAGAATGAAGTGGGGAAAGTGAGTGGGTAGTGTGGCTGTCCAAAATATCTAGCTCGTCCCAGGTTACTAATGGCGCACCACCAACAAATGCGCCATTAGTAACCCTGGTTACTAATGGCGCACCTGCTGGTGGTGCGCCATTAGTAGTTTTGCAAAAAAACACACTAATGGCGCACCAGGGAACAGTGCGTCATTACTAGATTAAACTAGTAATGGCGCACTGTTCCCTGGTGCGCCATTAGTAGTTTTGCAAAAAAATAAAAAATAAATAAAATATAGTAGTGGCGCACTATGAGGCTGGTGCGCCATTACTAGTTAGAAGTAGTAATGGCGCACTGTGCCCTGGTGCGCCATTAGTATGTTTGGAAAAAAAATTGTTACTAATGGCGCACCGTGTGTCTGGTGCGCCATTAGTGTCTTTCAAACTAATGGCGCACCATCCCGTGGTGCGCCACTGCTATATAGTAGTGGCGCACCACATGTCTGGTGCGCCATTAGTGGCCATTCCATCTATAGCCCTTTTCCTAGTAGTGCCAAATGAAATTATTTGTCTTCTTCATCCTCTGATATAGAGGAATAGCCTTTTCTCCCAGGCGGCTAATGAACCGGCCCAGGCGGCTATCCGACCCGCCAAGCGTTGGACGTCATTTACACACTTTGGCTTAGCCAGGGAAATAATGGGCTTAATTTTTTCCGGGTTAGCTTCGATACCTCGGTTTGAAACCAACAAACCCAAAAGCTTGCCCGCCGGCACACTGGAAACACACTTGGCCAGGTTAAGCATCATCTTATACACCCGGAGATTGTCAAACGTTTCCTTCAAATCATCAATCAGGGTCTCCTTCTTTCTGGATTTCACTACAATGTCATCTACATAAGCATGAAGTAATGAAAGCTGTCTTCTCCTGGTCCTTAACCGCCATCTTCATCTGATGATAACCAGAATAAGCGTCCAAAAAACTCAAACGCTCACAACCCGCCGTAGCATCAATGATTTGATCAATACGAGGGAGAGCAAATGAATCAGCCGGACAAGCCTTGTTTAAGTCCGTGTAGTCCACACACATTCGCCAAGTGCGTTCTTCTTAAGCAGCAACACCGGGTTAGCCAACCACTTAGGATGAAAAACTTCAACGATAAACCCAGCCGCTAAGAGCCGGGCCACTTCTTCACCAATGGCCTTCTGCCTCTCCTCGTTAAAACGACAAAGGAATTGCTTGACCGGCTTAAATTTCGGATCAGTATTAAGAGTGTACTTAGCGAGTTCCCTCGGTACACCCGGCATGTCTGATGGCTTCCATGCAAAGATGTCCCGGTTCTCACGGATGAACTCGATGGGCGCGCTTTCCTATTTTGGATCCAGATTGACACTGATGTTGAACTGCTTAGATGAGTTGCCAGGAACAAAATCAACCAACTTAGTGTCATCTGCCGATTTAAATTTTAACAAAGGATCATGCTCCGTGGTTGGCTTTTTCAAGGACGTCATGTCCGCCGGGTCAACATTATCTTTGTAAAGTTTCAGCTCCTCTGTTGCACAAACTGAATTAGCATAAGCAGCATCACCTTCTTCACACTCTAGGGCCACCTTGCGACTCCCATGCACTGTGATGGTGCCCTTGTAACTCGGCATCTTAAGCTGCAAGTAAACATAACAAGGCCTTGCCATGAATTTAGCATAAGCCGGCCGCCCAAACAGAGCATGATAAGGGCTCTTGATCTTGACTACTTCGAAAGTCAGAGTTTCAGATCTGGAATCATGTTCATCTCCGAAGGCAACTTCCAAAGACATCTTACCCACTGGATACGCTGACTTACCCGGCACCACACCATGGAATACAGTGTTTGACGGCTTAGGATTTTTGTCAGTCAGTCCCATGCGACGGAAGGTTCCATAATAAAGTATATTAATGCTGCTCCCTCCATCCATGAGTACCTTAGTAAATTTATAGCCCCCAACCTGAGGTGCCACCACCAGAGCTAGGTGACCCGGATTATCAACCCAAGGCGGATGATCCACATGACTCCACACAATAGGTTGTTCTGACCACCGTAAATAACGTGGCACCGCCGGCTCAACAACATTCACTGCCCTCTTATGAAGCTTCTGATCCCGCTTACACACGCTGGTGGTGAAGACGTGGTACTGTCCACTATTCCATTGCTTCGGGTTGCTCTGATAACCAGACTGTTGCTACTACTGATTTCCCTGATTATTCTGCTTGTGGTAGCCACCCTGGTTGCCTTGGCCTTGAAACCCGGAACTTGAACCGCCGCCTCCATGACACGGTCCATGAGAGCCAGACCCTGAACCGCCATTCGGGCTATGGCTGTGTTTGATGGACTCCCTAAAGTGTCTCGTGATACTGCAATCCTTCCACAGATGGGTAGCCGATTTCTGCTCCGTTCCGTGCTTCGGACATGGTTGATGCAACATTGCTTCAAGATCAAATTTTGTCCCTTGAGCCGGCCTCCCCTTACGACACTGGTGATAACTCCGTGCACCGGAGTTAGCCACAAAATCATCTGCCTTGCGCTTACCATTGCTGCCTTGATTAGCCTGGTTGTGTTGCTGTCCCCTCATACCGCCACTCTTTTTTCCCTTTCCCGATCTTTCATCGTCAGAGTCGGGGTCATTGGTAATATCAAAGTCGGCATACTTGACAAGAGCCGCCATGAGCACCCCCATATCGCTGGAATGACACTTAAGCCGCCCAAGCTTCTGCTTGAGTGGAAGGAAACGGCAATTTTTCTCCAACATTAAAACCGCTGAGCCGACGTTGATATTATCTGAGGAATGTATGATAGTCGAGACCCGGCGCACCCAGCTGGTCGTTGACTCGCCCTCAGCTTGAACACAAGAAACCAAATCCATGATCGACATGGGCTGCTTCACGTGTCTTTGAAATTCTGGATAAACCGGGCCTTCAGCTCTACCCATGACCCAATGGAGTTGGCCGGCAACCCTTTCAACCATGTACAAGCCGTCCCTTCCAGCATCATGGTGAAATACTTAGCGTATGCAGCCTCGCTAACATCGAGCATCTCCATAGCCATCTCATAACTCTCCACCCAAGCCTCAGGGGGTTGATCCGCTTTGTAATTAGGCACCTTACGAGGGCCCTTAAAATCCTTGGGCAGACGCTCATTTCGCAGAACCGCCGTTAAACACGGCACACCCCAAGCTCTACAAGTCACACCTGCCTCCACTGAAGCCGTCGGGTAAACCGGCGCGTGCTGATGAGCCGCCAGTTGAGCCATTAGCTCGGCCTCCCGGCGCCCTCTGCGCTAGTCCACCAAATCCTATGCATTAGCACCATTGCACGCCGGGTCATGCCCATGAGGCTGGTTACGACACTGCTCAGTACTCGAGACTGCTGGCGAGTCAATGTGCCTACTGTACCTCCGGCTTGGATGAGGGGTCAAATGAATCGGGTCACGACTATAAGAATAAGCCTGCTGCTGTAAAAAAGTTGTTTGAAGAAGCTCCCTGCCTCTTTGGGTTTCAACCGCCATTGGGGTCTCGCCCTCCACTGGCAGAGCCGCCAATCGCGTAGCTGAAGCAATCATATTGTCTAAAGGGTTGGAATAATGACCCGGCGGTGTTACCACATGCTGAGACGGGGTGTTATTCATGTGCGGAGAACCTGTCACACGTGGCTGAACCGGCACTCCACCCCCTGGCTCTTCAGTCATTCGGCTCATCATTGGCGGATTACTGGCCCCCACCCCGGGTGTGTTGAAGAGGTTCCTCGACTCATAAACCGAGGGCAGAGGACTCCGGTATTTTCTCCTCAAGACTTTGGTCGAAGCGTTCTGATCCACCATAAGCTGGTATGAATCTGCTTGAATCCGATGTGCTTGGGCGTTTAAAACGGCCAGCTCTGCAGCCATCCAAGCATTTTCCGCCTCCAGCTTGATCTTGGCTTGCGCTATCTCATCGCGCAGCTTAGCCACATCCACCTTATGCTATTCCTGGCTATCTGGGGTTACCTCCACCCCTGTCAGAGTCACCAGATCCTCCAACAGATCCGTTAAAACTTCAGCTGGCGGGCGTGCTGACCCGCCAGCACCTGCTGTCGTTACCGCCGCTGCACTGGAAGTCATGGCAATGGCGGCTGTCGAACCGAGAACCGGCTGTGTGCTAGCCATGAAAATCGCCACCCTGTTTGGCGGCTCATGGGGTCCGGAATACTATCGCCATCGGAACAGCCCCCAAGCCGTCCGTCTTGCAATTGATACATTGAGTTGGTCTCTCCCGTGGACGATTCACCATTAGAGTAGATGGCCGTCTCACCGCTAGACACAGAACCTTCCAACTCGGTCCCGTGGATACATCCAACAAAGGCAAGCCTCACGGCGGGATGAACCCGGGCGGGTCATGCACGCTGAGCTGTCACGATGATGTTGGTGCAGATGTCCGGCTCAGGGCCCGGCTCGCCGATCTTGCCGATGAAGACGTGGATTCCGCCGAAGGGGACCCTTTACCCGTACTCAATTGAGCCGGCCTTGGGGCCCAAGCCTGCGTCGTCGTTGTAGAGCTTGCCGCGACGACTCTTGGTCATCCAGCACACAGCCACTAGTAGAAAACGAAGCTTTATCACCGGTTCGTAAGGGCCTTTAGTGCCGGTTTTGCAACCGGCACTAAAGAGTGGAGACTAAAGGCCCTCGCCCCCTTCAGTACCGATTCGGCACGAACCGCCACTAAAGGCCCACCACGTGGTGTGAGCTCGCGCTGTGGTATGGGGGACCTTTAGTACTGGTTGGTGTTACCAACCGGTACTAAAGGTTTTTTGTTTGAAATTTTTTTCCGAAAATTTTGGAAAAAAAATTTGAATTTTTTTTCAGTTTTCAATTTTCTGAATTATTTGATGATTTAGTTTCTAATCACCCCTCTTAACTACTCAAGTGTGGATCACTCATTCCAAATAGTCTAACTTCCTGGCCGGTCACCCATCCTCTCACTCCCCCAGCCTGAGCACGCTTAACTTCGGAGTTCTTTTCCCTCTAGTTTCCAGGTCTGCACTTGTTGTTTTCCTAACAAATGTAAGCTAACAATCCTATTAACCCTCAACTGTTTAGCTTGAGCATTAGGTCACACATTTCACCGTTTGAGTTTGAAACTATTATTCTAAAAAACAGTAATTATT
Organism: Aegilops tauschii subsp. strangulata; assembly: GCF_002575655.3. Taxonomy (NCBI): domain Eukaryota; kingdom Viridiplantae; phylum Streptophyta; class Magnoliopsida; order Poales; family Poaceae; genus Aegilops; species Aegilops tauschii. The sequence continues at coordinate 92,924,453 of NC_053041.3, read as the reverse complement.
TAGTAACACTAATATTTTTTGAATTAGTTTGAGCACAGTTTGACCATAGTTTGACCAGCAAAATTCAAAATATTGAAATAATTATTTAGTAACACTAATATTCTTGAATAATTATGTAGTAACATTAATACTTCTTGAATAAGTAGTTTGACCATAGTTTGACCAGATTTAACCAAAAAAACTGAAATTTGAGCATATCTTTTTTCCTTTTGGAATTTGAGGATTCTAAAAAATTGCAAAAATTATAGCCGTTTTTTGATATATTATACGTTTTTTCTGACATCGTGTGCAAAAGTTATATCCGTTTTACATTTTCCCTACACTTTTTGCAAAACATGTCCAAATTGAAGTTTTCAAATTTTCCTAACTAGTAGATATAGTAATATAACTACCTCTCGAAGGATTTTTCTTTTTGAAGTTTTTATCATTTTATTTTGATTTTTTCAAAACTGAAATGGCGATACACGGGGCGGGGAGGGGGGGGGGGTAGAGTTTGAAAATTTCCCTATAGTCCCGGTTTGTGTCTCGAACCGGGACTATAGGTCAGACCCCTTTAGTCCCGGTTCATGGCACGAACCGGTACTAAAGGTTAGCCCTTTAGTAACGGTTTGTGCCACGAACCGGTACTAAAGGTGATCGTGGGGCCCCGGCCTGACGCCAGCCTACTACCACCCCTTTAGTACCGGTTCGTGGCACGAACCGGGACTAAAGGTTCAACACGAACCGTCATTAATGCATAGTCGTTCGAACCGGCACTAATGGTACCATTAGTACCGGGCCAAAATCAAACCGGGACTAATGTGTCTCACATTAGGTCCTTTTTCTACTAGTGAGCGTATCCCTTGAGCCCATCAAAGCTGCCCTTCAAGAACCCAAAACCACCGTGGACGAGCCCCACGGTGGGCGCCAACTATCATGGAGTTGTCACGGCATATGTCCTAGTGAAAGGACTTAGTTGTGGAGCCATGTCGACGAGGTTAGCAAAAAGGGGTTAAATGGGACAAAGCACACGAGGAGTTTATACTGGTTCGGCCCCTTGCAGTGAAGGTAAAGGCCTAATCCAGTTTGAGGTGATATTGCTAAGGTTTCTATCACCAGGGAGCGAATACGCTTTGCCTGGCTTTCGATCTGTTGTTTCTTGCCCTAAGCCGTTGCCGGGTCGTCCCCATATATATATGGGTTGACGCCCTACGGCCTACAGAGTCCCGGCCGGCTCATACAAACGTGTCCGGCCTGGTGACTTATCTTACATGCCTTACAATACAAGTTTACATATACATGGCGGTTTACACTTATGGGCCTTAAGCCACCTTCGGGTTTGGGCCCTTTAACAAGCCTGTCTCATGAACCGCCATCTTCAATATACTCCTGGGCTTCATTTAGATCAGCCGCCGTTGGGATAACCCGGCCCCTCTTGGGCGGGTCATATCTAATAGTCATATCCCCAACACCATGGAAAATGAAAGTATGGTGGAAAAAGGAATAAAATTTATTTTCTATTTGGGAACCGCCTATGATATATCTAGCATGGAAAGTGTGGGGAACTCTAAGTCGTTTTTGTTGGTGGGAAAAGTATGCCCCCAAAATGTTTTTATATCTAAGTTTTTCGCTTTTGAGCTCTAGCACCTCTACAAATCCATACTTCCCTCCGCGAAGGGCCTTTCTTGTACTTTATGCAATTTTTATTTTTAATTCAAGTCTCCATCTTCTCTTATAAAGAACCAACTAGGAGGCACTTTGATCGTACTTGAGCATTGGGTGTAGCTAATATGCGAGTGTGTTTCATGAATGGATCAATGATTGAGCATGATGGGCTAGGGATAACTTATTTTTGCATTGATATTTTGAAAGACATGGTTACTTGTTGATATGCTTGATTATTTAAGTCTCATGTCAAAACTAGACTATTGCTTTGAACAATATAAAAGTCTAAATGTCCATGCTATAAAGAACAGAATATGAGATGACATGTTAGGCAGCATTCAACATCAAAAAATAATTTTTTATCATTTACCTACTCGAGGACGAGCAGGAATTAAGCTTGGGGATGCCGATACGTCTCCAGCGTATCTATAATTTCTTATTGTTCCATGCTATTATATTATCATTCTTGGATGTTTTATAATCATTTTATATCATTTTTGGTACTAACCTATTGACATAGTTGAAGGAAATATGCCCTAGAGGCAATAATAAAGTTGTTATTTATATTTCCTTATATCATGATAAATGTTTATTATTCATGCTAGAATTGTATTAATGGGATACATAGTACAAGTGTGAATACATAGACAAACAGAGTGTCACTAGTATGCCTCTACTTGACTAGCTCGTTGAATCAAAGATGGATAAGTTTCCTAGCCATAAACATGAGTTGTCATTTGATTAACGGGATCACATCATTAGAGAATGATGTGATTGACTTGACCCATTCCGTTAGCTTAGCAGTTGATCGTTTAGTTTATTGCTATTGCTTTCTTCATGACTTATACATGTTCCTATAACTATGAGATTATGCAACTCCCAAATACTGGAGGAACACTTAGTGTGCTATCAAACGTCACAACGTAACTGGGTGATTATAAAGATGCTCCACAGGTGTCTCCGATGGTGCTTGTTGGGTTGGCATAGATCGAGATTAGGATTTATCACTCCATGTTACGGAGAGGTATCTCTTGGCCCCTCGTTAATGCACATCACTATAAGCCTTGCAAGCAATGTGTGAGGACCCCGATCCTAAGTCACACTGATCTAGCATGTAACACATCATATCACCTTGCGGTCTCACGCACGGTATTCCCATGGGTGCCACCTTACCTGGCCCGGGACCGTTTGCGCCTTTTGGCTCACGTATATGATAGTGTCGCTAGCATCCATATGACAGATAACCCGGGCCGACATGACTAGTCGTGAATCCAAAGTGGGACTAAACTTACAGGGACAAGCATACATGACCCAGCAACGAACGTGTCGGTCATCAACGTATGAACCCAAGTCGTAGCAAGCTACAAGGACTTAAAGGAACAACACGTGACATTTCCCCGAAGGGACAGACACAGGAATGAAGAAGGACACATGCCGGCCAGCCTAAGTGTTCCGGAGCAGTAGTAAGCTACCATGGCTCAGTGGAAGCACTAGGAGACATTTCCCGGTAAGAGAGGCTACCAAGGATAAACAACTAGGTTGTCGGATCCCACACATACCAAGAATTTCAATAACATACACACAATATGCTCGATATGTCCAAATACAACATGGCATCACAACAAAACTCTACGACTCAAAGTATTTATTCACTAGGCTCCGAGGAGCCAGATATTAGAAACATGGGGCTCATGACCCAACATTCAGAGCATACAAACAACGGAAGCATAACATGTATGAGTACAGACAACTACAAATGAAAAGGGCTGAGACGCCTGACTATCTACAAGATCCTCCCAAGGGTACAAGATCATAGCTGAGGTAACAAGCTAAACATCGAAGTCCACGCAGAACTACTAGTGAGACTGAAGTCTCTCTGCAAAAACATAAATTAAGCAAACGTGAGTACAAATGTACCCAACAAGACTTACATCAGAACTAGCTACATATGCATCAGTATAAAAAAAGGGGGTGGTGGAGTTTAACAGCAGCAAGCTAGCTTTGACTCAGTGGCTATCCTGAACTACTTCTGCAAGTAACTCTTTTGGGGTGGTGCACACAAGTCCACATATTCACCAAATCAATACACCACTATGGATCCGCTCCCGTCTCCCTATAAGAATGCCATCCATAGCACTCAGGCTTATCTTGCGCATTTTAGAGTATCCACTTTCTCTTGTCTATGAACTATATAGGCAACCCAGAGGTCCTTTACCGCGGACGCGGCTATTCGAATAGATCATTTATAACCCTGCAGGGGTGTACTTCTTCACACACGCTCTCGCCACTTACCACCATGTACACGTCGTGTATCTCGGCAACTTTGTCAGGACCGGGTTTTTCGGGATATTAATTTATCAGAAAATGGCCTTTGTGCTCACCAGCCCCAGGATTACTGTTAGCTGATGAGGCACCAACTTGATACAAGAATTCCAAGCAAAGTACAAAATATGTAGTACAAGACCATTGTGGCCTAGGAGTACAACACTTGGTTTCTAGTGGTTGATGGCGAAAGCGGTTTGTGGTACATCTGCGTCTATGGGACTCCATTTCCCACAAGAACAGCTGACCAGGATAACTCCTATCTTCGCGAGGCTGCTATCGTCATTGCATAGGCTCCAGGGCTGTCATCGCAATGTTCTCTCCACGCAAGAAATCTGGCAAAGACAATAGCTAGGGACAAGCCAGTGAGTACGTTTGAATGTACTCGCAAACATTAAGAACACGGGTATAATATAACAAGGGATAACCATGCTCCGAAATATTTATGATCATAACATCTATCACGAAATAAGCGAAATCCGTGATGCACGCATGCGGGAAAAATATGAACATGCAATACGGGGGTAGTAATAGAATGCACTGATCGAGTATCTGAAATGACTCCTCGAAAGGGTGCAAATAAATTAATAATGCCACAGTCGGGCGTCTGAGCGACACCACATAAAGGGCTTATAAAGGATAATTAAATAACAAGCATGCCGCAGTCGGGCGTCTGAGCGACACCACATAAAGGGCTTATAAAGAATAATTAAATAACAAGCATGCCGCAGTCGGGCGTCTGAGCGACACCACATAAAGGGCTTATAAAGAAAAAATAAATAACAAGCATGCAGCAGTCGGGCGTCTGAGCGACGCCACCTAAAGGGCTTATAAATAATAAAGAAATGACAAACATGCCGCAGTCGGGCGTCTGAGTGACGCCACATAAAGGGCCTATAAAGGATAAATAAACAACAAGCATGCCGCAGTCGGGCGTCTGAGCGACACCACATAAAGGGCTTATATAAGAATAATCACAGTGAATATCCAGGAGGTAGAACCGTCCCAGGGATACTCAATAAATCAAGTAATGTTAATGGTTAGTTCATAATAATAATAAACATGATCCTCATATGTCATAGGTCATAATCAAAGTTCTAGTCTAGCCGTTTCTCCATCCGAAGACTGTCACTAGTTTCTAGTTTAGCCGTTTCTCCATCCGAATACCGTCACTAGACCCAACTCAGACTGAAGTCCTTACCCATGAACATGGCTATCCGAATAGATATAACCTCTGCAAAGGGTGGACTCTTTACCCACGAGTAACGGGTTTATTTAGTCCATCGGGACTATTTCCGCTTACGGCCTTTTAATTGAAAACACGCCTGACCTGCACACACCAGCTTAACTTACCGGTGTCTGGAATCACCCACGACACCTGTCAAGCAAAACTCTAAGTGGGGAGGCTACAACCTCGACGTAGCATGGGATCAAATTTATATCGCCCGCTCTAAGGGGTGCCCCCCTCTCGGTCCCAACCGGAAACACCCATGCCCCCGAACCAGGTGGCATGCCTACTGGAGGCCTCTGGTATCTTCCACCATGGCCTCTCTGTACGGTGTGTGCTTTGGTAAGGGGTTGACAACTTACTGAACCGTACCCTACCTGCGGCAGGGACAAGTGGTAGTACAAAACAGGTAGGGGAAGTTACTGAACAAGACTCGACCTACGGCCGACTCAGGAGGTCCAAGTATTCTCCGAATAATTAGCAAAACCAATATATCTCCAATAATAGACAGAATCACCGCTCATCAAACCTCATCATGCCATACCGGACACACTCGTCTCGACGAGGAACTAGGGACAAGCTCGTGTCTGCCCAAGACCACGACTCTCCCGGCTTCCTGCCGGTATGCCTAAAAAGCTCGCGAGGATGATCACTGTCACCAGCATATCCATTTTAACAGTAGAGCATCTCCAAAATGCACTCATGCGTGTGACTTTATCGTTACATAAAAATAACTTATGCTCCAAGTCAAAGTGGTGTTGCAACCGTATCAAAACACCTCACGACAATATTATGCCAGAGTTCAGAATGCTTGCCTTCAAGAGTATGCAAGGGGGTGCACTTTTTGAAAGTTTTCTTCTCTCTCCATTTCCTATTTTAAAAACATATACAAATAATAAATACTTCAAAAACAGTACAAAAAGTTGTCCCAAATATTGTTGAAATAAATCTTAAAATAAACTAGATGAAATTTGAGAGAGGTAGGAAAAAGAATCAACTCATTTGGAGTTTTATTTTAAAAGATATAGCCAGTCAAAGTTTGGTCAAAGTTCTGTTTTAAATAAAACAGAAAAAGAAAACGTTTCGGAGGGGCTTACGCTTTCTGTTCAGCGAAAACGTATTTTGTGAAACACGTCTCCACTTAAAACGCGCGTCGGCGGGGCTGGGTCACTGACAGTGTGTCCAGGGGGGGCCCACTGGTCAGGTTTGACTATTCCCCCCTCTCCCTCCTCTTCCTCTGCCCGAACGGGGCGGGACTCCGGCGATCGCCGTCGAGGAACGGCAGCTCCCCACGGTTACCCGTGGGCGGGGATGGACCTACCAGACCGGGGCGATCCTCTCGGTGGTCATTGGGTCGACGGTGGTGGGAGGAGTCGCCGGCGGCGAGCTCCGCGGCGGAGGGGGCTACGGGAGTGAAGGGGGTTTTGGGCTCCGGTGGTTTCTGATCGAGGCTGAGGCGCTAGGCAGCTCCGCAAGAACAAGGGGAAGTGAGTGGTGGCGCTGGATGGGCGAGGGAGTGCCTGGTTGCGACGAATGGCACCGGAAGGCAGCGGCGGCCGAACCGGCCGGAGGTGGGGGAGATGGCCTCTTCCGGTCGCCTGAGCACTAGGGGGAAGGCCTGAGGTCGCCTGAGCGCTCGGAGGGGCTCGGGTCTCCTTTTATAGGCGTTCAAGGCTGGTCCCGCGGCGGCCGTGGATAAGAACCGCCGGCGACCGTCGCTCTGTAGCCACAGGGCGACGTGGCAGCGACGATCGCGTGCCGACGGGCTCTAGGATAAGCTCGAGCTGTTCACAGGGGCAGCTGGCGCGCGCGGGTGGCTTGGGCGGCGCCGTCCATGGCAGGAGCTCACTGCCGACGCCGGCGTGCCGCCAAAGGCTCTGACGGCGGTGCTGTAGGGCGCCAGGGCTTGCTTGGAGGGTACTGGCGAGTGGGCGAGTGCTGGGCGCGGCTCTGCAGGCGAGCAAGGGCCAGGGGCGGGACGTGGCGAGGGCGGCAGTGCGACGCGGTGGCTCGGTGCGCGCGCGTGCAAAACATGCGCTCTGGGCGCGCCCAGAGCACGCACGGGACGTGCTCGACGAAATGCCAGGGCAGCCTAGAGTGCGAGAGGGAAGCTGGCAATTAACAGGACTAGGTTAGGAGTAGCTAGGGTCTTAGTGGACAAGGTTGTTGGGTCAGTGGATCAAGTACATAGTGCATACTAAAACTCATGTCAAAACTGACTGTGCACACCAAGTGTTCGACAGAATGCCAAGTGCATTTAGGCAACTCTTGGAGTGGCCAAAATCTCCAGATCAGGGTCTCTCTAGATGTATGTGATGATGGCAAGATCATTTGGGCAAAACCAGAAACTTGCTAGTGCAAGTTTTGCAAAACTACAGTTTTGGGAAGAAATAAAAAGGTCTCATTGCATGCACTTAAAATCCTCCAATGGGACCACTCTCCTGGACTTAAGGGATTTGCAGGGTGGGCTACAAGTAGGAAAAGGGTCATGGGCAATAGAGCAAAATAAAATAGGGTTGCAGTACAAATCACCAAACTGGACCAGAATGAAAAAGAGGTTGATTCACTCAAAAGTTTCAAAGAGCATCACTGGGTTTTGGTATAAAGTTGAATTATATGCATCTACTGACATCTCCAAACACTTGGAAGAATTTTTAAAGGAATATTTAAATAGGTTGTCGTAGTGCAAAAATGCCTACTAGACCAGATTTGAAAAGTTGATGTAGCGCTCAAAATCTCCAATAACCAAAAGATATTTTTGCATAAAACTGATGTGGAAACATCACATGACATCCCCAAATTTTGGTGGAAATATTAAATGCATTTGTAAAATGGTTGCAGTGCAAAACAGGCTCCAAATTTATGAAAGATCATTTTAAAAGAGTGAAGCTCAAGAAAAAGCAAACCTTGCAATTAAATCCACTGATAAAGAATTGTTTCATAGAGAGGGCATACAAGTCCAACAATACATTTGGAAACTCTCCACTTGAGGTAAAATTCCACAATATCAAAAGGGTAAATCTTGACAAATAGAAAAGTTCAATTTCCTGGCAAAAATTTTAATTAATAAAACAAGGTCAAAATCTTAGGGTGTCACAAACTTTCAAGCAAAAGCCTGGCGAGGGAGTCGGCCACGACCTGACTAACCACACAAGTCTGTAGTCCAGGTTTATCGCCTATTCGGTTTCCATCCACAAGGAGATCCGGCCGGGGTTTCATTCACGTCCCCAAACAATGAGAGCAGGGTTCCCGAGGCACCAAACGGGCGTCTCGGTACACCGTGCCTCGTGTCTCTACCGCATCATAGCCCACCCCTAGGGTCAGCGTTACGCACGGCCCCCAACACATATCCTACAAACAACAGAAACTAGTTGCAACTCCTGGACAAAGATCGAGGTGATTAATAAGCCGAGAGGGGTCGAGTTACCGGAACCCAATGTGTGGTAGTAACTGTTCAGGGATCACAAACACAGAACTCAGTTCCTGAGGACGGTTTCAATGAGACAACCCACCATGTACTCCTACATGGCCCTCACCGCTACCTTTACCAAATCGTGTTCACACACTTAGCTCTCAATAGTAAGACATGTTCACCACATTCCAATTCATCCCCGATGAATCAGACCTGACTCAACTCTAAGCAGTAGCAGGCATGACAACAAGCATGAATGAGTAGGCACATCAGGCAAACAACTCCTACTCATGCTAGTGGGTTTCATCTATTTACTGTGGCAATGACAGGTCATGCAGAGGAACGGGGTTCCACTACCGCAGCATGTAATAGTTGAAGCGTTGTTGTCCTAATGCATTAAAAGAGAGCAGAAGCGGGAGATTGGGATTGTATCAGAATGAACAAGGGGATTTTGCTTGCCTGGCACTTCTAAAGATAGCAAAAGCTCTTCATCGGTGTCAACGACCACAACGTTGGAACAACGTCCACTGAGAGGGAACAAACACCGGCAAACAAGAGGGAACACAATCAATGCAATGCAACAATATGATGCATGAATGTTACATGGCAATATGATGTTCATTGAGCTAATGCAACTAGCAACACAATTAAGTGTAGTTGGTTTGAACCCAAGGTTCAAATTCAAACTCCACATGTGGTTATTTAAATGCCATTCATTTGATTTGTCCTAAACAATAGACAAAGGTTGTTCTAACATGCATGAAAATGGTACAGATGGATAGATTAGATTTTTCTGATCATTTTTCATATATAAATTATTTCATTTGGAGTTACGGTTGATTTTCTATGATTTTTAGAAGTTTTGGCTATTTTTTGGAATAAATAAATCATCTCCGATTTATTTTAAATCCCAGAAAATATTTACAGCGTCAACATTACGTCAGTCTGAGGCTAGCAGGTCAACTGACCCGGTCCAGGTCAAACCTGACCAGTGGGTCCCATTGGTCAGTGTCAAAGTGCTGGTTAGGGTCGCTGACATGTGGGCCTGGTCAACGGCAACATCAGCATGGTCAAAGCAAACGCGTGGGGCCATTGTGATTAATTAAAACTAAACAGGATCTATACCATGGTTAATTAGGCAGTGGGGCCCAGCTGTTAGTGTCACTAGGTGTTAATTAACTAGGCTGTTAGCAGCTAAAGACTTTGCCATGTCAGCACGCCGGAGTTGAACGCCGGCGAGCACACAAACGCTCGGGAACGCGCTACGGGCGGTGGCTTGGTGCGCTGAGGGCACCAAGGCATAGCCCTTGCTCGCCCGCATCGAGCGACAGTGAAGCTGGACGCGGGGGTCGCCAGAATCGACGCCGACGACGAGGTTTGCGGCGGCCGTGGTTCGGGGCGCGCTCGAGAACGGCGATGTGGTGCACCGCGGGACGAACATGTGGTGGTTTACATCTCCTGGGAGGGTGCGGAGCACAATTCCGCGCTCGGTTTCGAGCCCAGTGGCTGCAGCAGCAGCGGTGACATTGCCGGCGGCGTGGAGTTCGCGGGCACGGTGGGGGTCGGAGCTAGAGCACGCGCGCGAGTGTGGGAATAGGGGTAGGAGCAAGAGGGGCTCATGGCGGTTCGTATGAAGGAGACGACGAGCTCGGGGAGGGCCTGATGACGATGGGAGGTTGCCGTCGATCTCGGGGCACAGGCGGCGAAGATTGCGGTGTAGAGGGTGATGCAGGAGGTCTGGCGTCGCGCGAGTTGACGGAGAGGCGTGGGAGATGGAGGCGTAGCTCGTGGACAGGCAGGAGAGGCGACAGAAGCATGGTAGCTGCGAGTTTATGACGGCGCGGCTGCGACTGCTTCAGCCATGGCAGGGAGAGGCAGGGGAGAGGAGCAGGGGAAAGTGAGGACGTCGGCACGATCCAGACGGCAGCGGGGGAGGTCAAAGCGGCATCGACGTGGCCTGGGGAGGCAGGCAGGCAGGTGGCGTGGTTGTTGAAGGTTAAAACAGAACACTTGACGAAAAATCGTTGTGGTTTTCATGCGTAGGTAAGAACGGTTCTTGCTTAGCCCGTAGCAGCCACGTAAAACTTGCAACAACAAAGTAGAGGACGTTTAACATGTTTTTGCAGGGCATGTTGTGATGTGATATGGTCAAGACATGATGCTAAATTTTATTGTATGAGATGATCATGTTTTGTAACAGAGTTATCAGCAACTGGCAGGAGCCATATGGTTGTCGCTTTATTGTATGCAATGCAAACGCCCTGTAATTCTTTTTACTTTATCACTAAGCGGTAGCGATAGTCGTAGAAGCAATAGTTGGCGAGACGACAATGATGCTACGATGGAGATCAAGGTGTCACACCGGTGACGGCGATGGTGATCATGGCGGTGCTTTGGAGATGGAGATCAAAGGCACAAGATGATGATGGCCATATCATATCACTTATATTGATTGCATGTGATGTTTATCCTTTATGCATCTTATTTTGCTTAGTTTGGCGGTAGCATTATAAGATGATCTCTCACTAAATTTCAAGGTACAAGTGTTCTCCCTGAGTATGCACCGTTGCGAAAGTTCGTTGTGCCGAGACACCACGTGATGATCGGGTGTGACAAGCTCTACGTTCACATACAGCGGGTGCAAGCCAGTTTTGCACACACAGAATACTCGGGTTAAACTTGACGAGCCTAGCATATGCAGATATGGCCTCGGAACACTTAGACCGAAAGGTCGAGCGTGAATCATATAGTAGACATGATATCACATAGTGATGTTCACCATTGAAAACTACTCCATTTCACGTGATTATCGGACATGGTTTAGATGATTTGGATCACATGATCACTTAGATGATTAGAGGGATATCTATCTAAGCGGGAGTTCTTAAGTAATATGATTAATTGAACTTTAATTTATCATGAACTTAGTACCTGGTAGTATTTTGCATGTCTATGTTGTTGTAGATCAATGGCACGTTACTGTTCCTTTGAATTTTAATGCGTTCCTAGAGAAAGCTAAGTTGAAAGATGATGGTAGCAACTACACGGACTGGGTCCGTAACTTGAGGATTATCCTCATTGCTGCATAGAAGAATTACGTCCTGGAAGCACCGCTAGGTGCCAGGCCTGCTGCAGATGACGTTAAGAACGTCTGGCAGAGTAAAGCTGATGACTACTCGATAGTTCAGTGTGCCATGCTTTACGGCTTAGAACCGGGACTTCAACGACGTTTTGAACGTCATGGAGCATATGAGATGTTCTAGGAGTTGAAGTTAATATTTCAAGCAAATGCCCGGATTGAGAGATATGAAGTCTCCAATAAGTTCTACAGCTGCAAAATGGAGGAGAATAGTTCTGTCAGTGAACATATACTCAGAATGTCTGGGTACCACAACCACTTGACTCAGCTGGGAGTTAATCTTCCGGATGATAGTGTCATTGACAGAGTTCTTCAATCACTTCCACCAAGCTACTAGAGCTTCGTGATGAACTATAATATGCAAGGGATGGATAAGACAATTCCCGAGCTCTTCGCGATGCTAAAGGCTGTGGAGGTAGAAATCAAGGAGCATCAAGTGTTGATGGTCAACAAGACCACCAGTTTCATGAAAAAGGGTAAAGGGAGGAAGGGGAACTTCAAGAAGAACGACAAGCAAGTTGCTGCTCAAGTGAAGAAGCCCAAGTCTGGACCTAAGCCTGAGACTGAGGGCTTCTACTGCAAAGGGACTGGTCACTAGAAACGGAACGGCCCCAAGTATTTGGCGGATAAGAAGGATGGCAAGGTGAACAAAGGTATATGTGATATACATGTTATTGATGTGTACCTTAGTAATGCTCGTAGTAGTGCCTAGGAATTTGATACTGGTTCTGTTGCTAATATTGGCAGGGACTACAGATTAAGCGAAGATTTGCTAAGGACGAGGTGACGATGCGCGTGGGAAATGGTTCCAAAGTCGATGTGATCGCCGTCGGCACGCTACCTCTACATCTACCTTCGGGATTAGTTTTAGACTTGAATAATTGTTATTTGGTGCCAGCGTTAAGCATGAACATTATATCTGGATTTTTTTTGATGCGAGACGGTTATTCATTCAAATCCGAGAATAATGGTTGTTCTATTTATATGAGTAATATCTTTTATGGTCATGCACCCTTGAAGAGTGGTCTATTTTTGTTGAATCTCGATAGTAGTAACACACATATTCATAATATCGAAGCCAAAAGATGCAGAGTTGATAATGATAGTGCAACTTATTTGTGTCACTGCCGTTTAGGTCATATTGGTGTAAAGCGCATGAAGAAACTCCATTCTGATGGACTTTTGGAATCACTTGATAATGAATCACTTGGTACTTGAGGACCATGCCTCATGGGAAAGATGACTAAAACTCCGTTCTCCGGAACAATTGAGCGAGCAACAGATTTATTGGAAATCATACATACTGATGTATGTGGTCCAATGAACATTGAGGCTCGCGATGGGTATCGTTATTTTCTGACCTTCACAGATGATTTGAGTAGATATGGGTATATCTACTTGATGAAACATAAGTTTGAAACATTTGAAAAGTTCAATGAATTTCAGAGTGAAGTGGAAAATCATCATAACAAGAAAATAAAGTTTCTACGATCTGATCGTGGAGGAGAATATTTAAGTTACGAGTTTGGTCTTCATTTGAAACAATGCAGAATAGTTTCGCAACTCACGCCACCCAGAACACCACAGCGTAATGGTGTGTCCGAACGTCGTAATCATACTTTACTAGATATGGTGCGATCTATGATGTCTCTTAGTGATTTACCGCTATCGTTTTGGGGTTATGCTTTAGATATAGCTGCATTCACGTTAAATAGGGCACCATGTAAATCCGTTGAGACGACACCTTATGAACTGTGGTTTGGAAAGAAACCCAAGTTGTCGTTTCTTAAAGTTTGGGGCTGCGATGCTTATGTGAAAAAGCTTCAACCTGATAAGCTCGAACCCAAATCGGAGAAATGTGTCTTCATAGGATACCCAATGGAGACTATTGGGTACACCTTCTATCATAGATCTGAAGGCAAGACATTCGTTGCCGAGAATGGATCCTTTCTAGAGAACGAGTTTCTCTCAAAAGAAGTGAGTGGGAGGAAAGTAGAACTTGATGAGGTAATTGTACCTTCTCCCGAATTGGAAATTAGTGAGGAACCTAATGATGATGATCATGAAACTTCAGATCAAGTTACTACTCAACCTCGTAGGTCAACAAAAATAAGATCTGCACCAGAGTGGTACGGTAATCCTATTCTGGAGGTCATGTTACTTGACCATGACGAACCTACGAACTATGAGGAAGCGATGATGAGCCCAGATTCCGGGAAATATCTTGGGGCCATGAAATCTGAGATGGGATCCATGTGTGAGAACAAAGTGTGGACTTTGGTTGACTTGCCCGATGATCGGCAAGCCATCAAGAATAAATGGATCTTCAAGAAGAAGACTGACGCTGATGGTAATGTTACTGTCTACAAAGCTTGACTTGTTGCGAAAGGTTTTCGACAAGTTCAAGGAGTTGAATACGATGAGACCTTCTCACCCATAGCGAATCATGTTAGCAATTGCTGCATTTTATGATTATGAAATTTGGCAAATGGATGTAAAGACTGCATTTCTAAATGGATTTCTGGAAGAGTTGTATATGATGCAACCTGAAGGTTTTGTCGATCCAAAGGATGCTAACAAAGTGTGCAAGCTCTAGCGATCCATTTATGGACTGGTACAAGCATTTCGGAGTTGGAATAAACGTTTTGATAGTGTGATCAAAGCATATGGTTTTATACAGACTTTTGGAGAAGCCTGTATTTACAAGAAAGTGAGTGGGAGCTCTGTAGCATTTCTAATATTATATGTGGATGACATATTGTTGATTGGAAATGATATAGAATTTCTGGATAGCATAAAAGGATACTTGAACAAGAGTTTTTCAATGAAAGACCTAAGTGAAGCTGCTTATATATTGGGCATCAAGATCTATAGAGATAGATCAAGACGCTTACTTGGACTTTCACAAAGCACATACCTTGATAAAGTTTTGAAGAAGTTCAAAACGGATCAAGCAAAGAAAGGGTTCTTGCCTGTGTCACAAGGTGTGAAATTGAGTCAGACTCAATGCCCGACCACAACAAAAGATAGAGAGAAAATGGAAGTCATTCCCTATGCTTCAGCCATAGGTTCTATCATGTATGCAATGCTGTGTACCAGACCTGATGTGTGCCTTGTGATTAGTTTAGCAGGGAGGTACCAAAGTAATCCAGGAGTGGATCACTGGACAGCGGTCAAGAACATCCTGAAATACCTGAAAAGGACTATGGATACGTTTCTCGTTTATGGAGGTGACAAAGAGCTCATCGTAAATGGTTACGTCGATGCAAGCTTTGACACTGATCCAGATGACTCTAAGTCACAAACCGGATACGTATTTATATTGAACGATGGAGCTGTAAGGTGGTGCAGTTCTAAGCAAAGCGTCGTGGAGGGATCTACTTGTGAAGCGGAGTACATAGATGCTTCGGAAGCAACAAATGAAGGAGTCTGGATGAAGCAGTTCATATTCGATCTAGGTGTCATACCTGGTGCATCGGGTCCAATGAAAATCTTTGTGACAATACTAGTGCAATTGGCTTGGCAAAGGAATCCAGATTTCACAAGAGAACCAAGCACATCAAGAGATGCTTCAATTCCATCCGCGATCAAGTCAAGGAGGGTGACATAGAGATTTGCAATATACATACGAATCTGAATGTTGCAGACCCGTTGACTAAGCCTCTCTCACAAGCAAAACATGATCCGCACCAAGACTCCATGGGTGTTAGAATAATTACTGTGTAATCAAGATTATTAACTCCAGTGCAAGTGGGAGACTGAAGGAAATATGCCCCAGAGGCAATAATAAAGTTGTTATTTATATTTTGTTATATCATGATAAATGTTTATTATTCATGCTAGAATTGTATTAACCGGAAACTTAGTACATTTGTGAATACATGGACAAACAGAGTGTCACTAGTATGCCTCGACTTGAGTAGCTCGATGAATCAAAGATGGTTAAGTTTGCTAGCCATAGACATGAGTTGTCATTTGATTAACGGGATCACATCATTAGAGAATGATGCGATTGACTTGACCCATTCCGTTAGCTTAGCACTTGATCGTTTAGTTTATTGCTATTGCTTTCTTCATGACTTATACATGTTCCTATAACTATGAGATTATGCAACTCCCGAATACCGGAGGAACACTTAGTGTGCTATCAAACGTCACAATGTAACTGGTGATTATAAAGATGCTCTACAAGTGTCTCCGATGGTATTTGTTGCGTTGGCATAGATCGACATTAGGATTTTTCACTCTGTGTCACGGAGAGGTATCTATGGGCCCTCTCGGTAATGCACATCACTATAAGCCTTGCATGCAATGTGACTAATGAGTTAGTTGCGGGATGATGCATTACGGAACAAGTAAAGAGACTTTCCGGTAACGAGATTGAACTAGGTATTGGGATACCGACGATCAAATCTCGGGCAAGTAACATACCGATGACAAAGGGAACAACGTATGTTGTTATGCGGTTTGACCGATAAAGATCTTTGTAGAATATGTAGGAACCAATATGAGCATCCATGTTCCACTATTGGTTATTGACCGGAGATGAGTCTCGGTCATGTCTACATAGTTCTCGAACCCGTAGGGTCCGCACGCTTAACGTTCGGTGACGATCGGTATTATGAGTTTATGTGTTTTGATTAACCGAAGGTTGTTCAGAGTCCCGGATGTGATCACGGACATGACGAGGAGTCTCAAAATGGTCGAGACATAAAGATTGATATATTGGACGACTATATTCGTACACCGGAAGTGTTCCGGGACGTTTCGGATAAAACCGGAGTGCCGGAGGGTTACCGGAACGCCCCCGGGAAATTATTGGGCCCTTAGTGGGCTTTAGGGGAGAGAGGTCAGTAGCCAGGAGGTGGCGCCCCCCAAGATTGTCCAAATTGGACTAGGGGAGGGGGCGCGGCCCCTCTTTCCCTGTCCCTCCCCCTCTCCTTCCTTCCCCCTTCTAGTAGGACTAGGATAGGAGGATTCCTCCCCTCCTTGGCGCGCCCCAAGGGCCGGCCAGCCTACCCCCTTGCTCCTTTATATACGGGGGCAGGGGGCACCCCATAGACACGCAAGTTGATTGTTTAGCCATCTGCGGTGCCCCCTCAACAGATTTCCACCTCGGTCATATCGTTGTAGTGCTTAGGCGAAGCCCTGCGTAGGTAACTTCATCATCACCGTCATCACGCCGTCGTGCTGACGATGCTCTCCCTAGACACTCAGCTGGATCTAGAGTTCATGGGATGTCACCGAGCTGAACGTGTGCAGATCGCGGAGGTGCCGTACTTTCGGTACTAGGATCGGTCGGATCGTGAAGACTTACGACTAGATCAACCGTGTTGTCATAATGCTTCCGCTTTCGGTCTACGAGGGTACGTGGACAACACTCTCCCCTCTCGTTGCTATGCATCACCTAGATGGATCTTGCGTGTGCGTAGGAATTTTTTTTGAAATTACTGCATTCCCCAACAATAGTGCCAACTGCCAGTTGCTGTTTTTTACATCACAGGAAATCAATACCAAACGGAGTCCAAACATAGCAAAAAAATTTGTGGATTTTTTTGCACTAGAAGACATCCAGTGGGCCGGAGAAGCACCTGGGGGTTGCGCCGAGGGGAGCACAACCCACCAAGCGCACCCAGGTTTGTTGTGCCCACCTCGGGTGCCCCCTGAACCTCCTCCTTTCTTTGTAAATACTCCAATATTCTGGAAACCCTAGGAGATTCGACGAAAATCAATTCCAGCCGCCGGAAGTTCCAAAAACCACGTATCCAATCTAGACACCATCACGGAGGGGTTCATCATGCCCATTGGTGCCTCTCCGATGATGCATGAGTAGTTAGTAGCTAGATGGTGTCCTCTCTCTCATTTGATTCTCACTACAATGGTCTCTTGGAGATCCTTATGATGTAACTCTTTTTGCAGTGTGTTTGTTGGGATCTGATGAACTTTGAGTTTATGATCAGACCTATCTTTTTGTCCATGAAAGTTATTTGAGTCTTCTTTGATCTCTTATATGCATGATTACTTATATCCTCGTATTTCTTCTCTTATATTCGGGTTTTGTTTGGCCAACTTGATCTATTTATCTTGCAATGGGAAGAGGTGCTTTGTGATGGGTTCGATCTTACGGTGCTTGATCCCAGTGACAGAAAGGGAACTGACACGTATGTATCATTGCTATTAAGGATAACAAGATGGGGTCTATTTCTACATAAATTGATCTTGTCTACATCATGTCATCGTTCTTATTGCATTACTCCGTTTCTCCATGAACTTAATACACTAGATGCATGCTGGATAGTGGTCGATGTGTGGAGTAATAGTACTAGATGCTGGCAGGAGTCGGTCTACTAATCTTGGACATGATGCCTATATAATGATCATTGCCTGGATATCATCATGATTATTTGAAGTTCTATCAATTGCCCAACAGTAATTTGTTCACCTACCGTTTGCTATTTTTCTCGAGAGAAGCCACTAGTGAAACCTACGCCCCCGGGTCTCTTCTTTATTATATTTGCCTTTGCGATCTATTTTCCTTTGCTTTTATTTTCAGATCTATTAAACCAAAAATAAAAAAATACCTTGCTGCACTTTATTTTATTTGGCGTTTGATCTATCAATATTTACAACTCTCTCACGTCCGTTTGCCAATTTCTGGCGCCGTTGCCCGAAAGGGATTGACAACCCCTTTAACACGCCGGGTTGCGAGTATTTGTTATTTGTGTGCAGGTGTTGTCTACGTAGTGTTGCTTGGTTCTCCTACTGGTTCGATAACCTTGGTCTCATCACTGAGGGAAATACCTACCGTAGTTGTGCTGCATCATCCCTTCCTCTTTGGGGAAATACCGACGTAGTTCAAGCCAACATCAGGGTCGCAGTGGAGAAAAATCAAGAGAAAGTGGGGGGACTTTGCAGGTGACGCAAGGAACATATGGTTTGGTTTAAGCGCGGATGGCATTAATCCTTTTGGGGAGCATAGAAGCAATCATAGCACCTGGCCCGTGATTCTATGTATCGATAACCTTCGCAGGTGACGCAAGGAACTCTGTGCATCAAGCGGAAGTTCATTATGATGCCAGTTCTCTTCCATGGCCCTAAGCAACACGGCAACGGCATTGATCTGTACCTAAGGCCATTAGTTGAAGAACTTTTACAGCTGTGGAATGGAAAAGGTGTACGTCTGTGGGATGAGCAAGACCAGCAGGAATTTGACCTACATGTGTTGCTGTTTGTAACCATCAATGATTGGCCTGCTCTCACTAACCTTTTAGGACAGACAAACAAGGGATACCACGCATGCACGCACGATTTAGATGACACCAAAAGTATATATTTGGACAAATGCATGAAGAATGTGTACCTGGGGCATCGTCGATTTCTTCCGACCAACCACCAATGTCGAAAGAAAGGCAAGCATTTCAAAGGCGAGGCAGATCACCGAAAGAAGCCCGTTGTCCGTACTGGCGATCACATACTTGCTATGGTCAATGATTTACAACCAATCTTTGGAAAGGGTCCCGGCAGACTATCTTTTCCGAATGACACTGAGGGACGCGCACCCATGTGGAAGAAGAAATCTATATTTTGGGACCTACCCTCTTGGAAAGACCTAGAGGTCCGCTCTGCAATGGACGTGATGCACGTGACGAAGAATCTTTGTGTGAACCTGCTAGGCTTCTTGGGCGTGTATGGGAAGACAAAAGATACACCAGAGGCACGGGAGGACCAGCAATGTGTGCACGAAAAAGACGGCATGCCTACAAAGCAGTATGAAGGTCCTGCCAACTACGCTCATACCAAAGAAGAGAAGGAAATCATCTTTGAATGCCTGCTTAGTATGAAGGTCCTGGCTGGCTTCTCGTTGAATATAAAAGGAATATAAATATGGTAGAGAAAAAGTTCTAGAACCTGAAGTCTCATGACTACCACGTGATTATGACACAACTGCTTCCGGTTGCATTGAGGGGGCTTCTACCGAAAAACGTTCGATTAGCTATTGTGAAGCTATGTGCATTCCTCAATGCAATATCTTGCAATGTCTTGTCAGTTTCGAGCTGGTGTTCCCACCATCCTTCTTCAATATCATGACGCACATCCTAGTTCATCTAGATGACGAGATTGTCATCCTAGGCCCTATATTTCTACACAATATGTTCCCCTTTGAGAGGTTCATGGGCATCTTAAATAAATATGTTCGTAACCGTGCTAGGTCAGATGGAACCATCTCCACGGGCCATCAAATAGAGGAGGTCATAGGGTTTTGTGTTGACTTCATTCCTGACCTTAAGAAGATTGGCCTCCCCCAATCGCGGTATGAGGGGAGACTAACTAGAAAAGGCATGCTAGGAGTGAACTCGATAATATGTAGGGACGGGCATTCATGGTCTCAAGCACACTACAAGGTTCTACAGAATTCTACCTTGGTGACCCCGTATGTCAATGAACACAAGAATATTCTGCGCTCCAAACATCCAGAGCAGTGTGACGACTGGATTAAATGTGAACACATCAGGACTTTCCGCAGTTGGTTGCAAACACGTCTCATGGGTGACAACACTGTTTCTGATGAGTTGTACATATTGGCCAGGGGACCATCTTTGACTGTATTGACTTACAAAGGGTAAGAGATAAATGGGAATACATTTTACATGATCACCCAAGATCAAAAGAGCACCAACCAAAACAGTGGTGTCCGCTTTGATGCAGCAACCAAGAGGGGAAAGGACACATATTATGGTTACATAGTGGGCATATGGGAACCTGACTATGGACATGATTTTAAGGTATCTTTGTTTCAGTGCAAATGGGTCAATCTGTCAGGAGGCGGGGTACAGGTAGCCCCCCACACACTACTGCAGGATGCTGCTAACGCGACACTATGATCAGAGACCCTTCGACAAAACTGTGTGCGATGCCATAATCGCAAACGATGGTGTAAAAAACCGTCAAAAAAGGTGCAAAACGTTTGCGATGGCGGAGCCATCAAACATGGTTCAGATTTTAGTTGCGTTTGCGATGTAGGGCATACGGTTCAGCTCAATTAACTGTTTGCGATGAGGAGGAACAAAAGAAACGGGCAGCCAGATGGAGGTGTGTGTGATATACAACATACGGTTCACTCGGATAAACTGTTTGTGATTTGGCAACACAAAATAAACGGTCAGCCAGATCAAGGTGTGTGCGATATATGGCATGCGGTTCACTCGGCTGAACTGTTTGCGTTGAGACATGAGAACAGAAACGACAAACAGGTCTGTAATCAGAAATGTGTGTGAAGACCAATAATAACACAGACGGTTGCTGCTAATAAGACGCGTGTGTTGTGCGATGGGATTGCATACAGAACAACAACATATATATGTACACACACACTCATAAGGACATGCTTGCATAACCAAATTAAACATCCACTTACATAGGTGGCTACTACAACCATGGCATTTGCACACACCAAAGTAAACTATTACATGCATAATTACATAGGTGGCTACTACACACATGACATTTCCACACAGCAATAAAATAAACTATATATTACATGCATGATTAACTATCATAAACAATCATCTGATCATCATCTACTTCTTGTGACGCTTGCTCTGCTTGTGTCTTGATCCGGGCTCGTCGATTTGGGTAATGATGCACTTCCTCATGTCAACGATCCGCCTGTGCATCTCGTAGCATGTGTACACGCTCTTGGCTGCGAACCTGAGGTGAGGTTCATCCAGTTGCCGCATCTAGGCCCTGTGCCAGGATAGGGGACTTGTTCTGTGGGCATCCTGCTTCATCTTTTTGTAGTAGGGGTCGATGATGGCCGAGGCGAGTTCGACCAGGGAGTCCTTCTTCGTGCTGCCCCAGACCCCGTAGTGGTCACGGATTTCAATAAGGTTCTTGCAGGCCCAGCCCGTAACACTGAGCGCATTTACATCGTCTTTGGTTTCCACCGTGGCGAACTTGTAGTCGGTGCTGTTGACAAACCTGTTGAAACGGTCGCAAGGCTCTGTGGCCATGCAGTAGTGGTAGATGAGGACATGATGACGCACGCACAACTGGGCGACGGCAACCTTCTGATCTATACCGGGACGACCGGCGGTGTACTGGAGGTCGATGCCGACCACCTTGTACTTGTCTCGAGCAAGCTACTGCTCAACGCTGTTGATGTAGTCGTCCACCACGGCCGGGTCAATGGTGTACACCACCGAGAGATCCGTCTCCCTCGCGTGGGTCTGCACTCTATGCTCGCCGAACTCCATTGGAGTGCCGCTGGACATTCCCTCTGTATGTGTCGTCGTGGGTGTGCTTGTTTTGTTGTGGGGCGCGATCAAAAGGTTGAAGAGACTAAGGTTATAATGGCCGCGAGAATTAAAGGGGAAATCGGACAGCCAGGAATATCGGCAAGCCCTTATGGCAATATCGACTAAGGTTATAATGTGCCGCACGTAATTGCATCGCGTGGCAACGCGCACGGCGCAACCACATGCATATGGGGCCCCCGACATGATCGTGCGCACGCCCAACTGCTGGTAGAGCGTGCGCGGAGGGACGCGATCAGAGCGCTCCGCGGTCGCCTCAACGGCGAGCAACCATATATATATATGCATAGTAGTTGAACGCGCAAGGAAAAGCTGTCCACAAGCCGAGCGCGCCGACGGATCCGAGTAGAGCGCGCCAACGGACGCGACAGAGCACGCCGCGGCGCCTAATGGCAAGCACAGCGCACTGCGGCGCCTAACGGCGAGCAGAGCTTGCCAAGGGATGCGAGTAGCGGCCGGCATAGTGATACGTGGCAAGTAAGACGAACTGTGCGAGCGATGTCGGAGACATCAAGCACATATATCAGATTAGAGTTGCGTGTGCGATGTGGCATACACTTGAGCCATCCGAGCTGTTTGTGATGGAATAAGCCGTGTGTGTTGCGGGCAAATGCCTACTTGTATATAACCTTAAATTTAACCAAAAAAGCGTTAATGCATGTTACAAAAATTGTATAGCTGGAAACTATGTTCAAATACGACTCCAACGATATAATCTTTGGCGACATGCATTCGTGTGTTATTAGTTAAATCCTACTTATAAACCAGGACGGGGGTATAGTAGGTAATTAAATCGCAAATGTTTATTTATTAACCATATGTGTACGTGTCCTTTCGTCCTCCTCTCGCACGTCTTGTCACCCCGCTGCCGCAGACGGCTTACAGCGCAAGCTTGCGCAGCGCGCGGGGGTGTTCTTTTGGCCAAACGGTGGGGCCAATGAATCATCTGTGAGCCTGTTCCCACACAACCTCGCAGGTTCCCGCGCAAGCTTCCCGCCCGACTCGGTGAAATCCCCAAAAATCCCAATGCTTACCGGCCTGCTATAAAACCCTCACGGCCGGCGAGTCCTGCGTCGCATTTTCCCCTCCCTCCCTGTAGCTTATCTTGTCTGCTTCTCCCACAATCGCCAATGGCACCAGTCCAACGTCGTCGCTCACCCACTCCGCCGTCATCAGAGGACAGCTCCAGCTGGGAGGCTACACTGCAGTGGCGGCACAATCCACGGCGTAGTGTAGTGCGCGCGGCGTCCCTGCTGGGTGTGCGCGGAACACCCACCACACGCTCCGCCCCCGCTGCCCGTCGGCAGCTGTTGCCGGCCGTCGTTGCCACCACACCACCGTCGAAAGCCAGGGCCATATTCCGCTCCGCCGCCGCGGCCCCAAAGCGGGAGGTGGCCGTCATGGCTAAAGGAAATATGCCCTAGAGGCAATCATAAAGTTACTATTTACTTCCTTATTCCATGATAAATATTTATTATTCATGCTAGAATTGTATTAACCAGAAACTTTGTACATGTGTGAATACATAGACAAAACAAACTGTCCCTAGTATGCCTCTACTTGACTAGCTCGTTTATCAAATATGGTTATGTTTCATAACCATAGACATGTGTTGTCATTTAACGAAAGGGATCACATCATTAGGAGAATGATGTGATGGACAAGACCCATTCGTTAGCTTAGCATTATGATCATTACAGTTTCATTGCTACTGCTTTCTTCATGACTTATACATGTTCCTCAGACTATGAGATTAAGCAAGTACCGAATACCGGAGGAACACCTTGTGTGCTATCAAACGTCACAACGTAACTGGGTGATTATAAAGATGCTCTACAGGTGTCTCCGATAGTGTTTGTTGAGTTGGCATAGATCGAGATTAGGATTTGTCACTCCGTGTATCAGAGAGGTATCTTTGGGCTCTCTCGGTAATGCACATCACTATAAGCCTTGCAAGCATTGTGACTAATGAGTTAGTTGCGGGATGATGCATTACAGAACGAGTAAAGAGACTTGCCAGTAACGAGATTGTAACATCCCAAAATTCTAAATTTTGGAATGTTATATTAAATAAATTATTATGATTGTTTGTTTGATTGATTGACTGAAAGTGAGTGAAATTTGAAACTTTTGAAGTTGAATGAGAGGGAATGAAATGACTTTCCCAACCTTTTTCACTTTGCATTCTGATCTCCATGAATTCAAATTCTTGTCAAATGCAAAACCCTAGAGTGAAGATGACATGACTTCTTCCAATTAAAATGAAAAGGGTTTTTGAAAATATTTGAATTTCATTTTTGCAAATAATTCAAACCAGAAACTTTATGCAACTCAATGATTTTCATGAGAGAAGATAAAATGACTTCTTAAAATTATGTGAAATATGAGTTGAAAGTTTAAAAGATTCAAATTGGAAGTTCTTTTGAAACCCGTTTTTTTCAATTCAGAGTTATTTGGTTTTTCTTCAAATTATTTTCTCCAAAAAATAAAATATATGGAAAATAGGGTAAAATGATTCCCTAAAGTAGAAAATGGAGAAAAATGAGCTTGAAATCATTTTGGTATTTCAAAATATTTTATTTGGTTTTTAAATGAACCGGTAGCACTGTTTTCCTTATTTAATTTTTTGTGGATTTTAGTTGCCTTTGAAAATATGTTCATCTTTTAGGATTTATTTTTTTGAACATTTTGATATATTATATGCGTATATTATATTTCTATTTGTTTCTTAGTTTATTTCCGTTCTGTTCTCTGTTTAAAAGAAAAAGGGGAAAAGCCTTTTTAAAAGGCTGAAGCCCAGTCGTCCAGGCCACCTCTCTCTCTCCCCGCGGCCCAGCTGGCCCTGCAGCTCACTCCCGTGCCCGAAAACCCTTCGCGCAGGTCGCCGGCTCCCTCTCGCTCTTGCCCGCAGCCACTGACGCATGGGGCCCGCCGTCTTCTTCCTCCTCACGCCAAGCCAAGTCGACGCCGGAGCTCGCTCAACCGCCGCCGTATCCCGGATCGCTCGGGATCCTCTTCCCCGATTCGCCCCCTCCTCCAAGAACCCCTCCCCCTATATATACCCCTCTTCCTCGCTCATTTTTGCCCTAAAGCCGCCCCGAACCCCTCTCCCCCGCACGTATTGCCTCGCCGGAGCTCGAGCACCGCCGCCACGCCATTGCCGCTGCAGCACTCGACCCCGAGCACCTTGCCGCCACCTGAGATCACCACCGTAACCACATCGCTCGTCCGCATCTCCCTGTGCCCTCACCCAAGCCCGAAACGCATCGGAGCGTCGTCATCCGCCGAAGCCCGAGCGCCATCGCCGCGTCAACCTCACCGCCGTCCTCCTCTGACGTCCCCGAGCTCACCACCGACCACCATCGTCATCGCCATCGTCTTCCGCATCTCCTGGACGCCTTCCCCGTCACCGGGGACCACCGGAGGCGTCGACTGCGTTGAACCCGAGCCGCCGGAACCTCGCCGGAGTCACCTCGCCGTCGCTGTGAGCATCCCCTCTCTTCTCCCCCATTCGATCTTTTTTCAACGCTCTAGATTAGATCTATCGAGTAGGTTGTTTTTTTTAATAGATCGGTTTAGTTCCGGTTTGGTACGGTTTTTATTCGGTTTAGATCGGTTCAGGTCTAGTCGTTTTAGCCGACCGGTCTTTCTGTTTTAGCCCGTACACGTTTGTGTTATTTTACGACCGAGCGCTAGATTGTTCAGATCGCCCACCTCCCTGGCCCGATAGCAGTAGGCCACGTAGGTAGTGCCCGATTGTTTTTTTTTCGTTTTTGTTTTAAAAATAGAATAGTTCTGATTTTATATTGCTTATCACTTTTATGTTTTAGATCCAAATTTAGTGTTTATTTTTGCATTAGTTTTATAATTTCTTGAAGTTTCTCCTAGTGCAATTGGATTTCATATTTGAGTTGTTTAAAATTGAATTTGATGAAATTTGTTCAAATCACCAACTTGGTCGTATCTTGAGTTTTATAAAATATTTTTGATTGATTCTTTTTGCTACTGTTTTGTTATAGTTTTGTCTATCCAGTAGCTTATAGTGATTTATTTTTAGTTTATTTTAAATTAATTTTTTAGCAAAACAGTACTGTTTTAGTTATAGTTTTGTTTTAAGTCTTTTCTTTATTGCTTTTATTAGTTTTAAATTATTTCTTTTTTGTCACTCTTGAAAAATTTAGTTTAGTTTCTGTTAGTCAAGAAAAGAAAATTTTGTTTTTGTTTTAAAAATTTATTTTACTTAGTTTTGAAGGAAAACTTGTTTAGGTCATAGTTAGTGTTTCATAAAAGCTTTTTATTTGTTTCTTTTTACAAATAAATTTTATGAAAAATACCTTCTGTTAACTTAGTTGTTTTACTTTGTATTTTCTATTAATTTATTAGTTTAGTGTTTTAATTGTTGTTAAGTTTTTATTTAGAACAAAACGGTTTTGTGTTATGTCTTAGAGTTTTCTTTAGTAGTTTTGTTGTGTAGTTTTCCTTTGTTTTTATTTGGTGTCCCTTGTTGATTTGCATTTTATTTGTTGGTTTTATTATGAGTGTTAGAATTTCTTGCTAGTATGTTTGCTTATATGAATGCAATGTTTGACTATATAGATTTTCAACGGAGTGACGAATAGTTCTACCAAGTCATTATGCTGAGAGCATTATTATCTTCATCAAGTAATACAAGGCAAGTTCACTTTGACCATGTTTTTCATACCTATGTTTTATTGCATTTAGTGTCATCTTTGCAACAATCCCTCCAGTAGTGATATTGAATTCTTGTAGTTGAGTAGTATGCATGAGGTAGGAACCCATCACCCTGTTACCAAGCCCGGGATGTTATTTATTTTAAGGGCTTATTCCATCTGTGCCCCCAATTCCTTAGTTGTGCTCAGTTTTCCCCACGCTTCAAACTTTTGCTCACTTTTCCCCACTCCCTTAGCTGAAACTCTCACAAATGTTCATAACAGACGTTTGCCGTCTTGGCCGTTAACTGACTTGTGGGGCCACGTTGGACTCTGTTGACTGTGGTTGTGGCTTCGCTGGTTGGGCCGTGTTTGTGTTCATAGGACGGGCCCGTTAGTTTGTTGGGAATAAATTAAAAAAGCCTGCTATTGATGGATGCAGCCTGCTATGCATGCCCGGCTTTGGCATCGATTTAGCCTGCTATGCATGCGAACACCGCCACGCACACATCTAGTGACCTAGACCTAAACGCATGCATGCACGCCGAGACGCACGCATCGATCCTTGCCGCACGATTGTCGGTGGATTCAATCGCTCTGCAGCGTCGTTTCACGTGTCGCAGGCATATGTGCCGGTGGCAGAAGGGGCAGGCTGCACGCACGCTTGCGTCTATGTCGAGGCATCGGTTCACGTCGCACGAGTGCCGCTCGATTCAGTTGTGGGAGGCAGGCAGCCACCAACGCAGAGCACGCAGAAGGGGGGGGGCAGGCAGCCGCCAACGCAGAGCACGCAGAAGGGGGAGGCAGGCAGCCGCCAACGCAGAGCACGCAGAAGGGGGAGGCAGGCAGCCGCCAACGCAGAGCACGCAAAGCACGTTCGCATGGATTCACGTTCACACATTGATGATCGCATCGGTTCACGCACGCACTGAGTCACGATCTACGCAGTTTGCGCGTGTACGATCTTCGTCTCTCCTGGCTATTTAAACTGCCCTTCATTGCCTCTTCTTCTACAGATCCATCTGCGCCTCCCACTTCTCTTCTTCCCCCAAAGGCCAAAGCCGTTCCACTCAGCGAAGCGTTTCAAGATGCAGTACAATGGGCCGACGTTCCAAGCGCCACCCACCGTGCCGGAACGGCGGTACCCCGCCAACGTCGTCGTCGAGGCATCGCTCCGCGTGTGGGCGATCTCACGCTGGAGGGGTAGCACTGAGCTTGCACGGGGGTTCCACCGTGCGGGCTTCCACCACCTCCCGCCGGGCTCGCCGCCCATGTTCAACCTCGTGGAGCAGCGTCCCCACGCCAACGCTCCAGTGGTAGGGCTCGTCGTCTACTTCACCAACAGCTTCGATGCCTACTACCTGCTCGGCAAGGTGTATTGGTGTGGGTGCGAGTTCATCGCATTCACCACCCATAACAACTTCACGGACTTCGAGAGCGTCTTCCCTGCTCGCAACCGCATGCACAGCCTCCCGTACTACGTCGGCGACAACGGCCTTGAGGAGGAGGAGTACTGAAGCTGACGGCGAAGACGACGGTGAAGCCGGCGGTGTGCGTGTTGCCCTAGCCACCCTATCCCTATCTACTATGTAATGTGAGTGTGAGTTTGGTGTGCGTGTTGCCCGACCTAGCTATGTAAGAACTTATGTTGCCCTAGCAACCCTATCTAAGGTAATTTATGTGTGTTATATTAATGCCTTGTTATGTTTGTTGCCCTAGCAACCCTATCTAAGTTAATTTATGTGTGTTATATTAATGCTTTGTTATGTTTGTATTTTTTTTGTCCCAAGTTTAGACACGGCTAATTGGCGTGGGGAAAATTAACCAAACTAACTAAAAATGATGTGTTCATAGATGCCTTCTAAAAATAAGAACATATTGTACATTTGTACACGGCTTTGGTTTGAGAGCTCTGTATTTTTTAGGTATTCCAAGAATACTTTGGTTTTCAGAAATATTGAAGTATCAAATACTTTGAGATGTTTGGCTTTAGTTAAAAGTGTAGTTTTATATACTTTAACATGTAGAAAACTACACTATGTTTGAAGTATATAAAAAAGAGGGTTGGACCTCTTTTTCCAATCATGAAGTATTGGTTCGCTAGGCATAATAATACTGCGGTTTGCAAATACTTTGATTCTAAAAAATGAAGGGACCCATAAAGCAAAGCAAAAAAAATCCTCAATGAGATAGAAGAGATTGGGCAATCAAATTAATGAAAAAAGCAATCAGAAACAAAAAAGGACAAAGCAATCGTTCCTAAACAAAAAAAAACATCGCTTGTTTCTGGGCCTCATTTATCCTTTGTGGGCCTATTGCAGCTTGATTCTCTTTGGGCCCGCGAACTAGGTTTCTAGCAGAACTGACGAACTCGAGGACGAAAGTTTGGCAAGTGCGAGAGAGAAGAGATGAACTTTATGTATATCCCTTGTGCTGCTCAAGTACTGCTTACTGTCATCTAACGAGCTAGGGTATGATCCAACACTCGAGGTTATTTGCTAACAAAATAATCCTATCACTGAACTGGTACTTGTCTTCTGCCGAAACTGAAAGTGTCGAAACTTAACAGTAAACTACATACATTCAGAGATCGACAATTGCACTAAATAGAGTTGCATTTGAGATAAACAGACTTGGATTGCTAAACAGTGGCAACAACAGTAGACAAACATCTCTAACGAGAGATGGCCATCAAGTAAAAAATTCCTAGAGCAAGTATTCCTAAAGCTATCAGATTGGATTGCTTCTTCAACTCAATCAGCTGCTTGAAGTTCTTGTTCATCTTCTTCAATTCCGTCTTCAGTTTGACATCTACCATCGTCGGGTATTCTGGACGCGCTGTTGCTGCCAGAGCGGCACTGTCATGGGGCAGATTGAACTCGCGGATTGCATTCCCCCTCGAATCCAGCAAGCCCAACCCTTGAAGCCTCTGGATGTAATCATCCATCCACTCGAAATGGTGGCATTTCTTCACGATCTGAAAACGAAATCATGTAACCTAAATCCGAATCTGATAGATTTTTTGAGAAATTAGAGATAAAGGATGCGAGGAAAACTCAGATCTAACCTGCCCCTCCGTCTTGCTCTCGCATTTGACGAACTCGCGCCCAAAGTTCCCATTCTTCTCCTCCTTCGAAGTCAACCGCTTCAGTGGCGCAGTCCGTGGGCAGTCAGTGCATCGAGTCATCGGCACTGGACCATACACCGGCCACGTGGAACGGGGGGCTAACGAGGAGGTCGACATATCGCCCGAGAGGAAGAAACAGAGGAATTGCTCGAGAGGAAGAAGAACGAGAAGATGGGGAAAGAAACAGAGGAATTGCTCGAGAGGAAGAAGAACGAGAAGATGGGGAAAGAAACAAAGGAATTGCCCGATCTGCTCGATGCCTTTGTCTGTCAGATGGAGAAGAAGAGAAGGGGAAGCTATATTGACGATTTGCCACATTGTATTTTGTAGTTTGATTATTTGAACCAACTCTTAACACTGACATGTGGTGGTCATGTGCGAAAAATACAATTTCATACGTAAAGTGGGGCAAATCGTAAAAACCCGAGAAGGACAGTGCAGTAGCCAATCAGGATGCATCACGCGGATCGCGCATGCCTGCCCACATCTGACGGGTGGTGTTTGGCGCTTGGTAGGATCCCACGGCGGACGTTCGACACTAGGGTTTGGAGCATTTCTGCGGGGTTATGAGCGAGTCAACGGGGTTATTAGGGTTTGACCAGATTTCAAATGGCCATAACTAAATTAGAAAAAATCGCAAAAATATAAAACAAACGTAGTTCGTCCGTTTATGAGACCTAGTTACCATAAAAAATATAAACTCGGTATAGGGGCATTTTTTTGAAAAATCATTTTTTGAAGTGATCTGTCAAAATCAAGTTCAAATGTTTTTAAAAAATTCAAAAAAACTCAAAATGTTGTAATTCTTGTACACATAGCCGTCATATGTGACAAGGTTATGAGAACAAAATATAAACTTGGTGTAGATCATTTTCATGAAAAAAGGCTTCACACAAATGAGCTATCACCTATGAACATGTTCAAAGTTCGTATAATAGGGAGAGAGGGTTTAGGGTTTGAAAAAAATCAAAAAATTCAAAAAAATCAGAAAAATCTCCATAGCTTCATTTTCGAGTGAATAAGAAGGATCTGAACTTACTTTTTCATTTTCATATCTAAAACGTGTTATTTGACGGTTTTGAATTAAAAGCATATTTTTTCCAAAAAAATGTAGTAATATGAATATTAATCAATAAATAGTGAGACTTCGTTTTTACCATATATATATGGAACAAGTGTTAATAAAAATATATATGCCTCATTTAGCCAAGGTCAAAAAAAAACTTGATTTCAAATAGGGCTGTTTACCCTAGCTTTCGAGCTTGTTTCTAGCACATTTCTCATTCGGACTGTTCACCTACGAATATTGGACTTCAAATGCTCGATCAAATACACCGCAGAGAGCAATGAACCTCCAATGTTCAACTTCAACTTTGGCTCGAATCCAAATTTTGTCCCAAATTAAAATAATGATTTAAATTCAAATTTTGATGGAAATTTGAATTCTGACACAAATAAGAAACCAAAGTAGAAGCAACATTATTACAAGGGATCCCTTATTACAACTGATAAGTTTTCACAGTAGCTCAAATATACCAAGTTTTAAGATGCCAACATCTTAATACAAATCTACCAAGTTTTAAGCGATTGACTCGCCCTCAAATTGACAACACAAACATTTCCCAACAACTTAATTCAAATTTTCGACTTGCTCCTTGTGTTTGCAGCTGGCTTCACCGTCTTGCTCCTGGTTTCCCTAGTTGAGATGCTCTTTTCTTTCAGACTCTTGTTCCTTTTGATCTTGGGCTTTACTTAGGGTTTTCCCCGTGGATGTGTTGATGGAGTAGTTCCACTCGCCGAGCACTTGACGACCATTTGACGGTCATCTATGGGTTCAATAATCTTTAAAGGCACAATTGGAAAAATTACCCCCTCCTCTTCCTCTCTTATAGCTTCAAAACCATCAAAGGCCATGGTTTCAAAATCTTCGGCTTCTTCATCTCTTGGCCTTTTCTCCCTAGAGCTGATAAATAAAATTATAAGCCATAGGCAAAAAAGACAACAAATGCAAACAAAAGGGTAGCTCCATTCTACAAAGGGTGCAAACACATACCAAGATGCTTCATTTGCTGCTGCATTCTCCACTGCATCTTCAGTCTCCATTGCTGTTGCATTCTCCTCAGCATTGGCCGCTGTCCATATTTCCTCCTCTCCAAATGATGCATCCACTGCATTGGTACAAAGCCTAGCAATATGCCCCAGAACTCCACATTTTTTGCAAGCACGCTTCTTTGGTAGACGACCCTCCTCACCTGCTCTAATCCTCTGGTTCCTTGGTCTTCCTGGTGGTCTAGTAATGAAAGGAGCGTGGAGTTTGAACCCTGGATCTACTATGTTCCACTGATCTTTCCCCAATAGTGCAGGCACATTGTCAGCATAAGCAGACATAAATTTGGCAACAGAGAAATACTCAGAGCAATATTGATCAACTTCACCATCTGCACCCCCGATAACGGTCATCAGATGTAGGGCATGTATGCATGGCTTCCCACGGATCTGCCATTGCCTACAAGTACATTCTCTAGTACTTAGGTTCACAGGATACCTCCATACCCTATTTTTAGTGTCAGTATATGTAACCTCTCCCTCATATGTACCAGGTCGAATACATTTCATCTTCAGTCCTCTTGCCTTCAAGTGCAATGCCTTAATCAGTGATGGGAGCATTTGATGACCAACATATTGTGTTTCTGCAATTCTTTTGCGAAGAGCCATCTTTATCATGATCATTTGCCTCATCTTGTCAAATGCTTGCCACAACAAGAGCCCTTTCACTGACTTGAACTTTGAATTGAAGCATTCTGCAAGGTTACTGGTCACATAATCTACTTTGCAGATTTCGTTGAATTGGCTTCTTGACCACACCTTACCATGATGTGCATCCATGTACTCCTTCACAAGAGGATTTTGAGCATACAACACTCTCAAATGGTGTTCATGCTTCCTTTTGCTGCATGTGTATGATGCTGGCCATAAGTTCTCATCATAAACTTTACCTTTGAACTTCTTTTTGAAATTATGCGCTAGGTGTCGCATACATTGCCTATGCTCCACTCCAGGGAATACAATTTCCACTGCACTCTCTAAACCCTTGCAAGCATCTGTGTGTATAGCTAAACCTAGGGGTGTGCCTATAATGTTGCGCAACTGCTGCAGAAACCAGACCCAACTTTCCTCAGACTCTGCCTCCACCACACCAAATGCAACTGGGAATAGCCAGTTGTGTCCATCAACTGCAGAAGCTGCTACTAGCTATCCTCTCCATCTTCCAGTCAAATGTGTAGCATCTACAGCCAAATAGGGCCTGCAACCATCTAGAAACCCCTGCCAGCAAGCCTTGAAACAAACAAAAGCCCTTCTGAAGCACTCCTTCTGAAATGACTTCCCTTTTATTTTGAGTGGAACTGTATGCTTTTCAATCTCTACAACACTCCCTGGACTTGCCATCTCCACTTCAGCTTTGAAAGTGTAAAGCAGCTGAAAACTGTCATTCCATTGACCATTAATTCTGTCAAGAGCCTTTTCCCTAGCATTGAAAATTCTCATGTAAGGAATTTCTATCTTGTACTTCTCAAAAAGCTTCCCATGGAGTGCTGTTGGACCAAGTCCAGGTTCTTCTCTCAGCCAACATAATATAGCATCTGCCACCCACCTAGTTTTTGCTAGCTTGGTTTTGGCCTTCCCCCCTCCCCCTCCAGGTGAACATGTGTGCTTGTGTGGGTTTTTCTTTATCTGAAACAAAATAAAAGGGTAAAAAACAGTTAAGAAACCTTACTCAACGATCTGAAACTAAATTACTAACTGAACTTGGATTACCTGAATATATTTGCTCTTGATCATACGAGATGCATGCAACTTCCACCTACACCTAGGATATGGACAAAATACTGTGAACCTTGCTGGCTCACTCCTTTTAATCTTATAGGTGTTTTCAGATATAATGCACCATGTGGTCACTACATTCCGACAGTCCACCATTTATTGGAAAATGGTACCTACACTAAGCTTAGGTTTTCCCTGTTCCACTCAATTGTTGGCATGTCATCACCATCGTATTCATCCTCGATTAAGCTGTCCATGTTCTCCACCTTCTCTTCATCGTTAGTGTCATCAAACCTAGCTTGGCTGTTGGGCTCCTCCATATATTCGTCATCCACTGCTTGCTGACTGGCTACATCGACCAGTTCAGGAAACATCATCTCGTCTTCATCATCATTTCTAGGCACTGCCTCGTCAGGTTCTGCATCTTCTTCTACACCAACTGAAGAAGGTACACGAGAAGCAGCAGCTGAATCGGAACCAGAATTGGCAGCAGGCATGTTCTGGCTCCATGAACCACTTGCTTTACTTGGTGTCGACCTACAAGGAGTGCCGGGGTGCTGGCTATTAGCAAAGACAGATGATGTCTGAACTCCCTTCCCCTTTGCCCGTTCTGCACGTGGCTGAAGCACATCGATTTGGAGTTTACCAAATCGGCAGCCAGCAATCCCAGCAAAAGCAACGGCATATGATCGTCGCAAGTTAGTGGGAGAAATCTTTGCTCGTCACTACTGAAGTAATTCAGTTCAACAGCATCGGCATCACTCCAGGGATAGGTGTTTCGGAGCTCAGCTCGCAAATCTTTGAAAGATATGATGGTTTCTACCACTTTGGGATAGAAAAATGATGAAATCAAATGCGGTTTTGTACCACGCAGCACACTAGTTTCCATTCTAATCGCCAGCCGGAAAGCCAGCGCGGGATCAATCCTATTTTGTTGAAGGAAACAAAGGCTTCAGTTAGCCGGGTAAAATCGAGCACAAATTCAAACGATTCAAGCAAACAGAAGTCAAATACGGCCTACAATACGACTTAGAACGTCAATTCGAGAGGAAACAATGCTTACCCAGGTTTAATCCATGAATTATCTGCCGCAGATTCCAGCCAATCCTCTCCACGGTCGACTGCATTCCGGCCGTCCTCACTCAACATCGCTATGTAATCCCAGGTGGGGAGGTGGGCTATATTTGGCGGAGAAGTGGCGTCGCCGACAAACTGAATAGGGGCATAGGGTGGAGGAAACAACTGTGGTGGACGCGGCACGACGCCGGCGGAGGCGGAGGGGCGGCGCGGTGCAGTGCGGCCTGTCTAGATTTGTTTCAGATTCAGACAAGCTGCCCAATACGTGTCTCCTTGCGGTCCCACCCGTCAGCAAGCAACAGTCAGACGAAGACTCGGCCCCACTCGTCAGCAATTAACGGTCAATGGACGGTCAAGACGGCAAACGCCCGCTATGAGCATTTGTGAGAGTTTCAGCTAAGGAAGAGGGGAAAAGTGAGCAAAAGTTTGGAGCGTGGGGAAAAGTGAGCACAACTAAGGAACCAGGGGCACTAATTTAAATATCCCTTATTTTAATGCTACGCTATAGTAGACGGGGTTTGGTATGAGTGCACGAGAGTGGTGTGAAGAAGGAGGACTCTACGTCAACGACGACAACTCCATGATGGCATATGCGAGGACAGCATCTTCAAGACCTCAAGGCTTCAAGACTCGAGACAAGAATTCAATACACACTACTGGGTGAAGGACGGTTGACGGGCACCCTGGAGAAACTAGTGGATGGCCGGGATGCATGGAGAAGCGCCATGACATCTTGCGGAAAGCTTCACCCAGACTCAAAGAGACGGAAGAATACTTCATGGCCGGAAGCTTACCTGTGCAACCGCAAGTCACTATGGGCTCTGGCTTGGTTCACCTTAGTTGTGACTCTGGCTGGGATGGTGCTAGCCGATGTAGAACGACGGTAGGATTGGATGAGCACCGGACAGTGGTCAGGGGAACTCTTTGGAAGACCATGTTTCGGTCATCTTGTTCTCAAACACCTTGAAGCGCGAGAACGTAAAAGAGGGATCGAATCTTGCGGGTAAAGTGTACAAACCTCTGCAGAGGGTTAAAACCTAATCGATTAGCCGTGTCCCCGGTTACGGACAATTTGAGCCTCTGGACTTGGATCTATCTCGGAACTCTCAACACCGGAGTGATAACATAATTGTGGGCAAGTTATGATGATTTTGGGCTATGAGACATCGGTTGGCGGAACCATGTCATGATAGAAAACTCCGTAGTGCAGACTCCTGATATTCCTTTGTTATAGGAAAATAAAACTAGCTTTTATGCAAACAAAACTCAGATACAGAGCCACAAAGCCATATTGTATATAGTATAGTTTCTCATCTGTTTTTCTTACAGTGATCTTGCTGGTACATTCAATGTACTGACCTACACGGCTGCAACGTATCATGTTGCAGGATTATTTCTACGACGAGTGAGTTTCATTGATTGGGTTACGGTCTACACCCAACCTGCCGATGGCATTGATGGGACTCCACACCCGATTGTTTGTTTCCGCTGAGACTTATGAGGTATATATCAGTTTTACGTTATTTATAAATGTGATTGCACTTTGATATATACATTGATGTACTGTGTGTGCCAGCATACTGATCCAGGGATGGCACAGATACACAGAGGCTTGACCATCTGAGGTCGTGTCGCTACAGATATGGTATCAGAGCACATGTTGACTGTAGGACGTGAGCCGAGAAATCGGAAAGCCCTAGGATAGGATATCTCTAAAACTTTATTTTCAAAAAGACTCTTACTTCTCGTCTTTTCTGATTTTTTCAAGTAGTCCCTCTTACCTCAAATAGTTAGAATATACCATATCCCCTTTTAACCACTCGGAGGATCAACTCAAGCCACTCCATGAAGGACTAGATATCGGACAACTGATAACCACTTCAGAGTAAAGAGGATTTCATCATTTGAAGACTTCGAAGACTCGAAGAATTTGAAGACTAAAGATTTATTTGACCTTTAGAAGACCAAACTCCTGTTATATACTTACGTTAGATGCGACGATTTGTGATCTGTCATTTGTTTGATGTTTTTCCGACAGCCACAAAAATAAAACCGGTTTCTTCAAAACTATTGTTTGTATTGTGTGTATCCCTCCCCACCTCTCTCATATCTCACCCCAAAACCCTTGGAACCAATAGATGAATGAAGATGGACTTGTGTTCTCTGGACCAACGACTCAGTTGGAGGCAGAGCTATGCATGGACTCATAACATGGAGAATCACTTTGGGAGCAATTTGGTTTCAAGGAAGAATGAAGTATCGCACGCTCTTCACTACTTTGAAGGAAGTGCTGCAACATGGTGGCAGATGCATCAAGCCATACAAGGATGGAGTGGAGCAAAGACTTGCAAGAATTCAAGAAGACTCTGACAAGATCTCGTCTTATCCGGAAGCACCATGATAACCCGAAGAAGAAACCATGTGCATGCAAGATTTGTAGAGAAATAGGACACACCCAGGAGGAACACAAGGATGGATGCCCTCATTGTGAGGAGAATCACCTAGCTGAAGAATGCCCGACTGGGCAGGTTACTTGTTTCCTGTGTGAAGGAGTTACTCATTTCCCGGCTCAGTGCCAAATTTACCCTAAGGTACAGGAAATTACCAAGCAGCAGAAAGAAGCCCAAAGGAAATGTTTGGAAGAATCCATGATGGAGGAAGTCATTGCTATTCATGTGGAGAAGAAGGACATTATTCCCAGTATTGCACGAAGGAAAGAGAAGAGTATCTCGGAGACTTCCCGACAGCAGAAGTGAAGTTTGACCCTCGGGAAATAGAATCTCTGATTATTATGGAGAAATCCAGGAAGAGGAAACGAAGGCATCCCCAGAACAACCCAATTTCTATAGAGAAGGACCTGAGTAATATCACTTGTTACAGGTGCAAGGATTTAGATCATTACGCTGGTAAATGTCCAGAGAAGAAGCCAAGCACCCAAAGAGTAGACGCCATCTCCAAGAAGCCCAAAGACTTATCAAAAGTTATTTGTTTTCATTGCAAGGAAGCAGGAAATTATGCTACTAAATGTCCCGACAAACTGAAAGCTGGAGCTGAGTAGTTGGAATTTTGATATTGGTAGTAAGTGTAGTACAAAGTAATTTTATTTTCATGAGTTCGATGAGTTGGATTATGTAATGGAAGTCTCAGAGTTTGTAATGGATTCATGAATCAATAAAGTTAATGTGTTATGATTTCATATGTTGAATTATATGAGTTGTTACTCCATGAAGAAAGAGCTTTGACCATTTTTGAGGATATGAGAAAATATGGTCCATGGAAGAATTTGTGCATTTCAAGGGTTAGTACCCTATGAGGACACTCACAAATGGAAAGTAAAATGTACTCCGCAGAGTGGAGTCTGGACAATAGGAGTATGAGTTTTATTCCGATACATTGATTGCACCAAGAGTATGAAGGAATGAAGTATTATCGGAATTAAATGGAGGTGTAATGTTGGAATATGGAATAATAATCCTGGAATGGATGAGTTAAAGATGTCCAAGTGTTGAATTGGGCCCACAACCCACAGGCTCAGGAATTTATAAGGAATCAAGGACTCCCTGGAAGAAGAAATTCCATCGGCAGACGTTTCATAGGAGGTTACGCAAAAATCCAAGAGTGGTGAAGAAATGATAGATGTCTTGCTCAGCTTGCAGAACCAATGGATTTACCCGAACCATGTTCGAGGATAAGAGAAATTCTGCAATGCTTGTGAGGATGCCCAAGTGATAGAATACGCGATTCACTGTCAGTGTATGAAGTAATCGTTCGAGTACGGGATGGATTGGCCCCCATACCAGAGACTTCTATCATAAACTATCATATGTTGATGGAAAATCAGAGAGACTTGAAATCCTTAGAAGAGCGTCGAAACGACAAGCCAAACAACCTTAGAATGGTAGGACGATTGATCCATGTACAGGCAACCACTGCCAGCCGTAGGTTACATGGTGAGATTCAACCCAGACCATTTCCTGCAGCAGAAACCAGAAATTGTTGACCACCATGAGCTTATCGATAGCTGTTTAGTAATGGCGACAGACCTGCCAGTGAAGAAGACCCAGTCTCGGAAGAACCTCACCAGGATGAAAGGACACGTGTTTGAGGAAAAGGTTTTGACCCTACCGGAAGAGCCCCAGTGTAGGAGTTACTCCGAAGATGTGAGAAGACCGATAGTGTTCACACTAAGGATGGAGTACATAAGATATGTTGGAACCATAGCCCTGGTTTTAAGTGTGGTAGCACACTAGACCATTCCGATTGATGGATTTTCTAGAAGACACCCAAACCCTAACCTTTCTTGCAAGCCTCTTCGAATCTCGAGGACGAGATTCATTTTAAGTGTGGTAGGTTTGTAACTTCCCAAAATTCTAAATTTTGGAATGTTATATTAAATAAATTATTATGATTGTTTGTTTGATTGATTGACTGAAAGTGAGTGAAATTTGAAACTTTTGAAGTTGAATGAGAGGTAATGAAATGACTTTCCCAAACTTTTTCACTTTGCACTCTGATCTCCATGAATTCAAATTCTTGTCAAATGCAAAACCCTAGAGTGAAGATGACATGACTTCTTCCAATTAAAATGGAAAGGGTTTTTGAAAATATTTGAATTTCATTTTTGCAAATAATTCAAACCAGAAACTTTATGCAACTCAATGATTTTCATGAGAGAAGATAAAATGACTTCTTAAAATTATGTGAAATATGAGTTGAAAGTTTAAAAGATTCCAATTGGAAGTTCTTTTGAAACCCTTTTTTTCAATTCAGAGTTATTTGGTTTTTCTTCAAATTATTTTCTCCAAAAAATAAAATATATGGAAAATAGGGTAAAATGATTCCCTAAAGTAGAAAATGGAGAAAAATGAGTTTGAAATCATTTTGGTATTTTAAAATATTTTGTTTGGTTTTTAAATGAACCGGTAGCACTGTTTTCGTTATTTAATTTTTTGTGGATTTTAGTTGCCTTCAAAAATATGTTCATCTTTTAGGATTTATTTTTCTGAACATTTTGATATATTATATGCGTATATTATATTTCTATTTGTTTCTTAGTTTATTTCTGTTTAAAATATGCTGCCGAAGCCCGAGCGCCATCGCCGCGTCAACCTCACCGCCGTCCTCCTCTGACGTCCCCGAGCTCACCACCGACCACCATCGTCATCGCCATCGTCTTTCGCATCTTCTGGACGCCTTCCCCGTCACCGGGGACCACCGGAGGCGTCGACCGCGTTGAACCCGAGCTGCCGGAACCTCGCCGGAGTCACCTCGCCGCCGCTGTGAGCATCCCCTCTCTTCTCCCCCGTTCGATCTTTTTTCAACGCTCTAGATTAGATCTATCGAGTAGGTTGTTTTTTTAATAGATCGGTTTAGTTCCGGTTTGGTACGGTTTTTATTCGGTTTAGATCGGTTCAGGTCTAGTCGTTTTAGCCGATCAGTCTTTCTGTTTTAGCCCGTACACGTTTGTGTTATTCTACGACCGAGCGCTAGATAGTTCAGATCGCCCACCTCCCTGGCCCGATAGCAGTAGGCCACGTAGCTAGTGCCCGATTGTTTTTTTTATTTTCGTTTCTGTTTTAAAAACAGAATAGTTCTGATTTTATATTGCTTATAACTTTTATGTTTTAGATCCAAATTTAGTGTTTCTTTTTGCATTAGTTTTATAATTTCTTGAAGTTTCTGCTAGTGCAATTGGATTTCATATTTGAGTTGTTTAAAATTGAATTTGATGAAATTTGTTCAAATCACCAACTTGGTCGTATCTTGAGTTTTATAAAATATTTTTGATTAATTCTTTTTGCTACTGTTATGTTATAGTTTTGTCTATCCAGTAGCTTATAGTGATTTATTTTCAGTTTATTTTAAATTAAGTTTTTAGCAAAACAGTATTGTTTTAGTTATAGTTTTGTTTTAAGTCTTTTCTTTATTGCTTTTATTAGTTTTAAATTATTTCTTTTTTGTCACTCTTGAAAATTTTAGTTTAATTTCTGTTAGTCAACAAAAGAAAATTTTGTTTTTGTTTTAAAAATTTATTTTACTTAGTTTTGAAGGAAAACTTGTTTAGGTCATAGTTAGTGTTTCATAAAAGCTTTTTATTTGTTTCTTTTTACAAATAAAATTTTATGAAAAATACCTTCTGTTAACTTAGTTGTTTTACTTTGTATTTTCTGTTAATTTATTAGTTCAGTGTTTTAGTTCTTGTTAAGTTTTTACTTAGAACAAAACTGTTTTGTGTTGTGTCTTAGAGTTTTCTTTAGTAGTTTTGTTGTGTAGTTTTCCTTTGTTTTTATTTGGTGTCCCTTGTTGATTTGCATTTTATTTGTTGGTTTTATTATGAGTGTTAGAATTGCTTGCTAGTATGTTTGCTTATATGAATGCTATGTTTGACTATATAGATTTCCAACGGAGTGACGAATAGTTCTACCAAGTCATTATTCTGAGAGCGTTATTATCTTCATCAAGTAATACCAGGCAAGTTCACTTTGACCATGTTTTTTCATACCTATGTTTTATTGCATTTAGTGTCATCTTTGCAACAATCCCTCCAGTAGTGATATTGAATTCTTGTAGTTGAGTAGTATGCATGAGGTAGGAACCCATCACCCTGTTACCAAGCCCGGGACGTTATTTATTTTAATGCTACGCTTTAGTAGACGGGGTTTGGTATGAGTGCACGAGAGTGGTGTGAAGAAGGAGGACTCTACGTCAATGACGACAACTCCATGATGGCATATGCGAGGACTGCATCTTCAAGGCCTCAAGACTTCAAGACTCGAGACAAGAATTCAA
Organism: Aegilops tauschii subsp. strangulata; assembly: GCF_002575655.3. NCBI lineage: Eukaryota > Viridiplantae > Streptophyta > Magnoliopsida > Poales > Poaceae > Aegilops > Aegilops tauschii. Next base: position 92,882,910 of record NC_053041.3, on the reverse strand, counting down.
TACACACTACTGGGTGAAGGACGGTTGACGGGCACCCTGGAGAAACCAGTGGATGGCCGGGATGCATGGAGAAGCGCCATGACATCTTGCGGAAAGCTTCACCCAGACTCAAAGAGACGGTAGAATACTTCATGCCCGGAAGCTTACCTGTGCAACCGCAAGTCACTATGGCCACTGGCTTGGTTGACCTTAGTTGTGACTCTGGCTGGGACGGTGCTAGCACATGTAGAACGACGGTAGGATTGGATGAGCACCGGACAGTGGTCAGGGGAACTCTTTGGAAGACCATGTTTCGGTCGTCTTATTCTCAAACACCCTGAAGCGCGAGAACGTAAAAAGAGGGATCGAATCTTGCGGGTAAAGTGTACAAACCTCTGCAGAGGGTTAAAACCTAATCGATTAGCCGTGTCCCCGGTTACGGACAATTTGAGCCTCTGGACTTGGATCTATGTCGGAACTCTCAACACCGGACTGATAACATAATTGTGTGCAAGTTATGATGATTTTGGGCTATGAGACATCGGTTGGCGGAACCATGTCATGATAGAAAACTCCGTAGTGCAGACTCCTGATGTTCCTTTGTTATAGGAAAATAAAACCAGCTTTTACGGAAACAAAACTCAGATACAGAGCCACAAAGCCATATTGCATATAGTATAGTTTATCATCTGTTTTTCTTATAGTGATCTTGCCGGTACATTCAATGTACTGACCAACACGGCTGCAACGTATCATGTTGCAGGATTATTTCTACGACGAGTGAGTTTCATTGATTGGGTTACGGTCTACACCCAACCTGCCGATGGCGTTGATGGGACTCCACACCCGATTGTTTGTTTCCGCTGAGACTTATGAGGTATATATCAGTTTTACATTATTTATACATGTGATTGCACTTTGATATATACATTGATGTACTGTGTGTGCCAGCATACTGATCCAGGGATGGCACAGATACACAGAGGCTTGACCGTCTGAGGTCGGGTCGCTACAGAGATTGAACTAGGTATTGAGATACCGACGATTGAATCTCGGGCAAGTAACATACCGATGTCAAAGGGAACAACGTATGTTGTTATGCGGTTTGACCAATAAAGATCTTCGTAGAATATGTAGGAACCAATATGAGCATCCAGGTTCCGCTATTGGTTATTGGCCGGAGATGAGTCTCGGTCATGTCTACATAGTTCTCGAACCCGTAGGGTCCGCACGCTTAACGTTCGGTGACGATTTGTATTATGAGTTATGTGATTTGATGACCAAAGTTTGTTAGGAGTCCCAGATGAGATCTGGGACATGACGAGGAGTCTCGAAATGTTTGAGACGTAAAGATCGATATATTGGAAGGCTATATTCGGACATCGGAAAGGTTCCGAGTGATTCGGGTACTTTTCGGAGTACCGTAGAGTTACGGGAATTCGTATTGGGCCTTAATGGGCCATAGGGGAAAGGAGAGAAAGGCCTCAAGGGTGGCCGTGCCCCTTCCCCGTGGACTGGTCCGAATTGGACTAGGGAAAGGGGGCGCCCCCTTACTTCCTTCTCCTTCTCCCTTCCCTTTTTCCTATTCCATGTGGGAGGTGGAATCCTACTAGGACTAGGGAGTCCTAGTAGGACTGCACACTTTGGGCGCGCCCTATGAGGGCCGGCCTCCTCCTCCCTCCATCCTTTATATAAGTGGCCAGGGGGCACCCCATAGACACAAGTTGATCATGGAACTCTTAGCCGTGTGCGGTGCCCCGCTCCACCATAGTCCACCTCGGTCATATCGTTGCAGTGCTTAGGCGAAGCCCTGCGCAGGTAGCTTCAACATCACCGTCATCACGCCCTCGTGCTGAAGAAACTCTCCCTGGACACTCTGCTGGATCGTGAGTTCATGGGACGTCACCGAGCCGAACGTGTGCAGATCGCGGAGGTGTCGTACTTTCGGTGCTAGGATCAGTCCATCATGAAGACGTACGACTACATCAACCGCATTGGCATAACGCTTCCGCTTTCGGTCTACGAGGGTACGTGGACAACACTCTCCCCTCTCGTTGCTATGCATCACCATGATCTTGTGTGTGCGTAGGAATTTTTTTGAAATTACTACATTCCCCAACAGTGTTATCAGAGCCAAGTTTATGCGTAGATGTTATATGCTCGAGTAGAACACAAGTGAGTTGTGGGCGATACAAGTCATACTGCTTACCAGCATGTCATACTTTGATTCGGCGGTATTGTTGGATGAAGCCACCCGGACCGACATTACGCGTACGCTTACGCGAGACTGGTTCTCCCGACGTGCTTTGTACACAGGTGGCTGGCGGGTGTCAGTTTCTCCAACTTTAGTTGAATCGAGTGTGGCTATGCCCGGTCCTTGTGAAGGGTAAAACAGCACATACTTGACGAAATATCGTTGTGGTTTTGATGCGTAGGTAAGAACGGTTCTTGCTCAGCCCTTAGCAGCCACGTAAAACTTGCAACACCAAAGTAGAGGACGTCTAACTTGTTTTTGCAGGGCATGTTGTGATGTGATATGGTCAAGACATGATGCTAAATTTTATTGTATGAGATGATCATGTTTTGTAACCAAGTTATCGGCAACTGGCAGGAGCCATATGGTTGTCGCTTTATTGTATGAAATGCAATCGCCATGTAATTGCTTTACTTTATCACTAAGCGGTTGCGATAGTCGTAGAAGCATAGTTGGCGAGACGACAACGATTCTATGATGGAGATCAAGGTGTCGTGCCGGTGACGATGGTGATCATGACGGTGCTTTGGAGATGGGGATCAAAGGCACAGGATGATGATGGCCATATCATACCACTTATATTGATTGCATGTGATGTTTATCTTTTATGCATCTTATTTTGCTTAGATCGACGGTAGCATTATAAGATGATCTCTCACTAAATTTCAAGGTGTAAGTGTTCTCCCTGAGTATGCACCGTTGCGAAAGTTCGTCCTGCCGAGACACCAATGGGTGCAAGCCAGTTTTGCACGCGCAGAATACTCGGGTTAAACTTGACGAGCCTAGCATATGCAGATATGGCCTCGGAACACTGAGACTGAAAGGTCGAGCGTGTATGATATAGTAGATATGATCAACATAGTGATGTTCACCATTGAAAACTACTCCATCTCACGTGATGATCGGACGTGGTTTAGTTGATATGGATCACGTGATCATTTAGAAGACTAGAGGGATGTCTATCTAATTGTGAGTTCCTAAGTAATATGATTAATTGAACTTTAATTTATCATGAACTTAGTCCTGATAGTATTTGCATAACTATGTTGTAGATCAATAGCTCGCGATGTAGCTCCTCATTTATTTTTGATATGTTCCTAGAGAAAAATAAGTTGACAGATGATAGTAGCAATGATGCAGACTTGGTCTGTGATCCGAGGATTATCCTCATTGCTGCACAGAAGAATTATGTTCTTGATGCACCGCTAGGTGACAGAACTATTGCAGGAGCAGATGCAGACGTTATGAACGTTTTGACAAGCTCGGTGTTATGACTACTTGATAGTTTAGTGCACCATGCTTTACGGCTTAGAACTGGGACTTCAAAAATGTGTTGAGCTCCACGGAGCATACAAGATGTTCCAATAGTTGAAATTAGTATTTCCTTCTCATGCCCGTGTCAAGAGGTATGAGACCTCCGATAGTACTTTGCCTACAAGATGGAGGAGAATAGCTCAACCAGTGAGCATGTGCTTAGATTGTCTGAGCACTACAATCGCTTGAATCAAGTGGGAGTTAATCTTCTAGATAAAATAGTGATTGACAGAATTCTCTTGTCACTATCACCAAGTTACTAGAACTTTGTGATGAACTATAATATGCAAGGGATAACAAAAATGATTCCCGACCTCTTCATCATGCTGAATTAGACGAAGGTAGAAATCAAGAAAAGCATCAAATGTTGATGGTTGAAAAGACCACTAGTTTCAAGTAAAAGGGCAAGGGAAAGAAAGGGAACTTCAAGAAGAATGGCAAGCAAGTTGCTAATCCCATGAAGAAGCCCAAAGCTAGACCCAATCCTGAAACTGAGTGCTTCTGCTACAAAGGAAATGGTCATTGGAAGTGGAACTACCCCTAGATACATGGAGGATAAGAAGGATGGCAAAGTGAACAAAGGTATATTTGATATACATGTTATTGATGTGTACTTTACTAGTGTTTATAGCAACCCCTCGGTATTTGATACTAGTTCAGTTGCTAAGAGTAGTAACTCTAAACAAGAGTTGCAAAATAAACAGAGACTAGTTAAGGGCGAGGTGACGATGTGTGTTGGAAATGATTCCAAGGATTGTAAGATCACCATCGCACACTCCCTTTACCTTCGGGATTAGTGTTGAACCTAAAATAAATGTTATTTGGTGTTTGCGTTGAGCATCAATATGATTAGATCATGTTTAATGCAATACGGTTATTCATTTAAGTCAAAGAATAATTGTTGTTCTGTTTACATGAATAAAACCTTCTATGGTCATACACTAAAAATAAATGGTTTATTGAATCTCGATCGTGTTGATACGCATATTCATAATATTGATGCCAAAATATGCAAAGTTGATAATGATAGTGCAACATATTTGTGGCTCTACCGTTTAGGTCATATTGGTATAAAGCACATGAAGGAACTCCATGCTGATGGGCTTTTGGAATCACTTGATTATGAATCACTTGGTGATTGCGAACCATGCCTCATGGGTGATAACCCACAAGTATAGGGGATCAATTGTAGACTCTTTCGATAAGTAAGAGTGTCGAACCCAACGAGGAGCTAAAGGTAGAACAAATATTCCCTCAAGTTCTATCGACCACCGATACAACTCTACGAACGCTTAACGTTCGCTTTACCTAAAACAAGTATGAAACTAGAAAGACTTTGTAGGTGTTGTTGGATAAGTTTGCAAGGTAATAAAGAGCGCGTAAATAAAAAGTAGCTGCTATTTAGATAAAGACACAATAAAGTTAGTATAGCGAGTGTGGAAAAGTGGTGATAGGAGTTGCGAAATTGTCCCTAACCAATTGACTACTTTACTAGACCGATAGCAAGTTTTATGTGGGAGAGGCCACTGCTAGCATGTCATCCCTGACTTGGAATTCTATGCACTTATGATTGGAACTATTAGCAAGCATCCGCAACTACTAATGTTCATTAAGGTAAAACCCAACCATAGCATTAAGATATATTGGTCCCACTTCAATCCCGTATGCATCAATTTCTATGCTAGGTAGAAGCTTCTGTCACTCTTGCCCTCCAATACATAGTCCTATCAACATACAACTAACCCTATGGTGTGATCCACGCGCACACTGATATGATGGGCACCAAAGGACAGCAACATAACCACAAGCAAATTAAATCAATCATAGAAATTCATCAACCACCCATAGGACAACGAAAATCGACTCAGACATCATAGGATGGCAACACATCATTGGATAATAATATGAAGCATAAAGCACCATGTTCAAGTAGAGGGTACAACGGGTTGCGGGAGAGTGGACCGCTGTAGATAGAGGGGGGAAGGTGATGGGGATGTTGGTGAAGATGGCGGAGGTGTTGGTGAAGATCGCGGTGATGATGATGGTGGCCACGGCAGTGTTCCGGCGCCACCGGAAGAGAAGGGGAGAGGGGGCCCCTTCTTCTTCTTCTTCTTCCTTGACCTCCTCCCTAGATGGGAGAAGGGTTTCCCCTCTGGTCCTTGGCCTCCATGGCATGGGAGGGGCGAGAGCCCCTCCGAGATTGGATCTGTCTTTCTGTCTCCCTCTGTTTCTGCGTTCTGGTCTTCTGCCCTTTCACCGTTTCGTATATATATGGAGATCCGTAACTCCGATTGGATTGAAACCTTCGCACAGATTTTTCTCTGAAAATTAGCTTTCTTGCGGCCAAAGAAGAGCAGCTACTGCATTACAGGGGTCCCGCGAGGGGGCAGGCGCGCCCAGGGGGGCAGGCGCACCCCCCTGCCTCGTGCCCCCCTCGGGCACCGTTTCACGTTGATTCTTCTTCCTGAATTTTCAAAATATTCCAAAAGTATTATCCATTCGTTTTTATCCCGTTTGGATTCCGTTTGATATGGGGTTTCTGCGAAGCATAAAACATGCAATAAACAGGAACTGGCACTGGGCATTGGATCAATATGTTAGTCCCAAAAATAGTATAAAAAGTTGCCAAAAGTATATGGAAGTTGTATAATATTGGCATGGAACAATCAAAAATTATAGATACGACAGAGACGTATCAGCATCCCCAAGCTTAATTCCTGCTCGTCCTCGGGTAGGTAAATGATAAAAAAAGATAATTTTTGATGTGGAATGCTACCTAGCATAATATTGATCATGTATCTAATCATGACATGAATATTAAGACACAAGTGATTCAAGGCAATAGTCTATCATTTGACATAAAAACAATAATACTTCAAGCCTACTAATAAAGCAATCATGTCTTTTCAAAATAACATGGCCAAAGAAAGTTATCCCTACAAAATCATATAGTCTGGCTATGCTCCATCTTCACCACACAAAATATTCACATCATGCACAACCTCGATGACAAGCCGAGCAATTGGTTCATACTTTTTAACGCGCTTCAACTTTTTCAACCCTCGCGCAATACATGAGCGCAAGCCATGTATATAGCACTATAGGTGGAATAGAATATGATGATGGGGGTTATGTGGAGAAGACAAAAAAGTAGAAAGCTCAAACTGAAACTAACTGGGTGTGCATCCAACTTGCTTGCTCATGAAGACCTAGGGCATTTGAGGAAGCCCATCGTTGGAATATACAAGCCAAGTTCAATAATGAAAATTCCCACTAGTATATGAAAGTGATAACTCAAGAGACTCTCTATTTGAAGAACATGGTGCTACTTTGAAGCACAAGTGTGGTAAAAGGATAGTAACATTGCCCTTTTTTTCTTTTTTTTGCGGGCTTCTTTCGCCCCCTTTTTTTATTTAGGCTTCTTTGGCCTCTCTTTTTTTCTTGGGGAAATGCTCTAATAATGATGATCATCACACTTTTATTTACTTACAACTTGATATTACAACTCGATACTAGAACAAAGATTTGACTCTATATGAATGCCTCCGGCGGTGTACCGGGATGTGCAATGATCTAGTGTAGCAATGATATCAAAAAACGGACAAGCCATGAAAACATCATGCTAGCTATCTTACGATCATGCAAAGCAATATGACAATAAATTCTCAAGTCATGTACATGATGATGATGGAAGTTGCATGGCAATAGATCTCGGAATGGCTATGGAAATGCCATGATAGGTAGGTATGGTGGCTGTTTTGAGGAAGATATAATGAGGCTTATGTGTGATAGAGCGTATCGTATCACGGGGTTTGGATGCACCGGCGAAGTTTGCACCAACTCTCGAGGTGAGAAAGGGCAATGCATGGTACCGAAGATGCTAGCAATGATGGAAGGGTGAGAGTGCGTATAATCCATGGACTCACATTAGTCATAAAGAACTCATATACTTATTGCAAAAGTTTATTAGCCCTCGAACAAAGTACTACTACGCATGCCCCTAGGGGGGTAGATAGGTAGGAAAAGACCATCGCTCGTCCCCAACCGCCACTCATAAGGAAGACAATCAATAAATAAATCATGCTCCGACTTCATTACATAACGGTTCACCATACGTGCATGCTACGGGAATCACAAACCTCAACACGAGTATTTCTACTAATCCACAACTACCCACTAGCATGACTCTAATATCACCATCTTTATATCGCAAAACTATTGCAAGGAATCAAACATATCATATTCAGTGATTTACAAGTTTTAAGTAGGATTTTATGACTAACCATGTGAATGACCAGTTCCTGTGATCTCTCTAAATAGATATAAGTGAAGCAAGAGAGTTTAATTCTTTCTACAAAAGATATGCCCATGCTCTAACAAATATAAGTGAAGCAAAAGTGCATTCTACAAATGGCGGTTTTCTATGTGAAGAGAAACAGGCAATCCAAACTTCATATGATATAAGTGAAGCACATGAAGCATTCTATAAAGCCATACTCAAAGAATATAAGTGAAGTGCAATGAGCATTCTATAAATCAACCAAGGACTACCTCATACAAGCATGGTGCATAAAAGAAAAAGTGAAAACTAAATGCAAAACACGCTCCAAGACTTGCAGATATTGCATGAACGAAACGAATCTGAAAACATACCGATACTTGTTGAAGAAAGAGGGGATGCCTTCCGGGGCATCCCCAAGCTTAGACGCTTGAGTCTCCTTGAATATTTACTTGGGGTGCCTTGGGAATCCCCAAGCTTGAGCTCTTGCCTCTCTTCCTTCTTCTCACATCGAGACCTCCTCGATCATCGAACACTTCACCGACACAAAACTTCAACAGAAAACTCGGTAAGATCCGTTAGTATAATAAAGCAAATCACTACACTACAGGAAACAACTAATTTGCCATCTGCCACGGCAGACGGCAAAGGCAAGGATTGCGGATGGCAAAGGCCTTTGCCGTCTGCGGCGGACGGCAAAAGGCTCCAGCAAAGTAGGCATCGGTAAAGAGCTTCTTTGCCGTCTGCTTTTTGAAGCGGACGGCAAAGGCTGACGGCAAAGAAAGCCGACGGCAATCACTACTAGAAAAAGGCTTACTAGTGGCGCACCAGTTTTGCCTACTAATGGCGCACTACTGGTGCGTCACTAGCATCACGCCACTAGTAATTTTTACTAATGGCGCACCGTTGGTGCGCCATTAGTATCTGGTACTCTAATGGTGCACCGGGCAGTGGGCCATTAGTATAGGCCACGGTGCGCCGTTAGTATGCCTCCCAGGGGGCCATATATACCCATGTGCTCTGCCATACTAATGGCGCACTGCAGTGTGATGCGCCATTAGTATCCTTCGGCATACTAATGGCGCACGGCTGGGTGATGCGCCATTAGTACCCTCTGGCATACTAATGGCGCACTGCTCTGAGATGCGCCATTAGTATCCTTTGGCATACTACTGGCGCACGTTGGCGTGATGCGCCATTAGTATGTATATTAGGGATTTTTTTTTCTTTTCTGATTTTTGCATATTATTGGACAGAAAATAAGCAGCAGGACACAGCAACAGCAGATTCATCGAATACAATAGAAGATTAGTCTTCGAATACAATTCATCATATTAGTCTCCGAATTCAAAAGACCGAACGAAGATAGAACATTACAAGTCGTGCAGCTTCGTGAAGAGGAGGCAGCGCAAATTCCCTCGGTCCTTATGCCTTAGGTTCTCGGTGTTGATCGAGACGGTGCTCCGGAGAATGCACCCGAGCTGAACCGAGTACCCCTTGACTACATGTTTGGGCGCCGTTGGATGCCCGTCGGAGTTCACTTCAGTAAATTCCTCCTTGACGGTGCCGAGCACGTTCGGGCGCCGGTCCTTCCGTTGCCTCTTCGGTTGGCTGCCATATGTGCGTGCGCCGCCATCATCAGTGGTGGCATCCTCGGCGGCACCATCAGTGGTGTCATCCCCGACACCACTAGGGGTTGTGTAGTCAGGATCGGTGTCTTCCGGGGCGTCCTCATAGTGGTGAGGTTCTTCCTCCATCTCCTGGGACAGCTCCCAGAATTGCTTGCCGCCCGAACCGCCGGCCTCATCGTTTTGGGCCATGTTTCGCTCTAAATAGGAAAAAAGTTTGGTCAAAAAGTTGGTTATTGTCAAGGAACAAGACCATGGTCTCATCATTTAGGGTTTGTCGACACCGAGGCATCCTAAAAGCTAAGCTTTTATCATTTAGGGTTTGTCGACGCCGAGGCACCCTAAAAGCCTAAGCATACATCATTTAGGTTCTCATCGACACCGAGGCACCCTATAGAAGCCAAGGTTTCATCATTTAGGGTTTGTCGACGCTGAGGCACCCTAAATGCTAAGTTAAGTTTTCATCATTTAGGGTTTACCGATGCCGAGGCACCCTAGGTTGGGCCTAATCACTTGGCACTAATCACTTGGCTCTATTGCCACCTATGTTGGGTTTATCATCTAGGGTTTATCGATGCTAAGGAGAATTCTAAGTTGGGCGTAATCACTTGGCTCTATTGCCACCTATGGTTTAATGCAGCAAGAATGGCGGGGCAGTTGATCCTACTTAACTAAGTACTAAGATACCCCGGCCCATGCATTAGTCGCAAGTACCCCATATGTCCTATTTTTAGCAAAGTCATGCTAAAATTCACGGAAAATTTCAGCATGACCTTTGCTGAAAATAGGACATATGCATGGAGTACCCGAATTTGCCGGAACGGAAGTTAATCGACATTCCAGCAAACTCAAGGGCCTCTCGGGGTACCTGCAAATTCATCACGACACAATGGTCGGAGACAAAACCCAGCAAACTAGCAAAGTTACTGACGTGTTTACAGAAATTGTTTTCTGTAAATGATGATCATCATCTTTGCAAGTCTTTCTCAATGTGATCACAAGTAATTCAGAGGCATCACAATAAAGCAACACCCTGGACTAGCCTAAAAACAAGTGAAGTTTCGCCCATATAAGAACAACTTTATAAAATCAGAGAAGTTGCTAAATTTTTTGTATCCTTCATACACACTGGAGTACAATGCTTTATAATGTTCCATCATCATTATAGAAATCCAAGAAACACATGGTCTTGAGGATATTCTTTATGACTGATTATTTCAGTTTTACATGCAGATTTTGACCAAAAAACACATGGTCTTTTTAACAGTTTTCAGTTTGGACAGAATACTGAAAACTACAGTTTGGACAGAATTCCTAACACTTTGGTCTTCTAGTTACAAAACAAAACTGACATAATTCTAGATGCCATAACTGAATTTTTTTACAGTAGCTCAAGTTTTTGACAGTAGCTCCTCACTGTCTGTCGCCTGCAACACTTTTTATGCTAGCAACTAAAGTTTGTGCCATTGGAGCAAATAAGTGGACATATGTATATGATTGCACCACTTGATCTGCACTTCTCTATATTATATGATGTACTGAAGAACTTGAGAAAAAAAATTTGTATATGATGATTCTAAGAAAAGGGAAAAGGAGTATCAAGAACAGATTCACATGTCTGGCTGTTAGCCATTACAAACTTAAATTTATCTATTTCTGTATCTCACAAACTATCATAAATGAATAATAGTATTATAGTTCAGCTATTCCATGGAATAATGGGCTTAAGATTAATGAACCAACAGATGCCCTAATGGAAGTAATAACAACATGACAGCAAACAACCAACAAACATGATGGGCAGGCCAAATACTCATGTCACATCCATTAGGGCATCATCTTCCTACAACTACTCATCTTCAGCAGCATAGGGTAATTCATGGTTTCAACTAACAGTTCTACTGCCTGTGTGTGTGCATGTACTAAATTAAATTAAATCAGTAGTAAACACTTGTGTGAGCTTTATTATGGTTGGTTGGTGCTTTTTACCTTGGTCGAATTACTGGCGGAGTGCTTTCTTTCGGACCGATGCTTCTGCTCCTTCTCCAGCAAGCACAGAAGCCTCTTGTTTGCTTTGTCGAGGGCTCTGTTCTCCTCAAACATCAACTTAACCTTGAATGGAAACACGCAAGAAACTTCTAACCGTCAGAACCACGCTAGTTTCGCACAAATCTATTGACATTCACTGAGAAGGCGATAAAAGTCACAGGTGCAGAACATGTTTGCAGTTGCAAGGACAAGAGAGGTTCGGTATGTATCGTACCTCCTCCTCTGCTTTGTTCAGGTTGGTCTTGAGTATCTCCTTGTCCCTCTACAGCGCTTGCACTTGTTCAGTAAGCTGCGCGTGAGTAAGTAAAATGAATGTTGGAGGATCAGTCAGGTTGGTTAAACAGCAGCACTGCACTAGTAATTACAAAGCAGCCACCGCAGTAGCACATAGGAGTATCATGCAAGCAAGCAGAGTGTTGAATGATGGTGACAGAGCTCTAGAGTTCACATGACACTTCCATTAGTTTGAATCTCCTTTAGCTAGTTTGAATCCATGGACTACCCTGTTAGATGACCTACACTCCCACGGTCGAGGGGAGGGAGGGAGGGAATGGGGAATGGTGGAGAGAGGGAGGAAGGAGGAAGGAGGAGAGGTACCTGGTCGCCGGAGGGGTCGGGGTCGGGGTTGGCGAAGGGGTCGCGGTCGGGGTCCGAGCTCGTCCGGGTCCTTGCTCGCCGCGGTCGAAGGAGAGCAGGGGCCGGTGGCGATGGACGGCAGGGGCAGGCAGGATGGGCGCGTCGGGGCCGCGCTCGCCGGCTGCTGCAGGGGCCAGAGGAGGCCCTCACTCGTAGGAGGGAGGAGGAGAGGAGCGGGCGGCGCGCGTTCGGCCGATCCCGTTCGGGGGGCGCGGGGGCGGCGGGGGTGGAGTCACGCGGGGGTCGGGGCGGCGGCATCGAGGCAGCGCAAGACCACAGCGGCGGACGACGTGCAGGCGTGGCGGACGGAGGAGGCGGAGCAAGGGGGCGGCGGCGTACGGTTGGGGTCGAGTGGGGGATCTGGCGAGGGAGGGAGGGAGGCCACAGTGCGAGGGGAACAAGTACGTCGATTCTAATGGCGCACCTCCCCCCGGTGCGCCATAAGTACGTTGATTCTAATGGCGCACCTCCCCCTGGTGCGCCATTAGAATTTTGTTTTACTTACTAGCCCGACTGGTCAGGTTATATTCCACCTAACCCTATCTCCATCAGAACACGCCCACTAGCCCGACTGGTCAGCACGCAGCACACACACTAGGAGGTCCTGGGTCCCAGGCTCCCCAATTTTTGTTTTTATGCATTTAAAATGCTGTTTGATATTTATTTGTGTTTAAATATGTTCAAATTTGTTTAAATCATAACAGTAATATTTTTTTTATAAAAACAGTAATGATTTTTAAAAAAACATCATCAAATTTGTTATTTGAAAATATAATCAAATTTGCTTCTTTTTGCAAAATTAGTTGCATTCATTTGTGACGGTGGAGCGGGCCGGGGAGGGTGCGGGGGAGAGGGTGCGGGGGGTCGTCGGCGACGGCCGGTGGAGCGGGGGAGGGTGCGGTGGGTCGTCGGCGACGGTGGAGTGGGGGAGGGTGCGGGCCGGGGGTCGGCGGCGGCGGCCGGTGGAGCGGGGGAGGGTGCGGTGGGTCATCGGCGGCGGTGGAGTGGGGGAGGGTGCGGGGGGTCGGCGGCGGCGGCCGGTGGAGCGGGGGAGATGGTGCGAGATCGAGTGTCCATGAAATTTAAAAACATTCATGAGTTCAAAAAGTGCCCATGAAATACAATCGAGAAATGAAGGCTACAATTTAAATACAATCGATCTTAGCTAGCTATCTGTTCACAATCTTCTTGCCCTTATTTTTCGTAAATGGAGTTCTTCTCTTGAACGGACGTCCTTTAGGTAGGGTGGTCCTGCTTCTTCTTGTGGTGTATGCTAATACTTCATCATCGTCGTCATGTTCCATCTTCGGGTCGCCGTACTTGTCGAAGTCTTGCTCATTGGCGACTCCATCCATTCCGATGATCTTCCTTTTGCCTCTCCTCACGACAACACGACTGGGCTTTGATGGGTCGGTAATGAAGAAGCATTGGTCCACTTGGGAAGCCAGTACCCATGGCTCATTTTTTGCGGTGACGTTCGCGCCTGCGGTCTTGGATTTGGCTTCGGGTATAACCATGGTGGTGAAATACCGGTCTTCTTTTAGGACGCTCTTGGCCCATCTGACACGGAACATCGGGACCTTCTCTCCAGCGTAGCTCAGCTCCCAGATCTCCTCGATCCTTCCGTAGTATCTATCCTTGTCGTTACCGGTGTAGGATTCCATCGTTACCCCGGAGTTCTGATAACCATCGCTCTTCATGTCCTTGTCCTCGGTGTAGAATGTGTAGCCGTTGATATCGTACGCCTCATACGTCATCAGGTTGTGCTCGGCGCCCTTGACAAGGCGAATATGAGTTGTTCTTCCGCGGAAGAATCCTCATGTAAAGGGTACGACAGAAGCTTCTGCTTGAACCAACGCGTGAAACATGAGTTGTGCTCTTTGATTATATCTCCGTCTGTCCTCTGTTGGCCTCGGTCATTGTACATCTTCTCAATAAACGTTTTGTGCTCTACCACCCAAGGATCGACCACGTCTATCTGTTGTAGCGCGACTAGGTTTGCTCTTTCAAAGTCGGCGAGTCGACCATCGAAGTCGACATGCATTTCGCGGCGACCCTCACGGTGACCCCATCCAGCGAGCCTACCAAGGTGCCTGCTGACGGGCAGACCAACGGGGTTCTCGATGCCTAGATAATTCGTGCAGTAGGAGATGCACTCTTCGGTCAGAAAGCCCCTGGCTATGCTTCCCTCTGGACGTGACATGTTGCGAACGTATCCTTTGATGACACCATTCATCCTTTCGAACGGCATCATGCTGTGCAGGAACGTCGGCCCGAGTTGGATGATATGCTCCACGATATGGACCAGCAGATGCACCATAACGTCGAAGAATGCGGGAGGGAAGTACATCTCAAGCTCGCATAGTATCACCACGATCTCTTCCTGTAGCCTTCTGAGTTGCCTCACGCCAACCGACTTCTGAGCAATGACGTCGAAAAAGTTGCATAGGCCAAACAGCGTTTCACGGACGTGCGCGTCCATGATCCCACGGATTGCAACTGGAAGTATCTGCGTCATCAGCACGTGACAGTCGTGAGACTTCATCCCGTTGAACTTCTGCTTCACTGAGTCTAGGTATCTGCTTATCTTCCCCGCGTAACCGTAAGGAAGTTTTACTCCTACGAGGCAGGTGAAAAACTGATCGATCTCCTCCTGACTTAGAGTGAAGCACGCGGGAGGGAAGTCATTTCCGGTCTTCTTGGCCTTTTTGCCTTTGCGACGACTTTCCGTGTCCTGCTTCGCCTCATCATCATCATCATCATTAGCGTGAAGCTCCTCCCTGATGCCCATTGATTTCAAGTCTGCCCTTGCTTTCGGCCCATCTTTGGTCCTCTCTGGCATGTTGAGCAGGGTACCAAGCAGACTCTCGCACACGTTCTTCGTGATATGCATGACATCAAGGCTGTGAGGCACACGGTGGATCTTCCAGTACGGCAAGTCCCAGAAAACAGACCTCGTTTTCCATTCCTTCAGCAGTGGCTCTGGCGCCTTTCGCTTCTTTCCCGGCTCTGGCGCCTTTTGCTTCTTTCCCGGCAGTGGGCAATCTTTCCAATTTTTCAACAGCTCGTCTATTTCCTCGCCGCTCCTCGTACGCGGGCGTCTTCGGGGTTCGGTTTCACCATCGAACATATCCTTGCGTTTCCTCCACGGGTCATCGTCGTGAAGCCACCATCGATGTCCCATGAACACGGTTTTCGAAGACCCGGGATCTCTATCTAGCTGGCGATACGTTGTGTCATCCATGCACCTGACACATCCAGAAAATCCGTGGACCACCTGCCCCGCGAGATATCCGAAACCGAGATAGTCGTGCACCGTCGTGAGCAGTGCGGCTCTCATAGGGAAATATTGTTTCTCTGCGGCGTCCCACGTATTGGCTGGCGTTTTCCACAGCATGTCTAGCTCCTCTTCCAGCAGCCCCAGATACAGATTGATGTCGTTCCCTGGTTGTTTCGGCCCTTCAATTAGCATACTCATGTGAATGTACTTCCTCTTCATGCACAACCAGGGGGGAAGGTTGTACATCCACACAAACACATGCCAGGTGCTATGTGTGCTTCTCTGGCTGCCAAACGGATTGACTCCATCGGTGCTCGCGCCCAGCATGATGTTCCTTGGATCGTTCCCAAATTCTGGGTGTTCGAAGTTCAACGCTTGCCACTGGCTCCCATCCTTAGGGTGACTCAGCAGCTTGTCTTTTTTATTTATCTCCGGATCATTTGCGTCATCTTCTCGCTTCTTCTCCTCCCTATCCGCGTGCCAACGCAGGAGCTTTGCTACCTTAGGGTCCACAAAATACCGCTGCAGACGAGGAGTGATCGGAAAGTACCACACCACTTTTCGAGGAGCTTTCTTCCTCTTCTTGTATCGAGTGACGCCGCACACCGGACATATGGTAGACTCTGTGTGCTCGTCCCGATAAATGATGCAATTGTTCATGCACACATGGTATTTCACGTGCGTTAAATCCAGAGGACACACGATTTTCTTCGCCTCCTCGAAACTGGTCGGGCACTTGTTCCCCTTGGGAAGACGTTCGTGCCAGAATGACATGTTCTCGTCGAAGCATGCGTCGGTCATTTTGTGCTTTACCTTCATCTCCAGAGCCATGAGCGTTACTTTCAGGCGGGTATCCTCGGGCCTGCATCCTTCATACAATGGAGTAACCGCATCTATCTCTAGTTGATCCATCTTGGCTTTCTCTCGGGCGGCAGCTCTTGCGTTATCCTCCTGCTTGAGAAGCAGCTCTTGAATATGAGGGTCCTGCACCCAGCCCATCGATGGTCCACCGTCGTCTGCTCCGCCGGCATCTTCATCTTCATGATCATCCCCTTCGTCTGCTCCCGCATCTTCCTCATCATCATGTCTGGCATCTTCTACATGATGACTGTGTACAGCATCACCTTCGTGATCATGTCCTGGAGATTCTTCGTCTTCTCGCCCGCCCGAGCCGCGGTGGTTGTCTTGCTGCCCATCCTCATTTCTTGCCCGACCCCCATGGACGACTTCATAGTCATCTTCATCACCTTGCCACCGCTAGCCATCCATGAAACCACGCAAGAGCAGGTGGTCCCGCACCTGCCCGGAATCCGGGTCCGCAATAAGGCTCTTCAGCTTGCATCTTCGACACGGACATCTTATCTCCGTCTCGTTCTTTTCAAGCATCTCGGCCTTCGCGGAGCTCAAAAACCTATTCATGATGCCTTCGGTCATCGTGCAGACCATGGTCACCTGTGGGGTAGAGCAAAACAATATTTTAGAACCAAGAAAAAATTTGGCATGACTTTCCCTAAAAATAGGACCAAAAAGAATGCATAGTGCCAAAATTCTCGCCGAAACGGAAATGAATCAACATTCCGGCAAAATATTGGCAACTATCGCATTTCAAATACCGGTACCTGCAAACACAAACATATATGCAACACCACAAACATATGCAACACCACAAACATACATAGATCTAGCTAGGACATAAAAAGTGCATGTGCACATTGTTGGAGGGAGAACAACATAAAGATAGCTTCCCCTTACTTACCTATCAAAAAAAGGGGCATTAACCACGTAATTTGGATGAATTTATGGTGCAACTGAGGTGAGGACGAGGAGGCAGCCGAGACAAGCTTGGAGGAGGGAGGAAAGAATGAAGTGGGGAAAGTGAGTGGGTAGGTGTGGCTGTCCAAAATATGTAGCTCGTCCCAGGTTACTAATGGCGCACCACCACATAATGCGCCATTAGTAACCCTGGTTACTAATGGCGCACCTGCTGGTGGTGCGCCATTAGTAGTTTTGCAAAAAAAAACACTAATGGCGCACGAGGGAGCAGTGCGCCATTACTAGCTTAAACTAGTAATGGCGCACTGCCCCAGGTGCGCCATTAGTAGTTTTGCAAAAAAGTAAAAACTAAAACAAATATTGTAGTGGCGCACTATGTTGCTGGTGCGCCATTACTAGTTACAACTAGTAATGGCGCACTATGTCCTGGTGCGCCATTAGTATGTCTGGCAAAATAAAAAAATTGTTACTAATGGCGCACCGTGTGTCTGGTGCGCCATTAGTGTATTTCACACTAATGGCGCACCAGCACATGGTGCGCCACTGCTACATAGCAATGGCGCACCACATGTCTGGTGCGCCATTAGTGGCCATTCCATCTATAGCCCTTTTCCTAGTAGTTAATAAATGCGCTGTTAGTCCGTTAGGCGGCTAACGGCAGCCTTTGCCGTCCGCCACTGACGGCAAAGAGCATCCGGCCTTTGCCGTCCGCCGAATGACGTCAGCTGGACGTCACTGTGGGACAAGCCTTTGCCGTCTGCCACTGTAGGCAAAGCCTTTGCCATCCGCCGCTGTAGGAAAACTGACCAAATGGGTCAGCTCCTAGGGAGCACAGGTGGCCGTCGCGTGGCTTCTTTTCCGTCCGCGGCAGACGGCAAAGGAGCCTTTGCCATCAGCGGCTGACGGCAAAGGTGCCTCTTTTTTCTGTTTTTTTTAAATCCAGCAATTTTCACAGCAAATATATGACATATATATATATATATTTCACAGGGCTATTTAACAGCAAACATATGACATATTCAGCACATAAGTTTCATCGTGCATACATATATAGTTCCATCCATTCATACATAGCAAGTTGCACATACACATTGTTCCATCCATACATATTACAATGCAAAGTTTCATCAAGATTGCAAGTTTCATCATAGCAAGCTAGAAGAATACTACAGGAGAATGAAAGAAAAAACAAGCACTCCATCATAGCAAGCTAGCTCCGTGAAGTGAATGAAATCTGCAAAATGGCAAATAAGAAAGTTGAAAAAGGTGACTAGAAGAAGAAGTATACGCCATTCATGAGCTAAGTTAGGTGAAATGGATCATTTATGAGCTAACTTAGTTGAAATGGATCGTTTATGAGCTAACCTAGGTGAAATAGATCATTTATGAGCTAACTTAGGTATAATGCATCATTTTAGAGCT
The DNA here is from genome assembly GCF_002575655.3 of Aegilops tauschii subsp. strangulata. Classification (NCBI taxonomy): domain Eukaryota; kingdom Viridiplantae; phylum Streptophyta; class Magnoliopsida; order Poales; family Poaceae; genus Aegilops; species Aegilops tauschii. Next base: position 92,864,296 of record NC_053041.3, on the reverse strand, counting down.
AACCTAGGTAAGATTGGTCATTTTGGAGCTAACCTAGGTGAAATGGATCATTTTTGAGCTAAGTTAGGTGAAATGGATCGTTTATGAGCTAACCTAGGTGAAATAGATCGTTTATGAGCTAACTTAGGTAAAATGCATCATTTTAGAGCTAACCTAGGTGTGATGGGTCATTTTGGAGCTAAACTAGGTAAAATGGATCGTTTGTGAGCTAACCTAGGTGAAATGGATCGTTTATGAGCTAATTTAGGTAAAATGGGTCATTTTAGAGCTAACTTGGGTAAAATGCATCGCTTTGGAGCTAACCTAGGTAAGATGGGTCAGTTTGGAGATAACCTAGGTAAAATGGGTCATTTTAGAGCTAACATAGGTAAAATGGATCATTTTGGACCTAGTCTAGGTAAAATGGGTCATTTTAGAGCTAACTTGGGCAAAATGGATCATTTATGAGCTAACTAAGGTAAACTGGGTGCGTGTGGAATGGAAGACCTCCCACCACGCGCCGACGAAGAAGGGGCCTCGGAGCACTCCCGACCAGCGCCCACCATCTTTCAACACCTGCCATGACAAAGAGTAAACAAAATTAGTACAACATAAAAAAATACCGACATGAATAATAATATGTATATCACTTATGTGTATCATCATCAAGTACAACATAAAAAAATTGAATACCTAACACTTCTAATAATCTCGATCACTATCATCAATAAATGCATAATCATCATCATCACTATAATCAATGACGGGCTCATAGGGTTCAGTGGCATCAACATGTGGAAGGCCACCTTGACGTAATCGGGCAAGCATTGACGGGTCATCCGCAGCAGTAATCTCTTCTTGTTCCGGCTCTTCTTGTTCCTCCTCTGGGTTGATGTCGGATTCACTGTCGCTGTCTACTTCAATGTTTTGGGGTGAAGTATAGCGGTTCTTGAAATGCTTTTTGGAAAGACGTGTCTCTTGGAAGGTGAATTCTCCTTGATATGTGTCTGGGTTAATGTGAGGTTCATAATCCTCTTCCTTTGGGGGAGATAGTCTAGCACGTGGCGGCACTTCATAAACGACATCCCAACCTTTCATATTTGGATTAGTTTGGCAGGCCCACGGTAGATAGAATACTTGGGTCGCCTGTTGAGCCGTAATATAGACATCAGGAACATCTAAATGGGTGCTTTGTTTGATTTCAACTAGCCCTATATGTTCATGAGTCCTTCTAGTCTCCTTCGGCTGAAACCAATAACATTTGAAGAGTACGACCTTCGGTGGGTTGTCACCATAGAATAGAAGTTCATAAATTGCTTCAACTCTCCCATAATACTCGGTACCTCCTTCGCCGATAGTAGATACACAACAATTTGTAGACTTTCGGTCGGCCATAGATAGCTCTTTGCCATAGGTACGAAAGCGATACCCGTTGATGTCGTATTTGTCAAATGAACGGACCTTATAGTCAAAACCATTAGCGACTTGTCTCAATTCGGCATCCATAGACTCTGAATTAGCCTACAAGTTTAATACGAAAGGATTGTTGAAGTAGGCAGAAATTAGCGAATGAAATGAAATGGTCTAATAGAAATTACCGTTTGTTTGAACCAAGAGATGAAACCGGGATAGCCGCCTCCTTGCTTTGCGAGAAGCTCATACTCTTCGACGGAATCCTTTTGGATCACCGCTCCATACGAGAATATGGCGACGTATCGACTGTATGAAATATCCAGGAATAAGAGTACTTTCAAAGGAAATAGAAGTTGCGAAACAATGTACCGAGAACTTACTCGATGTACAGCCACACTTCTGTCAGGTTGTTGAAGATATACAACGTAATGGTCTGCCATTCTTCGTTATCCAAAGATACTGGTTTCGAACCACTGGCTGGTGCGAGATTCCCTTTGAATAGGCTGAGGTTGGATCCACCCTTTTGAGGTTCGTCAGCATTATACCGAGGCTTCGGATTATGCAAATGACGATTTTTGGCTTCGTAGTGTGCTGTCACGAAGTTTGCGGCCTCCTCAGTGATGAATGCCTCAGCCATCGATGCTTCAATTCTACGTTTATTTTTACATTTTTCTCGAAGCGTCTTCTGCATCCTCTTAGTTGGGTAGCACCAACGCTTTTGCACGGGCCCCCCCAATCTTGCCTCGGTCGGGAGATGCAAAATCAAATGCTGCATTGGATTAGAGAAGCCCGGTGGAAAGATCTTCTCTAACTTGCAGATCAACTCCGGCGCCAACTCTTCCATTTCTTCTAGCACGCCAGGCGATAGTTCTTTCGCACAAAGAACACGGAAGAAATAGCTGAGTTCTGCCAGTACTAGCCATTCATCCTCAGGGATGAAGCTACGCAACATCACCGGCATTACCCGCTCAATCCATATGTGCCAATCATGACTCTTGAGACCAAATATCTTCAATTTATCAAGACTCGCTCCCCTCTTTAGTTTCGCTGCATACCCATCAGGGAACATCAACTGCATTTTCACCCACAAGACAATTTCCCTCATAGCTGGCCTTCCAAGATTGAACCATGCCTTTGGCTTCGTCCAGTTCTGCTTTCCTTTCGGTTCTTTCATGTTTTGTAACGGCCTATCACATAGCGCCTCCAGATCGACTCTAGCCTTAGTAGTATCCTTTGACTTCCCATCTATGCCAAACAATGTACCAAAAAGTGCCTCGGCGATATTCTTCTCAGTGTGCATCACGTCGATGTTGTGTGGGCAAAGGAGGTCTTTGAAGTAAGGCAGATCCCATAAGCATGTCTTGTGAGTCCAGGCGTGCTTAGAATTATACCCCTTGAAGTACCCTGGACGCTTTGGATCTGGCTCGAGAGCGTTTAACTGATCCAGGGTCTGTTGGCCTGTCAATGCAGGTGGTGCAGAGTTTTTCACAACTCTACCTCTGATGAAGTTCTTCTTGTCTTTCGTGAACTTATGGCGAAGATCCAGGAACTGTCTATGCATGTCGAAGAAAGAAAACTTGCGACCGACCTGAAGCCAATGAAACTCAAGAGCCCGCTCGCATGTGGGGCACGGGAACCTTCCATGCACACACCAGCCAACGAATAGCGCATACGCCGGCAAGTCATGCGTCGAGTACATGTACCAGACACGCATTATGAAGTTCCGTTTGCTATAGGCGTCGTATGTCTTGAACCCATTATCCAAGGCTTCTTGCAATTCGTCCTTAAGCGGCTGCATGTACACATTCATATTTTTCCCCGGATAGTTGGGACCTGGAATTATCAACGTCAGGAAAATGTTCTTTCTTTGCATAATTTGTCCGGGGGGGAGATTGAGTGGAAAGACAAATACGGGCCAACAACTATATTGGGCTGCCGGCAGACAAAACACACTGAACCCATCCGTGCTGATGCCGACTCGAGGATGCCTCGGATCTGCCGCTTTGTCAGCATGTAATTCATCAAACTTTTTCCACGCAACACCATCCGATGTGTGTACGATCATCAGATTCCCATCTGCATCTAGTTCGGTTCTTTTTCCCGTTTTGTGCCATGTCATCTGTCTGGCCGTCTCTTCGACCATGAAAGGACGTTGAAGTCTTGGTACGATTGGCATATACTGAAGAACACTAACGGGGATTTTGGTCTGTGTCTTCTCACCCATACCGTTGTCTACCACAACATACCCGGAAGACTTGCAAATGGGACAATAGTTCAAGTCCGCATAGTCAAGCCTAAATAAGACACATCCTTTCTCACATGCATGTACCTTCTCATAGGGCATCTTCGGTGCACGGAGGATTTTGTCCGACTGGTACAGGTTTGCAGGCATTACATGGCCTTTGGGTAGAAAGCATCCAAATACTGTCATCATTGCATCGTAGCATTCTCTGCCCAAGTTCAACTGAGCCTTCAGAGCCATTACTTATGAGATGGCATCCAACTGACAAAGCTCAGTGTGCTCGTGGAGCGGACGTTTTGAAGACTCCAACATTTCATTGAAGGCCTTTGCAGATTCCTCCATCTCCTCGTCTGAATCCCGAGCATCATCGAAGTCTTGCACCATGTTTTCCATCCCGGTACCATGCTCGTCGGTGCGACAACGATCCGCCTCAGCTCGGTCACGTTGGGCAGACTCACCATGATATGTCCACATCGTATAACCGGGCGTAAAACCACTCTTCTGCAGGTGTTTTCCCATTTCAGCCTCTATCCTCTTTTCTCAATTGCCGCACCGTAAACAGGGGCACCAGGATTTCCTCTGGCCATTTGCAAATGCGGCTTGCACAAACCCCTTGGTTTTTGTGAACCATTCAGTGCTCCATTTATTCTGACCAGTGTGGCCGGTGTACATCCACGCACGATCACTCATCTTGACTTTCAGAGCTACTGGACACACAACAAATATATATATATATAATTCACCATGTATATATTCATCAGTTGTTCTACTTTGTCAATTTTATTATGTCCATGCAACCTACACTCTAATAGGTAATGATAGGTCCTAATCCCACCCGAGTATGTGTAGATTGGGTTCACTTTCCCATGCTATGCTCCGGATCCGACGCAAAATTGCGGCAGCACCTCCCCGCTGTTCTCCTGATACACGTCCCTGCAATAAACAGAGAGGATGTGTACCCGGAGAACAACAGGGGAGGCACTGACGAAATTTATGAGTCAGATCCGGAGCAAAGCATATGGGAAAATGAACCCAATCTACACATACTCGGGCTGTCCATGGATAGAGTTGGACAATTCAAAAGAATCACGGTTATAAATATGCAAATGCATGCATATTTATAAGTATAACTCTTTCGAACGGGAGACACATATTGGTTACGCATACTGATGATTCAAGACAGATATATAGCTAGCTATCAAGTTCCATCGGCACGAACACCGGAACAGAGCAAATAACTAAGGGGGGAGGAGGACATGTCATTTGTGCTCACCCACGAACGAAGGGGCAGAGCTCGTCAAACGCACGGGGAGGTCGTCGAACACCAAACCTCGCAGCGATGAAACAACTGCACATTTAAATCTACCCGATCAACACAATTATATATGTTGTTTTTCATAACAAAATCGAAAAATATATGACCTAACTCATAATTCACAAATATATGACCCCGTCGGTCTCTGGTGTCGTGGGTGCCGTGTCGGGGTCGGGGTGCCGTGTCAGGGTCGGGGTGCTATTTTGTGGTCGGGGTCGGGGTCGGGGTGTGGTGTCAGGGTGTCGTGGGTCGGGGGTCGGGGTGTCAGGGTGTCGGAGTGGCTTGTCGGGGTCGGGGTGTGGGTCGGGGTGTGGTGTCAGGCTGTCGGGCTGTCGGGGTCGGGGTGTCAGGGTGTCGGGGTGTCGGGGTGTCAGGGTATCTTTTTCTTCTTCTTCTTCTTCTTCTTCTTCTTCTTCTTCTTCTTCTTCTTCTTCTTCTTCTTCTTCTTCTTTTTTCCTGTTTTTTCCTTTTCTTCTTCTTCTCTTCTTCTTCTTTTCTTCTTCTTCTTCTTCTTCTTCTTCTTCTTCTTCTTCTTCTTCTTCTTCTTCTTCTTCTTCTTCTTCTTCTTCTTCTTCTTCTTCTTCTTCTTCTTCTTCTTCTTCTTCTTCGTCTTCTTCTTCTTCTTCTTCTTCTTCCTCCTCTCCTATTTCCTCCTCTTCTTCTTTTCTTCTTCTTCTCCTCCTCCTCTTCCTCCCTCCTCCTCTTCCTCTTCCTCTTCTTTCTTCCTCTTCTTCCTCTTCTTCTTCTTCATCATCTTCTTCTTCTTCTTTCTTCTTCTTCCTTTCTTTCTTCTTCTCCCTCCACCTCTTCCTCCCTCCTCCTCCTCCTTCTACTCTTCTTATTCTTCTAAACTAAAACTAAAACAAATCCAAAATAAACTAAACTAAAAATAAAACTAAAACTAAACTAAAACTAAAATTAAAGTAAAACTATAACTAAAACAGAAACTAAATTAACTAAAAGTAACTAAAAGAAACTAAACTAAAAAAGGGGGGAAGATCACTCACCTGTAGGGGATCGCCGGTGGAGGGGGAGGCCGCGGTAGCCCGGTGGAGGGGAGTCCGTGGCGGGTGGGGGCAGCGGCGGCCAGGTGGAGGGGGAGGCCGCGGCGGGTGAGGGCGGCAGCGGCCCGGTGGAGGGGGAGGACGTGGCGGGACGGGGCGGGGACGGCCACGCAGGGGAGGGGAGGGGGCGGCTGGCCGGCCGCAGCGTGGCTGGACGGCGTGGAAGGGGCGCCGCAGGGGAGGGGTGCGGGGCGACGGGGCGAGGGGCGGCAGCGGGTGGTGGGGCGACGGGGCAAGGGGCGGCGGGTGGTCGGGGCGACGGGGCGAGAGGCGGTGGGTGGGCGGATGGCGGCGGCGGGTGGTGGGGGTGGCGGCTAGTGGCGGGGGCGGCGGCGGGTGGCGGTGGTCTCATCGGGGTGGGGAGGACAGAAAGAGAGAGAGAGAGAGGGAGGGAGCGGGGAGGGGACCCGGCCGTTAGTTAGGTTATCTCTTTGCCGTCCGCCCCCCTTTACCATCCGGTTTTTTGGTCTTTGTCGTCTGCTAGCAGACGGCAACGAGGGGGCCGTTAGGTTTTTTTCTAAGCAGCTCGTTAGTGGGGCCCACCTCTCTCTTTGCCGTCCGCCAGCTGACGGCAAAGATTCTTTGCCATCCGCTAGCAGACGGCAAAGTAATGACTGATGTCAAAGACATTCTTTGTCATCAGCCAGTTCTTTGCCGTCCGTTTTTTGCATGCTGACGGCAAAGACCTTCTTTGCCGTCCGCCAGCAGACGGCAAATAAGCAAATTCCAGTAGTGCTACTCTAAGTACTGTTGCAAACCAATTCATATTTTGTTTTGGCATTATAGCTACTGTAATATAACTTTTCCATGGCTTAATCCACTGATATAAATTGATAGTTTCATCAAAACAAGCAAACTATGCATCAAAAACAGAATTTGTCTAAAACAGAACAGTCTGTAATAATCTGAACATTCACCATACTTCTCATACTTGAAAAATTCTGCCAAAATTAGGAAACATAAACAATTTCTATATAAAGACACTGAAACAATAATCAGAACCGTTTGACGTTCCAGTAAAAAACTAAAAATCACGCACTTCAGCCAAAGTTTCTGTCCTGCACCGTACAAACCAACAAGCATTGTAAACATCCTAAAGGCAAACCTTGGCACATTATTTTTATAATACAATGGAATTGTACAAGGGGATAATTATTTTTATTGAAAAGTTTCAGTAATCAAGATTCACAAAGTTTCCGTGAGCATGAACAAAGTTCAAGGCTAGCTCCCACTTTAACAATGCTTGTCTTTCTCACTTTCGCTTTTCTTTTTGAAAAAGTTTTGGGTTCCCCTCTTTATTTTTTTTGTTTTTAGACTATAAAATCACTCAACAGAAATAATTGACTCTCTAAAACTTCCGGGTTGTCTCCCTGGCAGCGCTTTCTTTAAAGCCATTAAGCTAGGCATATAGTGCTCAAGTAATGGATCCACCCGGATCCCAAGGTATATCAAAGGCAATTTTAATTAGCAATGATTTGGAATTTAGTAGTGAGCACAAAGCAACATATACCAAACAATGACGAAGTCTAACTCTCTTCCTATGCATTGGCATGTCATACAAGAACAATTCATGCACATCAAGTAAAGGCCAATACATATAGCATAAGCAGTTTCTTGCAATTTTAGCGTGTTGGAAACATAGAGAGGTGGAGATATAGTTCCACTCTCATAATAATTGCAAGTAGGAGCAGCAAGCACATGCATATTTTATTCATCAAAATCATAATGTGTAATAGTAAAAGGCAACCCATCAATATAATTCTTAATAAGAGCAAACTTCTCCGATATAGTGTAGTTTGGAGAATTAAAAAAGATAATAGGACTATCATGTGTGGGTGCAATAGCAACAATTTCATGTTTAACAGAAGGAACTATAGCAAGTTAATCTCCATAAGCATCATTCATATTGGCATCATGTCCACAAGCATAGCAAGCATCATCAAAAAGTGGTATTTCAAAAGAATCAACGAGATCATAACAATCATCATAGCAATCATCCTTCGGTAAGCACGAAGGGAAATTAAACAATGTATGAGTTGAAGAGTTACTCTCATTAGAAGGTGGGCACGGGTAGCTATTCCGCTCGTCCTCCTTTTGTTCTTCGCTCTCCTCCTCATCTTTTTCATCCAATGAGCTCATAATTTTATCAATTTCTTCTTCCATAGACTCCTGCAAAATATTAGTCTCTTCTTGGACAGCGGAGGAGTCCTCAATATATGGTTTAACATAGGCATTAGAAGCATAATTATCATAACAATATTCAAGTATGGCAAAATTTTCAGATTTGTAAAGAGTAGCATCATACGTTTCAATCAAAGAAGCAATTTCATAAGCACCCTTAAAAGCAAAAAATTCTTCAATTTGTTGAACATCATAGTAACTATAAACACCCTTAGCATATGAAGATACGATTCCATTATCAATAAACTCACATTGGAAGGGAAGGTGTTTCTTAGGGTTTTCAGAACAACAAGTAACATCATATATTTCACATAAATTCCAAGCATAGCATTGCAAACGATGAATTTGATCCAGTAAACGTTTCCCTTTTCAGATATACGGTGTCACACATAACAAGCATGCTCATCTAAGGATTTGCCCTCAACAAAGCTAGTTGGGGTTTCAGCACGAGCACATAGGGATCGAAGATGATCCAAGTAGTAAGCTTCAGGAGTGTGATAGATTTTGATGGTTCTTCAACCATTGGTTCAGTAGGTACAACTAATTGTTTTGGTATTTTGCGTTTCCTACCCATAACTAAAGATAGAAAACAACTAAGAACATCAAATAAAAATTACTTAGTGATAAAGAAAACAAGCACACACGAGAATATTCACCCCACGCTATTGCTCCCCGGCAACGGCACCAGAAAAAGGTCTTGATAACCCACAAGTATAGGGGATCAATTGTAGCCTCTTTCGATAAGTAAGAGTGTCGAACCCAACGAGGAGCTAAAGATAGAACAAATATTCCCTCAAGTTCTATCGACCACCGATACAACTCTACGCACGCTTAACGTTCTCTTTACCTAAAACAAGTATGAAACTAGAAGTACTTTGTAGGTGTTGTTGGATAAGTTTGCAAGGTAATAAAGAGCGCGTAAATATAAAGTAGCTGCTGTTTAGATAAAGACACAATAAAGTTAGTATAGCGAGTGTGTAAAAGTGGTGATAGGAGTTGCGAAAATGTCCCTAAGCAATTGACTACTTTACTAGACCGATAGCAAGTTTTATGTGGGAGAGGCCACTGCTAGCATGTCATCCCTGACTTGGAATTCTATGCACTTATGATTGGAACTATTAGCAAGCATCCGCAACTACTAACGTTCATTAAGGTAAAACCCAACCATAGCATTAAGATATATTGGTCCCCCTTCAATCCCGTATGCATCAATTTCTATGCTAGGTAGAAGCTTCTGTCACTCTTGCCCTCCAATACATAGTCCTATCAGCATACAACTAACCCTATGGTGTGATCCACGCGCGCGCTCATATGATGGGCACCAAAGGACAACAACATAACCACAAGCAAATTAAATCAATCATAGCAATTCATCAACCACCGATAGGACAACGAAAATCTACTCAGACATCACAGGATAGCAACACATCATTGGATAATAATACGAAGCATAAAGCACCATGTTCAAGTAGAGGGTACAGCGGGTTGTGAGAGAGTGGACGGCTGTAGATAGAGGGGGGAAGGTGATGGAGATGTTGGTGAAGATGGCAAAGGTGTTGGTGAAGATCGCGGTGATGATGATGGTGGCCATGGCAGCGTTCCAGCGCCACCGGAAGAGAAGTGGAGAGGGGGCCCCTTCTTCTTCTTCTTCCTTGACCTCCTCCCTAGATGGGAGAAGGGTTTCCCCTCTTGTCCTTGGCCTCTATGGCATGGGAGGGGCGAGAGCCCCTCCGAGATTGGATCTGTCTCTCTGTCTCTCTCTGTTTTTGTGTTCTGGTCTTCTGCCCTTTCACCGTTTCGTATATATATGGAGATCCGTAACTCCGATTGGATTGAAACCTTCGCCCAGATTTTTCTCCAAAAATTAGCTTTCTTGCGGCCAAAGAAGAGCAGCAACCGCCTTACGGGGGGGGGGCACGTGGGGGGGGGGCAGGCGCGCCCCCTGCCTCGTGCCCCCCTCGGGCACCGTTCCGCGTTGATTCTTCTTCCCGAATTTTCCAAATATTCCAAAATTATTCTCCGTCCGTTTTTATCCCATTTGGATTCCATTTGATATGGGGTTTCTGCGAAACATAAAACATGCAACAAACAGGAACTGGCACTGGGCACTGGATCAATATGTTAGTCCCAAAAATAGTATAAAAAGTTGCCAAAAGTATATGGAAGTTGTATAATATTGGCATGGAACAAATAAAAATTATAGATGCGACGGAGACATATCAATGGGCAAGATGACTAAGACTCCATTCTTCGGAACAATCGAGCGAGCCACTGACTTATTTGAAATAATACATACCGATGTATGCGGTCCAATGAGTGTTGAGGCTCACGGTGGGTATCATTGTTTTCTGACCTTCACAGATGATTTGAGCAGATATGTGTATATCTACTTGATGAAACACAAGTCTGAAACACTTGAAAAGTTCAAAGATTTTCAGAGTGAAGTAGAGAATCATCGTAACAGGAAAATAAAATTTCTACAATCTGATCGCAGAGGCAAATATTTGAGTTACGAGTTTTGCCTTCAATTAATACAATGTGGAATAGTTTCACAAACCCATGCCACCTGGGACACCACAACATAATGGTGTGTCCGAACTTCATAACCGTACTTGATTGGATATAGTGCAATCTATGATGTCTCTTACCAATTTACCACTATCATTTTTGGGGTTATGCATTAGAAACAGCTACATTCACGTTAAATAGGGCACCGTCTAAATCCGTTGAGACGACACCGTATGAACAATGGTTTGGCAAGAAACCTAAGCTGTCGTTTCTTAAAGTTTGAGGTTGCAATGCTTATGTGAAAAAGTTTCAACCTGATAACCTCAAACCCAAAACGGAGAAGTGCATCTTCACAGGATACCCAAAAGAAAATGTTGGGTACACCTTCTACCACAGATCCGAAGGCAAGATCTTTGTTGCCAAGAATGGATCCTTTCTAGAGAAGGAGTTTCTCTCGAAAGAAGTGAGTGGGAGGAAACTAGAACTTGATGAGGTAATTGTACCTTCTCCCGAATTGGAAAGTAGTTCATCACAGAAATCAGTTCCAGTGATTCCTACACCAATTAGTGAGGAAGTTAATGATAGTGATCATGAAACTTCAGATCAAGTTACTACCGAACCTCGTAGGTCAACCAGAGTAAGATCCGCACCAGAGTGGTACGGTAATCCTGTTCTGGAGGTCATGTTAGTTGACCATGACGAACCTACAAACTATGAGGAAGCGATGATGAGCCCAGATTCCGCAAAATGTCTAGAGACCATGAAATCTTAGATGGGATCCATCTATGAGAACAAAGTATGGACTTTGATTGACTTGCCTGATGATCGGCAAGCAATAGAGAATAAATGGATCTTCTAGAGGAAGACGGACGCTGATAGTAGTGTTACTATCTACAAAGCTCGGATTGTCCAAAAATGCTTTCGCCAAATTCAAGGTGTTGACTACGATGAGATTTTCTCACTTGTATAGATGCTTAAAAGTCTATCTGAATCATGTTAGCAATTGCCGCATTTTCTGAAATGTGGCAAATGGATGTCAAACCTACATTCCTTAATGGATTTCTTAAAGAAGAGTTGTATGTGATGCAACCAGAGGGTTTTGTCGATCCTAAAGATGCTAACAAAGTGTGCAAAGTTCCAGCGATCCATCTATGGACTGGTGCAAGCATCTCGGAGTTGGAATATACGCTTTCATGAGTTGATCAAAGCATATAGATTAAGAACGACTGCTTAATCTATGAATGAAATGTATGCTTAATTACTGAATTTTAGTTGCAAAAATTAGATAGTGCTAGTGATTTCTAGGTGCATATTTTGACAAATCAAAGTGTTACAAGGATTGACAACTGGCAACGTTACAGGATCAACAAATGTAAATATTTCCAGTTTGACAAATGGCAACATACCCAATATGACATATCCAAATCTTAGCAAATTGTTTGTACGTGGTTGGACACGGGTCATCCAAAACAACCGTTTGCATTGAAGGGATGCACAAATCCTGCGCTGCGGATTTTCCCTCGACTTAAGGGGGAAGACCATAGCTCTCACTTTGCATACGGGTGTTCTATCTAAAACGTTTGTGATCAAGAGCTGCACAAATCATGCTCGTCACATTTTCCTTTGGCTTCTTGGGGAAGCTGTCGGTTTGCATAGAGGTGTTCTAACTAAAACGTTTGCGATGAGTGTTTTATATTTAAAAACCGAATAAAACGTTTGCATGTCGGGTGCCATTCCATTATAACATGCCAAGTTTCATGAATTTTAGACAAGTTTTGGATTTACTAGAATTGAAAAACAAAGTATCTCAACGTTTTGCTGGCAATCAACAGTACCCTGGTGTATGAAATTCATTCCCATTTCTTGCATGGGACCTAAGCATGCCCCGAAGGACACATATTTGATTTTTCAACCAATTTATATGCACTGGAGCTTGTGCATGTAGTTCAAATTTGAATTATGCACATGAAATGCATAGAAAACCCAGTTAATGTATAAAATGGTCTAAACGAACCCCGAAATTGTCCAAAAGTAAACACAACACTCCTGTTGTTCTATGTTGACACTAGAAATTTTTTCAAAGCAATAAGAGGCAACGGATATCGTTTCGTCCCCAAAGGTGGCACTTCCCTACCGAAACCATCATGCTTGTTGTGAGGAGCTAAGGTTTGTGAGAAGCTTATGCCCAAACCTGCCCCAAATGGGACAAGAAATTTACCACGGCATGTTGATGCTGCTCCATGATAGCATGCCAAGTTTCGTGAATTTCAGACGAGTTTTGGATTTACTAGAATTTAAAAGCCATGTATCTCAATGTTTGCGGCCGAGTGACGGTGGCAGGGTGTTTGAAATTCTTTCCCATTTGTTTCATGGGACATAAGCATGCAACCGAGGACACATATTTGATTTTTCAACCAGTTTATATGCACTGGAGAATGTGCATGTAGTTCAAATTTGAATTATGTGCATAAAATGCCTGGGAAACCAAGCTAATATATAAAAATGTCCAAACGAACCCCGAAAAATTACAAAATTTAACCCAACACTCCTGTTTTTCTATGTTGACACTAGAAATTTTTTGAAAGCAATAAGAGGCAACGGATATCGTTTCGTCCCCAAAGGTGGCACGTTCCCTACCGACACCATCACGCTTGTTGTGAGAAGCTCTGGTTTGTGAGAAGCTTATACCCAAACCTGCCCCAAATGGGATAAAAAATTTACCACGGCATGTTGATGCCGCTCCATGATAGCATGCCAAGTTTCATGAATTTCAGACGAGTTTTGGATTTACTAGAATTTAAAAGCCATGTATCTCAATGTTTGCGGCCGAGTGATGGTGGCAGGGTGTTTGAAATTCATTCCCATTTCTTGCATGGGACCTAAGTATGCAACTGAGGACACATATTTCATTTTTCAACCAGTTTATGTGCACTGAAGATTGTGCATGTAGTTCAAATTTGAATTATGCACATAAAATGCCTGGAAAATCCAGCTAATGTATAAAAATGTCCAAATGAACCCCGAAAAATTCCAAAACTGGACACAACACTCCTGTTGTTCTATGTTGGCACTCGAATTTTTTTTAAAGCAATAAGTGGCAACGGGTATCGTTTCATCCACAAAGGTGGCACGTTCCCTACCGAAACCATCACGCTTGTTGTGAGAAGCTCTGGTTTGTGAGAAGCTTATACCCAAACCAGCCCCAAATGGGACAAAATTTTTACCACGGCATGTTGATGCCGCTCCATGATAGCATGCCAAGTTTCATGAATTTCAGACGAGTTTTGGATTTACTAGAATTTAAAAACCAGGTATCCTAATGTTTGCGGCCGAGTGACGGTGGCAGGGTGTTTGAAATTCATTCCCATTTCTTGCATGGGACCTAATGATGCAACCAAGGACACATATTTGATATTTCTACCAGTTTATATGCACTGGAGCATGTGCATGTAGTCCAAATTTTAATTGTGCACATAAAATGCCTGGGAAACCTAGGTAATGTATAAAAATGTCCAAACAAACCCCGAAAAATTCCAAGATTGAACACAACACTCCAGTTGTTCTATGTTAACACTCGAATTTTTTTTAAAGCAATAAGAGGCAACGGATATCGTTTCGTCCACAAAGGTGGCACGTTCCCTACCGAAACCATCACGCTTGTTGTGAGAAGCTCTTGTTTGTGAGAAGCTTATACCCAAACCAGCCCCAAATGGGACAAAATTTTTACCACCGCATGTTGATGCCGCTCCATGATAGCATGCCAAGTTTCATGAATTTCATATGAGTTTTGGATTTACTAGAATTTAAAAACCAGGTATCTCAATGTTTGCGGCCGAGTGACGGTGGCAGGGTGTTTGAAATTCATTCCCATTTCTTGCATGGGACCTAAGGATGCAACCAAGGACACATATTTGATATTTCTACCAGTTTATATGCACTGGAGCATGTGCATGTAGTTCAAATTTTAATTGTGCGCATAAAATGCCTGGGAAACCCAGTTAATGTATAAAAATGTCCAAACGAACCCCGAAAAATTCCAAAATTGAACACAACACTCCTGTTGTTTCAATGTTGACACTCGAATTTTTTTCAAAGCAATAAGAGTCAACGGATATCGTTTCGTCCGCAAAGGTGGCACGTTCCCTACCGAAACCATCACGCTTTTTGTGAGAAGCTCTGGTTTGTGAGAACCTTATACCCAAACCAGCCCCAAATGGGACAAAATTTTTACCACGGCATGTTGATGCCGCTCCATGATAGCATGCCAAGTTTCATGAATTTCAGACGAGTTTTGGATTTACTAGAATTTAAAAACTAGGTATCTCAATGTTTGCGGCCGAGTGACGGTGGCAGGGTGTTTGAAATTCATTCCCATTTCTTGCATGGGACCTAAGGATGCAACCAAGGACACATATTTGATATTTCTACCAATTTATATGCACTGGAGCATGTGCATGTAGCTCAAATTTTAATTGTGCGCATAAAATGCCTGGGAAACCCAGTTAATGTATAAAAATGTCCAAACGAGCCCCGAAAATTTCCAAAATTTAACACAACACTCCTGTTGTTCTATGTTGACACTCGAATTTTTTTGAAAGCAATAAGAGGCAACGAATATCGTTTCATCCCCAAAGGTGGCACGTTCCCTACCGAAACCATCACGCTTGTTGTGTGAAGCTCTGGTTTGTGAGAAGCTTATACCCAAACCTGCCCCAAATGGGACAAATTTTTTACCACGACATGTTGATGCCGCTCCATGATAGCATGCCAAGTTTCATGAATTTCAAATGAGTTTTGGATTTACTAGAATTTAAAAACCAGGTATCTCAATGTTTGCGGGCGAGTGACGGTGGCAGGGTGTGTGACATTCATTCCCATTTCTTGCATGGGACCTAAGCATGCAACCAAGGACACATATTTGATTTTTCAACCCGTTTATATGCACTGGAGCATGTGCATGTAGTTCAAATTAGAATTATGCACTTGAAATGCCTACAAAACCAAGTTAATGTATAAAAACGTCCAAACTAACCCTGAATAATTCCAATTTTTTTAACGACACACCTATAGTTGCATGTTCACTGCATATAAAAGTTCTAACAATTGAAACACCATCCTTTGTAGCTGTGACCCCATTACGTAATTCAAATCAAGACGATAAATCAAGTAGATCGCACACAGTTTATTATCAACAACCGTATGAGATGCGGCACAAAAAATCATGGAGCACTGTCGGTGTATAGTATGCCTACGGCTTACGCGAGAAGGTGCGTCGGCTATAGTCCACAACTGGCGTGTCAAGCACACTAGCTGACTCGCCAAATATCATTTCACTGTTCATTCGTCGCCGGTGAAAGATGGGGACGTGGACCCATGTCGTGAGGGCAACTTCGGCGGCCCACTCCGGTGAGAACGCGGCCGCAGCAGCCAGGCACGTGATAACAAGCTTTGTGAGGCCGACCGCAGTCTGCGTCCGGCCGGCCAAGGCAGCCCAAACGGCCGCTGTTGCTTCTCAGGCAGTGGCAGCAGCATCTGCCTTGGGGATAGCAACTGGCGAGAGCGGCACATTAGCTGTCCGTTCTGCAGCGGCGGCCTTAGCCCTGATGGAGGCCGCCCACTACTATGTTGAGGCCGTCGACGCCCAGCTCATGGCGGTCACCGCACAAATCGAACGAAGCTTCTCCAACAATGGTCGGCAACCCACGGCCGAAGAGCTGGCAATCGCCAAGAGAGTTCGAGCAGCCGTCCATTCCTGCGCAGCATACCTTGCCATGAAGGAGCGCGCCAGAGCCCAGATCGCGTTCGCCCACGCCCAGCTCGTGGCGGCCTATGCCAAAAGATATGGCGGACGCAAATGGCGAGATGCTTGCCGAGTATGGTGCAATTGATGCCATGGAGCCCCTTCCCAGGAGACCGGCAGATGCGAGATGGACATGGAGGCGGCGGCGGAGATCGACGAGCACCAGCCGTAGTAGTACTCTATGTTTTGTTTAATTAAGAGCGCTGATCTTTAATTTGTTAGAGTAATGTTTAGGTTAGCTAGCTCTGTTTAATTGCTGAACTTGCTCGATTAAGAAATTAGTCTCCTTTGTGTACCCAAATTATGCAATGACGTGGATGACCACTGTAACCAGGGAAATTCAAACCAAAATTTTCGACGTTCAAACTCAACACACACGGGTTAAGCTACCTGAATCGTTTGTGATGTTCGCATATCATACACAGTTCTAAATAAGGGACCGTGTCTGATGACACTTTGCATGCCAGTTTTTTCACTGAAGCGATTAAAATATTTCGGCTTCCGTGGAAATATCTACCTGCCCGCCCCTCCCCCTTACCAAAGCCACATTTCCCCTGTTTCCTCCTTCCTTTCCAAGTTGAAACCTTCACTCCTTGCTTGCAGTGCCGCCTCCTCGCCATGACCCTCCTTCACGCTGCTCGGCCTCGCCTATCCAGGTAGGTAATCCACAACTGACCCCCATCCTCCTCCTCCTTCCACATCCCACATGCCCCGAACGCCGGCGCGAGCGCGATACCTTCCACCCAAATCACCGACCCCTCCACCAAATAAGCGCCGCCCTAAGCCATGGTGCACGTAGTATAGCCAGGATCTCAAGGAGCATTTGGAAGCGGAGAAGCAAATTGCGGCCGCACGGGCAGATGAGGTCGCGATGGCTGCCATTCGTGCCGACCCCCAGATCTTGGAGGAGCACCTCGCCGTCGACGCCACTGTTGATGTCTCGCGCGCCGACGCCGTGACGCGGTTGGCTGCTTTAAATGATAGTACGTGGCGTTTTCTCGAGGCCATCATTTGCTAGCTACTACCTTTCCTTAACATATTCTAGTGAATTGTGCTATCTACTTTTACCATGCAATCTTCTGCTATAGTGTATATGTTCTATATGTCATGCAATGTGGTGTTCAGTTAACTGCTTGGTTCAATTCTGCAAATGTGATGTTCAATTTTTCAAGGTGCAATATTTCTAAGTTGTTAAGCATGCTTGGTTTGGTTAACGGTCTGATCTTATATTACGAGTATGTTATATTGTGCAATGTGGTGCTCAGTTAACGTTTGGTTCATTTGTTGTGGTGTTTAGTTAACTGCTTCGTTCAATTCTACAATGCGATGTTCAATTGTTGTGGCTGCATCTTGCTATTGTATACAATGTGAGGAATAAATCGAATTTGGCTGTACTAAATACATGAGATACAAATACAATTTCTATATTTCCAAGTTGTTAAGCATGCTTGGTTTGGTGAACTGTCTGATATTCTATTAGGAGTATGTTACATTGTGCAATGTGGTGCTCAGTTAATGTTTTGTTCATTTGTTGTGGTGTTTAGTGCTACCTCTTGATCATGCGTTTGTTTTCCCTTGAAGAGGAAAGGGTGATGCAGCAAAGTAGCGTAAGTATTTCCCTCAGTTTTTGAGAACCAAGGTATCAATCCAGTAGGAGATAACACGCAAGTCACCTAGCACCTGCACAAACAATCAAGAACCTTGCAACCAACGCGATAAAGGGGTTGTCAATCCCTTTACGGTCACTCGCAAAAGTGAGATCTAATAGAGATAGTAAAGTAAATATTTTTGGTATTTTTGTTGTATAGATTGGAAAGTAAAGATTGCAAAATAGTAAAACGAGATGCGATGTAAATAAAAGATTTGCAATATAATAAGAAAGAGATGCAGGGGCCATAGGTTTCACTAGTGGCTTCTCTCAAGATAGCATATATTATTGTGGGTGAACAAATTATTGCCGAGCAATTGATAGAAAAGCGCATAGTTATGAGAATATCTAGGCAATGATCATGAATATAGGCATCACGCCCGTGTCAAGTAGACCAAAACGATTCTGCATCTACCACTATTACTCCATACATCGACCGCTATCCAGCATGCATCTAGAGTATAAAGTTCATAAGAACAGAGTAACGCATTAAGCAAGATGACATGATGTAGAGGGATAAACACAAGCAATATGATATAAACCCCATCTTTTTAACCTCGATGGCAACAATACAATACGTGCCTTGCTGCACCTACTGTCGCTGGGAAAGGACACCACAAGATTGAACCCAAAGCTAAGCACTTCTCCCATTGCAAGAAAGATCAATCTAGTAGGCCAAACTAAACCAATAATTCGAAGAGACTTGCAAAGATATCAAATCATGCATATAAGAATTTACAGAAGAACCAAATAATATTCATAGATAATCTTGATCATAAATCCACAATTCATCGGATCTCGGGAAACACATCGCAAAAGAATATTACATCGAATAGATCTCCAAGAACATAAAGGAGAACTTAGTATTGAGAATCAAAGAGAGAGAAGAAGCCATCTAGCTAATAACTATGGACCGAAGGTCTGTGGTAAAGTATTCACGCTTCATTGGAGAGGCAATGGTGTTGACGTAGAAGCCCTCCGTGATCGGTTCCCCCTCCGGTAGATCACCGGAAAAGGCCCCAAGATGGGATCTCACGGGTACATAAGGTTGCGGCGGTGGAGAAGTGGTTTCGTGGCTCCCTCTGATGTTTTTATGGTATATGAGTATATATAGGTGAAAGAAGTACGTCGGTGGAGCTCCATGGGGCCCACGACGGTGGGGGCGCGCTTGCCCCCTGGGCGCGCCCTCCTGCCTCGTGGCCGCCTCGCGGAGTTTCAGACTTCGACTCCAAGTCTTCTGGATTGCGTTTGTTCCAAGAAAGATCATCGCGAAGGTTTCATTCTGTTTGGATTCCGTTTGGTATTCCTTTTCTGCAAAACACTGAAATAGGCAAAAAAACAGAAACTGGCACTGGGCCTTCAGTTAATAGGTTAGTCCCAAAAATAATATAAAAGAGCATATTAAAGCCCATTAAACATCCAAACCAGATAATATAATAGCATGGAACAATAAAAAATTATAGATACGTTGGAGACGTATCAAGCATCCCCAAGCTTAATTCATGCTCGTCCTCGAGTAGGTAAATGATAAAAACAGAATTTTTGATGTGGAATGCTACCTAACATAATTATCAATGTAATTTTCTTTATTGTGGCATGAATGTTCAGATCCGAAAGATTCAAAATAAAAGTTTAATATTGACATAAAAACAAGAATACTTCAAGCATACTAATAAAGCAATCATGTCTTCTCAAAATAACATGGCCAAATAAAATTATCCCTACAAAATCATATAGTCTGGCTATACTTTATCTTCATCACACAAAATATTTAAATCATGCACAACCCCAGTTTCAGCCAAGCAATTCTTTCATACTTTAGTATTCTCAAACTTTTTCAACTTTCACGCAATACATGAGCGTGAGCCATGGACAAAGCACTATAGGTGGAATAGAATATGGTGGTTGTGGAGAAGACAAAAAGGAGGAGATAGTCTCACATCAACTAGGCGTATCAACGGGCTATGGAGATGCCCATCAATAGATATCAATGTGAGTGAGTAGGGATTGCCATGCGACGGATGCACTAGAGCTATAAGTGTATGAAAGCTCAACAAAAAAAACTAAGTGGGTGTGCATCCAACTTGCTTGCTCACGAAGACCTAGGGCAATTTGAGGAAGCCCATCATTGGAATATACAAGCCAAGTTCTATAATGTAAAATTCCCACTAGTATAAAAGTGACAACATAGGACACTCTCTATAATGAAGATCATGGTGCTACTTTGAAGCACAAGTGTGGCAAAAGGATAGTAGAATTGTCCCTTCTCTCTTTCTCTCTCATTTTTTTGGTGGGCTTCTTTGGCCTCTTTTTTTATTTGGGATTCTTTGGCCTCTTTTATTTTTTATAAAGTTCGGAGACTCATCCCAACTTGTGAGGGAATCATTGCTTCCATCATCCATTCCTCACATGGGACAATGCTCTAACAATGAACATCATCACACTTTTATTTACTTACAACTCAAGAATTACAACTCACTACTTAGAACAAAATATGACTCTATGTGAATGCCTCCGGCGGTGTACCGGGATGTGCAATGAATCAAGAGTGACATGTATGAAAGAATTATGAACGGTGGCTTTGCCACAAATATGATTTCAACTACATGATCATGCAAAGCAATATGAAAATGATGGTGCGTGTCATAATAAACGGAACGGTGGAAAGTTGCATGGCAATATATCTCAGAATGGCTATGGAACTGCCATAATAGGCAGGGATGGTGGCTGTTTTGAGGAAGGTATATGGTGGATGTATGATACCGGTGAAAGTTGCACGGTATTAGAGAGGCTAGCAATGGTGGAAGGGTGAGAGTGTGTATAATCCATGGACTCAACATTAGTCATAAAAGAACTCACATGCTTATTGAAAAAATCTATAAGTCATCAAAACAAAGTACTACACGCATGCTCCTAGGGGAAGGGTTGGTAGGAGTTAACCGTCGCGCGATCCCGACCTCCACACATAAGGAAGACAATCAATAAATAAATCATGCTCCAACTTCATCACATAACGGTTCACCATACGTGCATGCTATGGGAATCACAAACTTTAACACAAGTATCTCTCAAATTCACAACTACTCAACTAGCATGACTCTAATATCACCATCTTCATATCTCAAAACAATCATAAGGAATCAAACTTCTCATAGTATTCGATGCAATTTATATGATAGTTTTATTATACCCATCTTGGATGCTCATCATATTTGGACTAATTTTATAGCCAAAGAAAATTACCATGTTATTCTAAAAGACTCTCAAAATAATATAAGTGAAGCATGAGAGATCAATAATTTCTATAAAATAAAACCACCATCGTGCTCTAAAAAGATATAAGTGAAGCACTAGAGCAAAATTATCTAGCTCAAAAGATATAAGTGAAGCACTAGAGCAAAATTATCTAGCTCAAAAGATATAAGTGAAGCACGTAGAGTATTCTAATAAATTCCGATTCATGCATGTCTCTCCAAAACGTGTGTACAGCAAGGATGATTGTGGTAAACTAAAAAGCAAAGACTCAAATCATACAAGGCGCTCCAAGCAAAACACATATCATGTTGTGAATAAAAATATAGCCTCAAGTACAGTTATCGATAGACGAAGACGAAAGAGAGGATGCCTTCCGGGGCATCCCCAAGCTTAGGCTTTTGGTTGTGCTTGAATTTTACCTTGGGGTGCCTTGGGCATCCCTAATCTTAGGCTCTTGCCACTCCTTATTCCAAAATCCATCAAATCTTTTCCCAAAAACTTGAAGACTTCACAACACAAAACTTAACAGAAAATCTCATGAGCTCCGTTAGTATAAGAAAACAAACCACCACTTTAAGGTACTATAATGAACTCATTCTTTATTTATATTGGTGTTGAACCTACTGTATTCCAACTTCTCTATGGTTCATACCCCCGATACTACTCATAGATTCATTAGAATAAGCAAACAGCACACACAAAAACAGAATCAATCAAAAATAGGACAGTCTGTAGCAATCTGTAACTTCCGAATACTTCTGTAACTCCAAAAATCCAGAGAAATTAGTAAGTCCTAGTAAATTTGTTTATTAATCTTCTGCAAAAAGAATCAAATGAAAATCACGTTCCTGTGATTTATGAAAATTATTTTTGTACGCGCAAAAGTTTCTGTTTTTCAGCAAGATCAAATTAACTATCACCGTAGGTTATCCTAAAGGTATTACTTGGCACAAACACTATTAAAACACAAAAGCACATATAACCAGAGGCTAGATGAATTACTTATTACTAAACAGGAGCAAAGAGCAAAGGGCAAAGAACAATAAATAAAATTGGGTTGCCTCCCAACAAGCGCTATCGTTTAACGCCCCTAGTTGGGCATTGATAATTTCGATGATGCTCACATGAAAGTCAAGAATTGAAGCACAAAGAGAGCATCATATAGCACGTGATAAACACATCTAATTCTAACATACTTCCTATGCATAGGAATTTTATAAGGAAACATATTCTCAAGACAAGCAAAAACTAGCATATGCAAGGAAGACGAAAGAGACAATAGCAATCTCAACATAAGAAGAGGTAATTTAGTAACATGAAAATTTCTACAACCATATTTTCCTCTTCATAATAATTACATGTAGGATCATAAGCAAATTCAACAATATAGCTATCACAAAACATATTCTCAACACGATCCACATGCATGCAAAGTTGACACTCTTCCAAAATAGTGGGATTATCATAAAAAAAAGTCATGACCTTTCTGAACCCACTTCTACAAAAAACTTCATAAGATTGAACGTGATCCAAATATGTGGGATCTAAAGTTGACACTCCTCCAAACCCACTTTCAATATTATTGCAAACATTATTATCAATCTCATATTCATCATGGGGATTAAATAAATTTTCAAGATCATCAGAAGAATCACCCCAATCATGATCATTAAAAGAAGTAGTGGACATAGCAAAACTAGCATCCCCAAGCTTAGGGTTTTCCATAATATTAGCACAATTGACATTAATAGAATTTATAATAACATCATTGCAATCATGCTTTTTATTCAAAGATCTATCATGAATCACTTCATAGAGTACTTCATCACAAATTTTGGATTCACGAATTTCAAGCAGAACTTCATAAAGATAATCTAGTGCACAAGACTCACTAGCAATTGGTTCATCATAATTGGATCTCTTAAAAAGGTTGGCAAGCGGATGAGCATCCATATCAATAGATTTTTAGCAAGCAAAGATGCAAGCATATAGAAGACACATGGCACACAAGCAAAGAGGAGATCTGACGAGAAAACGACGAACGAAAAAGGGGGCGAAAAGAGGGAAAATGTTTGTGAAGTGGGGGAGAGGAAAATGAGAGGCGAATCGCAAATAATGTAATGCGAGGGAGAAGAGTTTATGATGGGTACTTGGTATGTCTTGACTTGGCGTAGATCTCCCCGGCAACGGCGCCAGAAATCCTTCTTGCTACCTCTTGAGCATGCATTGGTTTTCCCTTGAAGAGGAAAGGGTTATGCATCAAAGTGGCATAAGTATTTCCCTCAGTTTTTTAGAACCAAGGTATCAATCCAGTAGGAGATAACACGCAAGTCACCTAGCACCTGCACAAACAATCAAGAACCTTGCAACCAATGCGATAAAGGGGTTGTCAATGCCTTCATGGTCACTCACAAAAGTGAGATCTAATAGAGATAGTAAAGTAAATATTTTTGGTATTTTTGTTGTATAGATTGGAAAGTAAAGATTGCAAAATACTAAAACAAGATGCGATGTTAATAAAAAAGATGCAATATAATAAGAAAGAGACCCGGGGACCATAGGTTTCACTAGTGGCTTCTCTCAAGATAGCATATATTACGGTGGGTGAACAAATTACTGCCGAGCAATTGATAGAAAAGCGCATAGTTATGAGAATATATAGGCAATGATCATGAATATAGGCATCACGTCCGTGTCAAGTAGACCAAAATGATTCTGCATCTACTACTATTACTCCACACATCGACCGCTATCCAGCATGCATCTAGAGTATTAACTTAATAAGAATAGAGTAACGCATTAAGCAAGATGACATGACGTAGAGGGATAAACTCAAGCAATATGATATAAACCCCATCTTTTTATCCTCGATGGCAACAATGCAATACGTGCCTTGCTGCACATACTGTCACTGGGAAAGGACAGCATAAGATTGAACCCAAAGCTAAGCACTTCTCCCATTGCAAGAAAAATCAATCTAGTAGGCCAAACTAAACTGATAATTCAAAGAGACTTGCAAAGATATCAAATCATGCATATAAGAATTTAGAGAAGAACCAAATAATATTCATAGATAATCTTGATCATAAATCCACAATTCATCGGATCTCGGCAAACACACCGCAAAAGAATATTACATCGAATAGATCTCCAAGAACGTCAAGGAGAACTTTGTATTGAGAATCAAAGAGAGAGACGAAGCCATCTAGCTAATAACTATGGACCCGAAGGTCTGTGGTAAACTACTCACGCTTCATCGGAGAGGCAATGGTGTTGATGTAGAAGCCCTCCATGATCGATACCCCTCCGGCAGATCGCCGGAAATGGCCCCAAGATGGGATCTCATAGGTACAGAAGGTTGGGGCGGTGGAAAAGTGGTTTCGTGGCTCCCTCTGATGTTTTTAGGGTATAAGAGTATATATAGGCGAAAGAAGTACGTCGATGGAGCTCCATGGGGCCCACGAGGGTGGGGGGCGCACCTACCCCCTGGGCGCGCCCTCCTGCCTCGTGGCCGCCTCGCGGAGTTCCAGACTTCAACTCCAAGTCTTCTGGATGCTAATTTCAAAAGGTTATAGATGTTGCATGTGAAACTTGGTCCTGGTGTAGTTGTGTAATGGGGTAGCTGAGTGCTGAAGCTATATGATGTTTTACTCTGATGTATTTCAATTATGAAAATGAAATATATTATGTGCTTAATATGAAATGTCAATTAGCTTAATAAATGGATTATGTATAATCGGATAATTAGCCTGCTAATTGGGTGTTTCTATTGCAAACCACTACTGCAGGATGGTGCTAACGCGACACTATGATCGGAGACCCTTCGACGAAACTATGTGCGATGCAATAATCGCAAACAGTTGTGTAAAATAGCCATCAAAAAAGGTGCAAAATGTTTGCCATGGCGGAGCCATCAAACATGGTTCAGATTTTAGTTGCATGTGCGATGCAGGGCATACGGTTCTGTCCAATGAACTGTTTGCGATGAGGCGAAACAGAAGAAACGGGCAGCTTGATGAAGGCGTGTGCGATATACAGCATATGGTCCAGTCGGATGAACTATTTTTGATTTGGCAACACAAAAGAAATGGTCAGCCAGATCAAGGTGTATGTGATTGAGGGCATACGCTTCAGAAGGATTAACTGTTTGCGATTAGGCAACAGAACAAAAACGGGTCAGCCAGATCAAAGTGTCTCGCAGGCAAGCGAGGACTCTTACAGGTGCATGCATGCGATCGTCCATAGCCAGATGGATCAGATCTCCGGCTGGGCGAGGTTGCAGGACGACATGAAAGCCTCTTTTGCCGGCGTCATACGTCAACTAAATGAGAGCAATGAGAAGCTCCGGGCTGAGCGCGACCTGCTAAGGGCGAAGATCGTCGGAAGTGTGGAGCAAGAGGAGGAGACCGCTGCCTTGTTGAAGAGGACCGGTGTTATCGTCGAGAAACTTATGGATGAGAATGCCATGCTGCGCATCGAGCGCAGAAGACTGGTGGAGGAATCCGTGGATGCTCTCAAGCAACATCTTGAGGACAAGAAAGAGCTCATCGCCGCCCGCCGCGGAGACTAGTTCCCGCGGCCTGCAGCAATGTAGAGATCAGCGAGCCAGATCGTTGTCTTCCTTCTTCTTTTGCCCTTGTGTATTTCGGGCGTTGCCGCATGTGGATTTTTTAATTATGTTCTTAAATATGTAAGACAATTATTATCCACTGTCATCGTCCTTATATTCATCATGCTAGCTATAAGTCGCAGTCGATGCTATATAGGTCCGTCAGATCTTACATCAAGATCCGTGCAAAACTTTCTTTTCAGATTTTCATTTTTCTCTCTTAAATCTCAGTCTAGTGAGACACATAGCCACGCCGTAGAACGGGGCTCGGGCGCCATTAATGGAGATGTTGGGAGGGAGGGGCGCAGCGGGTAATGGTCAAAGGGCTCTCCTCCCGATGAGCACGTGAAGGGGTCCGATCGGACGCCTCCCGTACTCAAATAGCTACCCCGCACGGCACCTCCTAGCCAATAAAAAAAGGGGACGCGTGGCGGCACGTAAATGGTAAGTAGAACACCCATGGTGTCCATAATACTTGTGTTTCCGATTTGTAACGTGACAGCACTTGTTCCAAAATGACATTGTTGATTGTTAATGTGTGTGCCTTCGCAAATCGGACAGAAAAATTACCACAGCATATTGGTGCCATGTCATGACACCATGCCAAGTTTCATGGTTTTCAGGCGTGTTTTGGATTTACAGGAATTAAAAAACCAAGTTTCTCAATCTTTCCGGCCAAGCCACGACGCCCATATGTTTGAATTTCATTCTCATTTCTTGCATGGGACCTAGAAATTCACCCAAGGACACACATGTGATTTTTCAAATAACTTTGGTGCAATGGAGCCTATGCTTGTAGTTCAAATTTTAATTATGCACATGAAATGCGCAAAAACTCAATTAATGTATAAAAAAGGCCAAACGAACCTGGAATAATTCCAAAATTTAGCACGATACTTCTATTTGGTCTAATCTGCCTGTGTAAAAAAATTAAGGCGGGAGAAGGCAGTGTACGTATCTCATTTCGCACACGGAGGTGACACGTTCCCTCTCGGAACCATGAGCCTTCTTGAGGGAAGCTCCAGTTTGCAAGAAGCTTACACCAAAGCTTGTCCCAATTCGGGCAAAAAAATTACCGCAGCATGTTGGTGCCATGTCATGACACCATGCCAAGTTTCCTGATTTTCAGGCGTGTTTTGGATTTATAGGAATTAAAAATCCAAGTTTCTCAATATTTCCGGCCGAGCCAAGACGCCCAGATATTTGAATTTCATTCCCATTTCTTGCATGGGACCTATAAATACACCCAAGGACACACATGTGATTTTTCAACCAACTTTGGTGCACTGGAGCCTGTTGCCGGGAAAACGACACCTATGGGACCACGAGGGTTCGTTCTTCGGTTGGCGGGGCATGGAGCTGTGCAAAGAGCAGGCTAGAAGATTAGCGCGGGAAGATTTTTTACCCAGGTCCGGGCCGCAAACGATGCGTAATACCCTAGTCCTGCTTTGGTGTATATTTAGTGTTCTTGTGTTCTTGAACTAGCTGTGGTGCAAGCCCAGTCCAAAAAGTCTGAATCCCCCTACAGTACGCCTCCGGCCTCCTTTTATATGTCAAAGGGGTGGCCACAGTGGCACACAGGAGGTGGAAAGTATCTACAGTGCTACAAGTTTATCGCCTGACAACATAGGACAAACGCATTTAATGTGCCGCCTATGTGTCCTCTTGCTTTATCGGGGGTGGCAGCAAGGCTCGTCCCGTCCGTCGCCGGCTCGCCTTGCTTCGACACGCGTCCAAGCTGACAAGGCATGCAGCGCTATGCTGGCTGGTTGGTTGCTGAGCTGGTGCGGTGACATGGTCTTGCCTAGTTGGCCTAGAAGTTGCATGCTGCCACGCAGGTGTGTGCCTAGTTGGCAGGCTGGTTGCCACGTCAGAACGGGCACGGGGCAGCGAAGCTTTGGCAGGTGCGGGCCTAGCCTTGGCTCCGCGGATGCCCCCGGCAAGGGTCTTGCCGGGGTCTCGTGGCCGTCCCCGGCAAGGGTCTTACTGGGGGGGGCTCTTCGTCTGTCCTCGGCAAGGATCTTGCCGGGGGCCTTCGTCTTCTGGCTTCTTATCTAGATTTGCCTGCCATCATGCAGGCGCTCCCGAGCCTTGGTCCTGACGTTGTCGATGGTGTGAGAACTCTCAGGCTCAAGGGTGGCGGCCCTGCTGGTGTTGGGCAAGTTGCCCTGGCAAGGCGCTTGCCGGGGCCATGTCGGCCGCCCCGGCAAGGGTCTTGCCGGGGGAAGTCCATCTTGTCCCTTTGCTCTTCACGCTCCCATTGGCGGTCTTGTACCTTCGCTTCCTCTGTCCCGCCCAGCATGGCCGTTGGCGTGGCTGCGACTGCCCGTGCACAAGTAAAGGGGTACAGAAGGGCCCCTACTTTTGTACACCGACAGGAGCCCCCGTGCCTGGGCCACACATAAGGGCGAAACGTTGTTGGGCCAGGCCCAGAACGGTGCGTGGACAGGCATGGCAGAGTGTTATTCGTAGTAACTCCTTCGCCAGTTGCGCTTCCCCATGACCAGGATTGAGTGCGTGACATGGGGGTCGTGCCTGGAATGGTTGCAGCACGCATGCGTCACCTCGCGGTGAATAGTAAAGAGGCGGCCCACGTCTTCCCCATAAAAAAGATTAAACCACAGGGGCACTGCTCATTTACCCTCCGTGCCTTTCCCATCTGGGAACCGCCGTTTCTCTCTTCTTCCTCAAGCGCAAATCGAAGCTCTCGCCTCCGCTCGCCGCCGCCGCGCCCCCATTGCTCTTGATCCTTCACCACCCCTCAGCCACCATGGCGCCCAAGACGAGCAAAGGCAAGGGAACGGCCAAGGAGGCCGGCGATACGTCTCCAACGTATCTATAATTTTCTTTTGTTCCATGCTATATTATATTCTGTTTTGGACATTATTGGGCTTTATTTTACACTTTTATATTATTTTTGGGACTAACCTATTAGCCGAAGGCCCAACCCAGAATTGCTGTTTTTTTGCCTATTTCAGAGTTTCGCAGAAAAAGAATATCGAGTCCAAACAGAATGAAACATTCGGGAACGTGATTTTTGGAACGAACGTGATCCAGAGGACTTGGACCCTACGTCAAGACATCATCCAGGAGGGCACGAGGTAGGGGGGCGCGCCTACCCCCTGGGCATGCCCTCCACCCTCGTGGGCCCCCTGTTGCTCCACCGACGTACTCCTGCCTCCTATATATACCTACGTATCCCCAAACTACCAGATACGGAGCCAAAAACCTAATTCCACCGCCGAAACATGAGGTGTTCTTTGATTGTCCTCCTTATGAGTGGCGATCGGGGACAAGCGATGGTCTTTTCCTACCAATCTATCCCCCTAGGAGCATGCGCGTAGTCCTTGGTTTTTGATGACTTGTAGATTTTTGCAATAAGTATGTGAGTTCTTTATGACTAATGTTGAGTCCATGATTTATACGTACTCTCACCTTTCCATCATTGCAAGCCTCTTCGGTACCGTGCATTGCCCTTTCTCACATTGAGAGTTGGTGCAAACTTCACCGGTGCATCCAAACCCCTGATATGATACGCTCTTTCACACATAAACCTCCTTATATCTTCCTGAAAACAGCCACCATACCTACCTATTATGGCATTTCCATAGCCATTCCGAGATATATTGCCATGCAACTTTCCACCGTTCCATTTATCATGACACATTCATCATTGTCATGTTGCTTTGCATGATCATGTAGTTGACATGGTATTTGTGGCAAAGCCACCATTCATAATTCTTTCATACATGTCACTCTTGGTTCATTGCATATCCCGGTACACCGCCGGAGGCATTCATATAGAGTCATACTTTGTTCTAGTATCGAGTTGTAAATAAATAGAAGTGTGATGATCATAATTTTATAGAGCATTGTCCCAATTGAGGAATAAAAAAAGAGAGAAAGGCCTTAAAAAAAGAAGAAGGCCCAAAAAATGAGAGAAAATGAGAGAAGGGACAATGTTACTATCCTTTGTACCACACTTATGCTTCAAAGTACCACCATGATCTTCATGATAGAGAGTCTCTTGTTTTGTCACTTTCATATACTAGTGGGAATTTTTCATTATAGAACTTGGCTTGTATATTCCAACAATGGGCCTCCTCAAGTAACCTAGGTCTTCGTGAGCAAGCAAGTTGGATGCACACCCACTTAGTTTCTTTTGTTGAGCTTTCATATATTTATAGCTCTAGTGCATCCGTTGCATGGCAATCCCTACTCCTTGCATTAACATCAATTGAGGGGCATCTCCATAGCTCATTGATTAGCCTTGTTGATGTGAGACTTTCTCCTGTTTTGTCTTCTCCACATAACCCCCATCATTATATTCTATTCCACCCATAGTGCTATATCCATGGCTCACGCTCATGTATTGTGTGAAAGTTGAATTTTTTTGAGATTACTAAAGTATGAAACAATTGCTTGGCTTGTCATCGGGGTTGTGCATGATGAGAGCATTGTTGTGTGGCGAAAATGGAGCATGACTAAAATATATGATTTTGTAGGGATGAACTTTCTTTGGCCATGTTATTTTGAGAAGACATAATTGCTTAGTTAGTATGCTTGAAGTATTATTATTTTATGTCAATATTGAACTTTTATCTTGAATCTTTCGGATCTGAATATTCATACCACAATGAAGAAGAATTACATTGAAATTATGCCTAGTAGCATTCCACATCAAAAATTCTGTTTTTATCATTTACCTACTCGAGGATGAGCAGGAATTAAGCTTGGGATGCTTGATACGTCTCCAATGTATCTATAATTTTTTATTGTTCCATGCTATATTATCTTCTGTTTTGGACATTATTGGGCTTTATTTTACACTTTTATATTATTTTTGGGACTAACCTATTAACCAGAGGCCCAGCCCAGAATTACTTTTTTTTTGTGCCTATTTCAGAGTTTCATAGAAAAAGAATATCAAACGGAGTCCAAACGGAATGAAACCTTCGGGAACGTGATTTTCGGAACGAACGTGATCCACAGGACTTGGACACTACATCAAGACATCATCCAGGAGGGAACGAGGTAGGGGGCGCGCCTACCCCCCTGGGCGCGCCCTCCACCCTCGTGGGCCCCCTGTTGCTCCACCGACGTACTCCTTCCTGCTATAATACCTACGTATCCCCAAACTACCAGATACGGAGCCAAAAACCTAATTCCACCGCCGCAACCTTCTGTACCCATGAGATCCCATCTTGGGGCCTGTTCCGGAGCTCCGCCGGAGGGGGCATCGATCATGGAGGGCTTCTACATCAACACCATAGTCTCTCCGATGATGTGTGAGTAGTTTACCTCAGACCTTCGGGTCCATGGTTATTAGCTAGATGGCTTCTTCTCTCTTTTTGGATCTCAATACAATTTTCTCCCCCTCTTTCGTGGAGATCTATTCGATGTAATCTTCTTTTGCGGTGTGTTTGTTGAGACCGATGAATTGTGGATTTATGATCAAGTTTATCTATGAACAATATTTGAATCTTCTGAATTATTTTATGTATGATTGGTTATCTTTGCAAGTCTCTTCGAATTATTAGTTTGGTTTGGCCTACTAGATTGATCTTTCTTGCAATGGGAGAAGTGCTTAGCTTTGGGTTCAATCTTGCGGTGTCCTTTCCCAGTGACAGTAGGGGCAGCAAGGCACGTATTGTATTGTTGCCATCGAGGATAACAAGATGGGGTTTATATCATATTGCATGAGTTTATCCCTCTACATCATGTCATCTTGCTGAAAGCGTTACTCTGTTCTTATGAACTTAATACTCTAGATGCATGCTGGATAACGGTCGATGTGTGGAGTAATAGTAGTAGATGTAGGCAGGAGTCGGTCTACTTGTCTCGGACGTGATGCCTATATACATGATCATACCTAGATATTCTCACAACTATGCTCAATTCTGTCAATTGCTCAATAGTAATTTGTTCACCCACCATAAATACTTATGCTCTTGAGAGAAGCCACTAGTGAAACCTATGGCCCCCGGGTCTATTTTCCATCATATTAATCTCCCGACAACAAGCTATTTCTGGTGCCGTTTTTATTTTACTTTCTTTACTTTGCATCTTTATCATAAAAATACCAAAAATATTATCTTATCATATCTATCAGATCTCACTCTCGTAAGTGACCGTGTAGGGATTGACAACCCCTTATCGTGTTGGTTGCGAGGATTTATTTGTTTTTGTAGGTGCGAGGGACTCGTGCGTGGCCTCCTACTGGATTGATGCCTTTGTTCTCAAAAACTGAGGGAAATACTTATGCTACTTTGCTGCATCACCATTTCCTCTTCAAGGGAAAACCAAGGCAGTGCTCAAGATGTAGAAGCCGGGGGGAAGGAGGCGCCGGAGAGTGACTTGGTGGAGATGAGGATACAGCACGCCCTCTTCACCTCGACGGTTGACGCGCTCACCCTGAAGGAGAAGTTCAGGCCCCTGTGGGGGACGGAGACGTCGGGGCACCCCGCCATGCGTATCATGCCCGCCTCCTTTGCCAAGGCCGGTCCAAATCGGTACCCCTTCTTTGTCGATTACTTCTCCTGCAGGCTCTGCCCCCCTTTCTCAGATTTCTTCAACGACATCACGCATACCTATGGCTTCCATCTTCTGGACATTATGCCGAACGCCTTGGCATGCATGGCCTTCTTTGCCCATCTCTGCGAGGGCTTCGCCAGAGTGCATCCCAGCACGGCTCACTTCTGGCATTACTTCACCCCTCGCATCCAGCCAGGGGGAGCCATCTCTGGCTGCACCACCTGGATCCCGAGAAACCAGAGAAGGGGCACATACCCGGAGGGTAACCAGAAGGAGAGCTGGGAAGAGTGGCAGGGCCCGTGGTGCTGGATCGTGAAGGCAGATCCGCATGAGTTCTGCCGGGTTCGTCGGGAGCCGGAGGTCCGCAGAAAGGACTGGAGCGATGTCGACGCCGACGACAAGAAGCTCACGGTTGCCACCACCAGGATCCATCATCTCACCTCGGCCGGACTCACCCTTGAGATGATCGAGGATGACTTCCTCCACCGCCGGATTGCCGCCGCTGCACAATAAGGGGAGGTCGGCTTGGGACTTCAGGAATGCGGCCGATATCATGAGGCTCCGCCCCGGCCTGAACCATAACTTGACGGTGCTTCAGCACGCCCACCTCTGCCAGAGGCTTTTTCAGCTCAAGGTCAACGAGGTCGGTAGGGTCGAGAGGACCGGCAAGGCTGAGAAGACCGGCAAGGCTGGCAAGGCCGGCAAGTCTCTGTTTGGGTTGCCAGCGGAGGTGGTCCCGCTGAGCAACAACTCTCGCCAGACTGCCATCATCGCCATGATGCCGGTTTTCCACGTGCACGGCCTTGATCCGACCTGGGTTGAGCCAAAGGCGGAACTGGTGCAGGCATTCTTCGACAACTTGTCAGAGAAGTATGATCACGACGAGCCACTGCTCATCCGCGACACCACCGAGCAACAGTTGGCATACATTGCCGCAAGGGCGGAGGAGTCAGCACTTGCCGAGGAGACCGGCAGCCTCGGCACTGTGGAAGACGAGGCCGACGTGGCCGTAGAAGAGCAATACTAGGGAAAACGCTAGTAGTAGCGGGGGTTTAATGCCTACTAGTAGCGCGGGACACAGCGCTACTAGTAAGGCGCTACAGCTATTCCTTAGCAGTTGCGTGTGTGACACACGCTACTGCTAAGACATATAGCCGCAGCGTTTGTTCACTCCCGCGCTACTGCTAATATAGCTAGTAGTAGCGTGTTTACTCTCCATCGCTACTAGTATTATTTTTTTAATTTTTTTAATTTGAAGTGTATTTATATGCCGTTATACAAATTTTGGTACAATACCAATTATGAGGTTGTTATATCATTATGTCCATAACAGTGTGTTAAATGAAGGTGGATTAGGTTCAAGTGGAGGCAAGATGTGGTGCACGTGAAAAGTATACTACTAATCCAAACATGATCTAGTTTGGAATAGATGTACTTTTGATGTGCACCACATGTTGCCTCCACTTGAATCTAATCCGCCAACACAAGCTATTTAATCATCATCATAGTCATTACCACCAACAGTAGCTATTTAATCATCATAGTCATAGTGTAGCACATCATCATCTTCAAACTCATTCTAGCTAGCTAATCACCACCAACACTAGCTAATAATAATCATCATAGTCATTACCACCAACACTAGCTATTTAATCATCATAGTCATAGTGTAGCACATCATCATCTTCAAACTCATTTCTAGCTAGCTAATCACTCCTGCTGCTCTGTCTCTCAGGTAAAATAACATAAAACATGTGTAGCACTCCTGCTTCATCATGTTGGAGCATGAAGATGAACCTGTCTCCTAATCGTGGGCTGTGCTTCTGATTGCTGCCCCCTAGTACTTCTCTGCGATCGTTCACAATTTTGCTCCAGTCTTTCACTATTAAGCATTCCTCGCTTTTAGAAATCCTGAATGCACTAAAGTGCATTGTAGGATGTCTTGTCCGTAAGCTAACCATTCTCATGCGACCTTTAGTCTCGATCCAATGAGGCAGAACATTCATCGGGAGTCCCTGTTGAAGAACATCGTATAGTAACATACTTAGCAATCAAGTTTAGCTTAAAAGATAATGTATGCAAAAGATGCACTGAGGACAAATAGTAAACATTTTATCATCTTTCCGAAATAGATGTGACCGTAGTTCAATACGAACACTATTGGTCGCACATTTTGAGTACTAAGATTTTTAATTTGAGGTAAATAATTTGTGTTGACAATATGAAGATCCTCAAGCCATGAAACATAATGACCTATCTCCTTGCAGTTTAGTTCAGCCCCGGCACAGTGGACGGTCATGTCTACCAAGCGCCGGACATATTTGCTTGAATGGAAATAAGTTGTCAATAGAAATTAGTTGTCAACTATTTTTGAATAAACAATATGGAAGACATAAATATGGTTGAGAAACTCACATAATGGTATAACTGGAAGCGTCTGCACATCGACCCAGATGTCGATATTACCTTCAATATCATCTTCCGGACGAATATCAAAGGTGATAACCATATCAGGCTCAAATGCATAAGTCTTGGATAGTGCTTGCCAAGTTTTGCATTCAAAATAGGTGTAGTTGTCTGCTTGTATAATTTTGCGTGGAAAGTATAACCATGCTCAGTTTTCAAGTAAACTCTCTTTACCTCCATAGTAGTTTTCATAGGACTGAAACCTATCTTATCCAAGACAAAACATCTTGCATGGCAGGGGATACGTTAGTAGAATAGTAAAAAAATAAATTATAAGTTGAAGTAAATGAAGCAGATGTCATGCTTAATTACGAAAAAAGACTTGTCGTTGTGACTTACTGTATCCACTTCGAAGTTCTCATCCAGCTTGATGCTGAAGCGCCTATCATCATCTAGGAAGATTCTGTCGCACAGGCCGCGCTCGTCTTCGTAGTATTCGCAAATACCGAAATCCTTTTCGTCGTCAGACATTTCCTATGTTCATAGTTGAAACATTAATTGAAAATCGATCAAAGGCAACTACCAGGATACTCAACACACAAATCTGGGGCACTCAATATTTCCTACATATTCTGGCACAAGTCATGCCAATAATTCACGGAAAAATCCGGCATGACCTTTTCTTAAATAAGACATATCGAGCGCCTGAAATTTGCCGGAACGGAAATGAATCAACACTCTGGCAAAACATAGGCAACTCGGAGGTGTAACCTGCAAACATGACCAGCCACTTGGGCAAGAACATATCCTATTTGAGCAACACAAGATATACATTTCAAAATATCGTATATGACTCATAATGACATGACCATTCAATAAGCAAAACCAAATTGTAAAATAAATAAGTATTCAAATTAGCATGCATTCAATAAGCAAAAGTAAATCATCTCTTGTGTCCGTACATCGTCGAATATTATCACTAATACATCCCAAATAGTATCATACATATAACATCACTAATACAACTAAAACCATAGCGAACGACGGGTATCGGCGCGGGCGGTGGACACCCAAAGAGAAGGAACCATCACAGGATCATAGCTCCAGTGAGATCCCTAGAGAACCTGCCAGGTATTGGAGAACCTGTGCTCCAACGCAACCAAGTAGCGGCGGACGTGCGCGCCCTCCTCGCTGACACGGTGACATACCACCTTCGTGGGGTCCTCAAGCCTCTGGACCGTCACTGGCCCACGCGACTGCCACCAAAGAAGGTTCGGGTCAACGACGGGCTGACTCCTCACCAAGCTGGCCCCCGGTAGGTAGCGCCTCCCAGTACCAGCCCGGAGGAGCCCAGTCCCGGACATGGCCCATCTGGTCAAGCAGGTGTCCTCCGCCGAGTCGACGACGAGGATGCGGGATAGGCATCGTCGACGTCGATGCGGGAATAATTTCTTTAACTAAAAAAATAACAACAAATGTGACATGTTCAACTAGTTCTATTAATTCAACTAGTTCTTACTAATAATAAACATACTATAAATAAAAATAAACTGGTACCTAATCAATACCTAGTTCTTACTAACTAATTAGTACCTAGGAACTACTGTCCTAATTACCATCTAATTTGATGAACCTAGGAGTGGAAAGTGGTAGCGGATAATCCGAAATATCCGATATTCGTATTCGATCGGATATTCCAATTGTCCAACTTAAAAGTCAAATAATTGGTCAAATTTTACTCGTTTTATGATTAATCTTAGAAATTATTATGCATTACAATAGTGTTTATTCATAAACCTATTTATCATTGACTTATTGTATGTCACAATTCGAATACTTCATGTCAGATAGCTATTGACTAATACACTTAAGCAATATGTCGCTATTATTCGTATCCGTTCCGAATCAAGAAAAGATCACATACGTATTCACATTTGTATTCGTTTTGTAAATATGAAAACGGAAGTTGTAAGAGCACTATCCGATCCGCATCCGATTCGTTTCCACCCCTAGATGAACCCTAACTAATTTGATGCAATTAAAATTTGAAGAACCCTAGGTAGAGGTAAGGGAGGGGGAGGAGCAGGCGTGCTCACCTCGGGTGCCTGTGGCGAGGGAGGGGCAGGCGGCGTCGAGGTCGGGATCGGGGCTCGGGCGCGCGGCGGAGGGCAGCGTCGAGGTCGGGGTCGGGCTCGGGCGCGCGGCGGAGGGCGGCGTCGAGGTCTGGGACGGGGGCGGCCTCGAGGTCGGGGTTGAGGGCGGCGTCGAATCCGGGGTCGGAGGCGGCGTCGAGGGTGTGCGGAGAGCGACGGGAGAGCGCGCGGTGGCCAACGGGCGATGGCGGCGGCGACAGCGGAGGAGTTGGGATTTGGGGGAAGTGGTCGTGGGGAAGAACGAACCGCGCGGTTAAGTCAAAAGTAGCAGTAGCGCGTTACAGGAAGTGCGCTACTGCTAAGTTAGCTATAGCGCGTTCCCGGATATGCGCTACTGCTATTCCTTTCTCTTTTTTCCCTTTTTCATTTATTTTTCTTTACATTTTTTTTTTCCTATCTCCTTTGTCTATTTCTTTCATTTCCATTTACTTTTCTATTTGCTTTCCATTTAATTTTATTTCCTTTAGCAGTAGCGCCTTTCTGCGTAAATGCGCTGCTACAAAGCAAGTAGTGGTAGCGCTGTTCGCAGTAGATCGCTACTATTATGTGTAGCCTATCGGCTTAGCACTGGGAATTTTAGTAGTAGCGCTTTTATCTTAAGGCGCGCTACTGCTACAATTGTATCTGTAATGCTGTTTACACCAACACGCTACTGCTACTTAGCACTAGCGTGCTTTTTTAACATGCACTACTGCTAAAGTTCTGTGTATAAGGTTTTCCTAGTACTGGAGAGGGAGTTCGCGGAGTGGACGGGGTCCGCCGGGGAAGCCAGTGGCGCCGGTGCCGGGGCTCCCCTTGTCGAAGACGGGGCCAAGGATTCGGCCGAAGAGGAGACCGAGGCGGATGACCCCCCGGCCCCGGGGAGGAAACGGGTCCTGCGGCGGGCTAGCTCCGGTGAGCCAGTCCGGCCCGGCAGGACCATGCAGCGGCAATAGGCTTAGGCGCAGCCCATGCGCCAGACGAGGGCTGCAGCAGCGAAGAAGCTCGCGTCCGCCGCCTCTTCTTCATCCAAGCGGCGCAGGACTTCGTCCCCTTCTCCTCCCCTTGCAGACGCCGCCCCGGAGGCCGATTTCGACCTCGGGTCCTTTAGCCCGAAGAGGAAGAGGAGGCCAGCGGAGGAGGATGAGTAAGTACCTAGCCCCTCATCATTTCCTGACCCTCTGCCCGTGTAACCCTGCCTTGACTTGATCTTATCTTTGCAGCGACACGGAGACGCTAGCCCAGACGGCGATGAAGAGGGCCAAGGCTTCGACGGGCGACAAGCCCCTGCTAACACTCCGCGGACGCCGGTGTTAGTGGAGATCAGCCCCGACAATAGCCCTCGACGCAGCCCCTGCTTCAGCCCCCAGCGTGAGTTCATTATCCACTCTCCATCTGCGGGCGTTGGGGCGCGAGTCCTTGGTGCTGACCTTGCCGGGCTTGCAGGAGGTGAGCGGCATTAGGAAGAGCCGCCGGGGGCCGCCCTTGACACACCACCCCCGTCAGCGACGCTACCCAGAGGGGCGTCCCCGGCAAGGGCATCTACCACCGAGGCCACGCGCACGGAGGAAGAGGAGGCGAGCTTGGGTGCTGGTGGCTCCGTCCCGACAACGAACGCTGGCGGGGAGGGAACCACTTCCTCTCAGCCCGGCACGGGTAAGTGGCCTGCCTCCCATCCCTCTTTTTTTTGAACCTTGATTTTGGTCTTGTCTCATTTTCCTTTCTGGGTTCCAGACCCTCCCTCGATGGACCAGGAGGATATCGACACCGTCATCGAGGAGGTCGCCAAGGATGTCGAGGCCGCCAAGATCGCGGCTGGGGAAGCCGCCAAGTCCGCCGCCGAGGAGGCCACCAAGGGGCCTGCCGGGGAGACCGGCAAGACCGCCGCCGGGGAGGCCGGCAAGGGGCACGCTGGGGAGCCCGACAAGGCTGCTGCTAAGGAGGCCGCCAAGGAGCCCGTCGAGGAGGAGGTGGCCAACGACCAACCTTCCTCCCCTGCAGTCCCCGCCCCGGGCAAGTACCTGAGGGTGGGTGACGATTGTTCATCTACCTCCCGGGGACGGCAAACACCAGAGCGCCAGCCGAAGGGGAGGTGTTTGATGATGAGGCGCTCGCCACCGCCGGGCTCCAGGTTGTTGACGAACCGAGCGCCAGCGCTGGCAGTTCCCAAGAGGAGCAGCTCCTCCAGGCCATGAGCGCCAATTTCCAGAAGCTCTAGGCGCTCCACCGTGCCCGCCAAGACAAGGTGAACTCCAGGATGGCGGCAGTGGACAGGGCGGAAGCGGATTTTGAGCAGCGCGTCGCTCAGACGCAAGTCTAGTTCGGTGAGGCCCGGGAGGAAATAAGGACTATCTAGGGTGAGCTGGATGAGCGCAAGCGAGAGCTCATCTTGTAGCAGGCCGACATCAAGAAGGCCCAAGAGGCAGCAAAGGAGCAGGACGCCAAGGAGGAAGCTGCCCGGTTGCAGCAGCAAGCTCTGCTGGACACCCAAGAGGACGACCTCGTTGCCCATGAGCAGGCGCTTGCCGCCACGCTCTGCGGCAAGGACGAGGAGATCGGGAAGATCGTCGCGCAGCGTACCCAGGAGCCGGAGCAGAAGCACAAGGACGCACTTGATGCTCTGGCCCTGGACCACGCCGGCAAGGTGGAGAAGCTGAAGCTGGAGCGGGAGGAGCTGAAGAAGGAGGTCTCAAAGCTGACAGAGGAGAGGGACACAGCCAACGTACTCTGGCGGATTTGTAGGTGGCCATCTCCGACAAGGCCAAGCGGCTCTCTGAGGCCAACGACTCCATCAACGATCTGAAGCTGAAACTAGATGGCTTGGAGGGGATGCTTTCAGAGGTCAGGGCCTGTGAGGAGACCCTGAACAAGGCCCTTGAGGACGAGAGGCAGCTGCGGAAGGATGATGCCGCTGCCCACAAGGACTATGTGGGCAGCGTAAATCTCTGGATCAGCCGCCTCATCGCCGTTGCAGGAGGCTCACCATGCAGCTAGCCGTCATGGGCATGCCGGACGTCAGGTACTCCCCGGAGGCAAACGTAACCCCAATGCCAGGCTGACCTTGTTCTTCGAACACGTGCTCGACACCCTAGAGCAGCTCCGCTCCAATCGGGCGACCTATCTGGCCAATGAGGCTCGGAGGCTTTGCCGGGGTGCCCTGACCAAGGTGCTCACCGAGGTGGCATTCTGGAACCCCAACGTAGACTTCGCCAATGCGCTTGAGAGCTTGCCGGAGGATGCGGACCTCACAGCACTCGAAGAGCGTCTCGATCCTGTCATCAGCTGCATTGACGGAGTCAAGAGGATTGAAGGCCAGCACCGGGACTAGTCACCCTGTTCCTCCTTGCCGCTGCGAGTTCATTCCCAAGACAATTTTATCTTAAGTTAGAACCGCGGCAACTAGTGATGTAATATAAATCTGCTGTATTCTGAAACAGTGCGTGCTATCTTCCTCTTTGATCTTTCTTTGTATGTACGCACCCTACACTTAGTTGTAAAGTTTTGCTGGCGCGTAAACCCGTGTTGTGGCGCTTTAAGGAACGGATCCTTAGCAGTCTGCCGGGGGGGGGCGCTTGCTGCCGGGCAAACCACCTTGCCATTCTCGGCGCAGCCGCCTGATCTATTGAGCGGACTCGAAACAGAACAAGGGCGTTGCCAATAGCGGAAGGGTTCCCTTGCGTGCAAGTTTTCCATACAAGGAGCAAGATCTTTCGAGGAAGATAACCTTATAAAAAGGAAAATTGCTCAAGGTTTTGTGTGACTTAGCTTTTTCATCGCCATGCTGATGGTTGTTGCGGCTCCAGACAACTCTGCTTCGCCTGGCACCGGAGCGTGGCTTGATGTTGCCGTCTTCCTTGGAGCCATCGCGATAAAGGAGTTGATGCGCTAACTTCTAGACCATATTTCCTTAGCCTCAGATCCCCCTACCTGGTGCGCCAAACATTTCGAGGAAAATGACACCTATGGGACCACGAGGATCCCTTCTTTGGTTGGCGGGGCATGGAGCTGTGCAAAGAGCAGGGCTAGAAGATCAGCGCAGGAGGATTTTTTACCTAAGTTCGGGCCGCAAACGATGCGTAATACCCTATTCCTGCTTTGGTGTATATTTAGTGTTCTTGAGTTCTTGAACTAGCTGTGGTGCAAGCCCAGTCCAAAAAGTCCAAATCCCCCTACAGTACGCCTCGGGCCTCCTTTTATATGTCAAAGGGGTTGCCAAAGTGGCACACAGGAGGTGGAAACACTACTAGGGAAAACCTTATACACAGAACATTAGCAGTAGCGCGGGCTAAAAACGCACGCTGGTGCTAATTAGCAGCAGCGCGGTGTTGTAAACGGTGCTACAGATACAGTTATAGCAGTAGCGAGCCCGAGTACAAAAGCGCTACTACTAAAATTCCCACGGCTTAGCCGATAGGCCGCACAGAGTAGTAGCGATCTTCGCCGAACCGCGCTACCGCTATTTGCTTTGTAGCAGCGCATTTATGCTCAGAGGCGCTACTGCTAAAGTAAATAAAATTAATTGGAAAGAAAATAGAAAAGTAAATGAAAATGAAAGAAATACAAAAAGGTGAAAGGAAAAAAATAAAATGTAAAGAAAAATAAATGAAAAAGTGGAAAAAAGAGAATGGTATAGCAGTAGCGCGTATACAGGAACGCGTTGTAGCTATGTTAGCAGTAGCGCACTTCCTGGAACGTGCTACTGCTACTTCTGACTAAACCGCACGATTCGTTCTTCCCAACGGCCACTTCCCCCAAATCGCAACTCCTCCGCTGTCGCCGCCGCCATCGCCCGTCAGCCGCCGCGCGCTCTCCCGTCGCTCTCCCGCCTCAACGCCACCCCGACCCCGGATTCGACAACGCCCCCGACCCCGACCTCGACGCCGCCCCCCGCCGCGCGCCCGAGCCCCGACCCCGACCTCGACGCCGCCTGCGCCTCCCTCGGCGCAGTCACCGTAAGGCTCTGCATTTCCTCTCCCCAACCCTCCTCTCTCTCTCTCTCTGCTAGGGCAATTTATATATGTGTTGATGCTGTGTTGATGTTCATATGAACCCTAGGTGTTCATATGAACCTAGGTCACTAGTAGAAAACAGGGCTTTGGTCACAGGGCAATATTCACATTAGTCTCGATTCAGTCACGAACCGGGACTAATGTGAGCATTGGTCCCGGTTCGTGCGGCTAAGGCATTAGTCCCGGTTCAAATGGGACCTTTAGTCCCAGTTGGTGCCACGAACCGGGACTAAAGGGTGCGATGCCCATTAGTACCGGTTCGTGGCACCAACCGGTACTAAAGGTTAGACCTTTAGTCCCGGTTCGAGCCACCAACCGGTACTAAAGGTTAGACCTTTAGTCCCGGTTCGAGCCACCAACCGGTACTAATGGGGTTTGAGGCATTAGTACCGGTTCATGACATGAACCGGTACTAAAGGTCCCATTTTCAAACTCTACCGCCCCCCCTGTGGATCGCCTTTTCAGTTTTGTAAAAAGCAAAAGAAAATGATAAAAACTTCAAAAATTAAAATCCTTCCAGATGTAGTTATGTTACTACATGTACTAGTTAGGAAAATTTAAAAACTTAAATTTGGACATGTTTTGCAAAAAGTGTAGGGAAAATATAAAACGGCTATAACTTTTGCATACGATGTCAGAAAAAACGTATAATATATCAAAATGTTCAGCACAAAAAAACTTATGCTCAAATTTCAGTTTTTTTATTTATGTTAAATCTGGTCAAACTACTTATTCAAGAAGTATTAGTGTTACTAAATAATTATTCAAGAATATTAGTGTTACTAAATAATTATTTCAGTTTTTTTGAATTTTGGTCAAATCTGGTCAAACTGTGGTCAAACAACTGTCAAACTAATTATTCAAGAAATATTAGTGTTACTAAATAATTATTTCTATTTTTTTGAATTTTGGTCAAACTATGGTCAAACTACTTATTGAAGAAGTATTAGTGTTACTAAATATTATTCAAGAATAGTAGTGTTACTAAATAATTATTTCAGTTTTTTTGAATTTTGGGCAAATCTGGTCAAACTGTGGTCAAGCAATGGTCAAACTAATTATTCAAGAAATATTAGTGTTACTAAATAATTATTTCTGTTTTTTTATTTTGGTCAAATCTGGTCAAACTATGGTCAAAGTACTTATTGAAGAAATATTTGTGTTACTAAATAATTATTGTTTTTTAGAACAATAGTTTCAAACTCAAACAGTGAAATGTGTCACTTCATGCTCAAGCTAAATTCCTGAGGGTTAATAGGATTGACATCTTACTATTGTCAGGAAAACAACAAGTGCAGACTTGGAAACGAGGGAGACTAGAACCCGGAAGTTAAGCGTGCTCAGGCTGGAGTAGTGAGAGGATGGGTGGCCGTCCGGGAAGTTAGATGATTTGGAATGATGAGGGGTGATTAGAG
Source organism: Aegilops tauschii subsp. strangulata (assembly GCF_002575655.3). Classification (NCBI taxonomy): domain Eukaryota; kingdom Viridiplantae; phylum Streptophyta; class Magnoliopsida; order Poales; family Poaceae; genus Aegilops; species Aegilops tauschii. The sequence goes on along the minus strand of NC_053041.3, from coordinate 92,820,786 downwards.
AATAGAGGTTAAATTGAGCAGTGATGAGGGGTGGTGATTAGAGATTAGAGGTTAAAATAATTCAGAAATTTGAAAATAAAAAAAATTAAATTTAAAAAAAAATCATAAAATTTCCTTTAGTACCGGTTGGTGTTACCAACAGGGACTAAAGGTGGACCTCCAGGCAGCGGCCACGTGGAGGGCCTTTAGTCCGGTTCGTGTAAGAACCGGGACTAAAGGGGGAGGCTTTAGTAACGACCCTTTAGCCCCGGTTCAAAAACCGGGACAAAAGGCCCTTACCAACCGGGACAATAGGCCCTTTTTCTACTAGTGGGTGTTCATATGAACCCTAGATATGTTTAGGGCAATAGGCATTTTTTAGCATTTAGGAAAAATGATTAGCAATTGCTTTAGGTAATTAGCTAAACAGTAATTTCCTTTGCATATTGTCGTTATATGACATATGTCATTGATGTTCATTTGCATATTCCATTATTGAAGTGGTTCGATTGTGCCCAAGTGGCTTTGTTGTTTCCAGGAAATGAAGCCGACTCGCCTATGTTTTGCTGGAAATGTTGATTCATTTCCGTTCCGGCAAATTTCAGGTTCTCGATTTGTCCACTTTTTAGCAAAAGTCATGCCGAAATTTTCCGTGAATTTCGGCATGACTTGTGCTACAAACTAGGACATATCGAGTGCCCGGGATTTGACGCATCGGGAAGGAGTCAACGATCCTGCAAAGCATTAATCGTAAGAACTAGTATAGAATTAATTGACTAGATTTAATCGTAAGAACTAGTTGAACATGTCACATTTGTTGTTATTTTTTTAGTTAAAGCAATTTTTCGCGCATCGACGTCGATGATGCCTATCCCGCATCCTCGTCGTCGAGTCGGCAGAGGACACCTGTGTCACCAGATGGGCCATGTCCGGGACTGGGCCCGCCGGGGTGGTACTGGGAGGCGCTACCTACCAGGGGGCGCAGGTTGGTCAGGAGCCAGCCTGTCGTGGACTCGAACCTTCTTTGGTGGAGGTCGAGTGGGCCAGTGACAGTCCAGAGGCTCGAGGACCCCGCGGAGGTGGTGCGTCACCGTGTCAGTGAGGAGGACGCGCACGTCCGTCTCTACTTGTTTGCGTTGGAGTACAGGTTCTCCAATACCTGGCAGGTTCTCCAGGGATCTCACTAGAGCTATGATCCTGTGATGGTTCCTTCTCTTTGGGTGTCCACCGCCCGTGCCGATACCCGTCTGCGCTAGGGTTTTAGTTGTATTAGTGATGTTATATGTATGATACTATTCGGGATGTATTAGTGATAATATTCGACGATGTACAGATGCATGAGATGATTTACTTTTGCTTATTGAATGCATGCTAATTTGAATACATATTTATTTTCCTCTTTGGTTTTGCTTATTGAATGCTCATGTGAATATGAGTCCTATAAGATATTTTGAGTATCCTGGAGTTGACTTCGATCGATTTTCAATTAATGTTTCAACTATGAACATAGGAAATGTCTGACAACGAAAAGGATTTCGGTATTTGCAAATACTGCAAAGACGAGCGCGGCCTGTGCGACGGAATCTTCCTAGATGATGATAGCGCTTCAGCATCAAGCTGGACGTGAACTTCGAAGTGGATACAGTAAGTCACAACGACAAGTCTTTTTTCGTAATTAAGCATGACATCTGCTTCATTTGCTTCAACTTATAATTTAATTTTTTTCCTATTCTACTAGCGTATCCCCTGCCATGCAAGTGTTTTTGTCTTGGATAAGATATGTTTCAGTCGTACTATGGAGGTAAAGAATGTTTACTTTAAGACCGAGCATGGTTATATTTTCCACGCAAAATTATACAACGCAGACGACTACACCTATTTTGGATGCAAAACTTGGCGAGCACTATGCAAGACTTATGCATTTGAGCCTGATATGGTTATCACCTTTGATATTCGTCCGGAAGATGATATTGAAGGTAATACCGACATCTGGGTCGATGTGCAGACGCCTCCAGTTATACCATTATGTGAGTTTCTCAACCATATTTATGTCTTTGATATTGTTTTCAAAAATAGTTGACAACTAATTTCTATTGTCATCTTATTTCAGTTCAAGCAAACATGTCCAGCGCTTGGTAGACAGGACCTACTACTGTCCCGGGGCTGAACTAAACTGCGAGGAGCTAAGTCATTATGTTTCATGGCTTGAGGATCTTGATACTGTCAAGACAAATTTTCTTCCTGCACTTAGAAATGTTAGTACTGAAAACGTGCGACCAATAGTGTTCGTAATGAACTATGGTCACATTTATTTAGGAAAGATGGTAAGATTTTTACTATTTGTCCTCAGTGCATCTTTTGCATACATTATTTTTTAAGCTAAACTTCATTGCTAAGTATGTTACTAGACGATGTTCTTCAACAGGGACTCCCGATGAATGTTGTGCCTCATGGGATCGAGACTAATTGTACCATGAGTATTGTTAGCTTACGGCCAAGATATACTATAATGAACTTTAGTGCATTCAGGATTTGTAAGAGCGAGGATGTCTTAATAGTGAAAGACTGGACCAAATTTGTGATGGAGGAGCGCAGAAAAGTACTAGGGGGCAGCAATGAGAAGCGCAGCCCATGATTAGGAGACAGGTTCATCTGCATGCTCCAACTTGATGAAGGAGGAGAGCTACACATGTTTGATGTTATTTTACCTAAGAGAGAGCAGCAGGAGTGATTAGCTAGCTAGAAATGAGTTTGAAGATGATGATGTGCTACACTATGACTATGATGATTAAATAGCTAGTGTAGGTGGTAATGACTATGATGATTATTATTAGCTAGTGTTGGTGGTGATTAGATAGCTACCGCATCTAGTGTTGGTGGTGATTAGCTAGCTAGAATGAGTTTGAAGATGATGATGTGCTACACTATGACTATGGTGATTAAATAAATACTGTTGGTGGTAATGACTATGATGATGATTAAATAGCTTGTGCTGGCGGATTAGATTCAAGTGGAGGCAACATGTGGTACACATCAAAAGTACTACTAGTCCAAACTAGATCAAGTTTGGATTAGTAGTATACTTTTGACATGCACCACATATTGGCTCCACTTGAACCTAATCCACCTACATTTGACACACTGTTATGGACATAATGATATAAACCTCATAATTGCTATTGTACCAAAATTTGTAGAACGGCGTATAAATACACTAAAAATGAAAAAAAGAGTACTAGTAGCGATGGATAGTAAACACGCTACAACTAGCTAGATTAGCAGCAGCACGGGATAGAACAAGCGATGCCGCTATGTGTCTTAGTAGTAGCGCTTGTCGCACGCGCTACTGCTAACTAATAGCAGTAGCGCCTTATTGGTAGCGCGGCTGCCCGCGCTACTAGTGGGCATTAAACCCGCGCTACTACTAGGGTTTTCCATAGTAGTGAAACTATCTACAGTGCTACAAGTTTATCGCCTGACACCATAGGACAAACGCATTTAATGCACCGCCTATGTGTCCTCTTGCTTTATCAGGGGTGGCCGCAAGGCTCGTCCCGTCCGTCGCCGCCTCGCCTTGCTTCAACATGCGTCCAAGCTGATGAGGCATGCAGCGCCATGCTGGCTGGTTGGCTCCTGAGCTGGTGCGGTGACAGGGTCTTCACGAAGGTCTGCGTGCCACCACGCAGGTGCTTGGCTAGTTGGCCTAGAAGTTGCATGCTACCACACAGGTGCGTGCCTAGTTGGCAGGCTGGTTGCCACGTCGGAACGGGCGCGGGGCAGCGAAGCTTTGGCAGGTGCGGGAATGGCCTTCGCTCTTCGGATGCCCCTAGCAAGGGTCTTGCCGGGGTCTCGTCGTCCCCGGCAAGGATCTTGCTGGGGGAAGGTCTTCGTCTGTCCCCGGCAAGGATCTTGCCGGGGGCCTTCGTCTTCTAGTTTCTAATCTAGATTTGCATGCCATCACACAGGCGCTCCCGAGCCTTGGTCCTGACGTTGTCCATTGTGTCAGAACTCTTAGGCTCAATGGTGGCAGCCCTACTGGTGTTGGGCAAGTTGCACTGGCAAGGCTCTTGCCGGGGCCATGTAGGCCGCCCCGGCAAGGGTCTTGCTGGGGGAAGTCCATCTTGCCCCTTTGCTCTTCGCGCTTCTGGCCCGAGTACTGCCATTGGCAGTCTTGTACCTTCGCTTCCTCTGCCCCGCCCAGCATGGCCGCAGGCATGGCTGCGACTGCCCGTGCACAAGTAAAGGGGTACAGAATGGCCCCTACTTTTGTACACCGACACCTCTGCTTGTAGTTCAAATTTGAATTATGCACATTAAATGCACAGAAACTCAATTAAAGTATAAAAAAGGCCAAACGAACCCGGAATAATTCCAAAATTTAGCACGATACATCAATTTGGTCTAATCTGCCTATGTAAAAAAACTAAGGCGGGAGAAGGCATTGTACGTATCTTGTTTCGCACACGGAGGTGACACGTTCCCTCTCGGAGCCACGAGCCTTCTTGAGGGAAGCTCCGGTTTGCAAGAAGCTTACACCAAAGCTTGTCCCAATTTGGCCAAAAAAATTACCGGAGCAAGTTGGTGCCATGTCATGACACCATGCCAAGTTTCATGATTTTCAGGCGTGTTTTGGATTGACAGGAATTTAAAAACCACGTATCTCAATCTTTCCGGCCGAGCCATGATGCCCAGATGATTCAATTTCATTCCCATTTCTTGCGTGGGACCTATAAATACACCCAAGGACACACATGTGATTTTTCAACAAACTTTGGTGCACTGGAGCATGTGCTTGTAGTTCAAATTTGAATTATGCACATTAAATGCCCAGAAACTCAATTAATGCATAAAAATGCCAAACGAACCCGGAATAATTCGAAATTTAAACACGACACTCATGTACTAGTTGCATGTTCACTGTACGTTAATGTTCTAGCAATTCAAACACCATCCTTTCCCTCCATAACACCATTTTGTCTTTTAAAACATAATGAAAAAATTAGGTATACATCAAACAGATTACTAGAAAGAATCATGTGGGATGCGATATAAAATATCCTGGCGCACCATCTTGTCTGGCTTACGCAGGAAGCTTCGCCGTCTACAGTCTACCGCCCCTGCTTGAACCACACTTGCGCGCCAGTTTCTCGCGGCACCGAGCCAAATTTTTTTGCCACCGCGGGAATATCTATCTCCCCGCCCCCTTCCACCTACCGAAAGCCACATTTCCACAGTTCCTCCTTGTTTTCGAAGTTCAAACCTTCACTGCTGCTTACTGGCAGCTCAGCCTCTTCACTGGCAACCCTTCTTCTTGCAACTTCGCCTCCTCGCCGGCTACCCTTCTTCTTGCAGCACCGCCTCCTCGCCGGCAAACCTTCTTCTTGCAGCGCCGCCGACCCTTCTTATTGCTGCGCGGCCTCGTCGATATGGTCAGGTAATCCACACCCCACCCACACCATCCTCCTCCTTTCCCGTCCCACATGCCCCGACCGATGGCGCGAGACCTTCCACCGAAATCACTGCCCCCCTCCTCCAACTAAGCGCCGCCCACATCCATTTTGTACGCAGTATAACGTGGAGCTCAGTAGCATGCGGCTGCACGCGCGCACGAGGTTGCTATGGCTGCCATGTGTGTCGACCGCCAGATCTTGGAGGAGCACCTCGTCTTCGAGACCACCGTCGACACCGCCACGCAGTTGTCTGCTTTAAAATACAGTTCGTGTTGTTTTCTCAAGGCCACCGCCAGTGCCTTCTAGTGATTTGTCCTCTGTAATGTTAATATGCATTCTGATGTTCAGTTAACAGTTTGGTCCTCTGAAATGTAATGTTCCGTTAACACTTTGGTCCAACAATTGCTACATTTCGTAGTACTGTTCTCAAGCATTCTTTGTTTTGTTCTGTCTTATCATCTAGTACATGTTTCTATTCTGCAATGTCGTGCTCAGTTAACTATTTTGGTTCATTTGTTCTACTGTCCATTTAACTGTTTGGTTCAGTTCTGCAATTTGATTTTCATTTGTTGTGGGTACAATTTTGTATTGTTATGCATGTGACACCAATGGAATTTGGCTGTACTCAATACATATTCTACTAATAGTATGGCAACTCTCAGTTAACCTGATCAAGATCTTCCTTATTTGTGTTGTAGGGAAACAATGGGAGACACTGCGGTTTACCATCGAGGTTTGTTCAAGTAGGTTCCGTTGGCTAATATCACATTATTGTGCAGTTGCAGGAATCATTCTAATATTTAGGTTTCTTACAATTTGGTCTTGCACATGTAGGTCCTACTGTTAGAGGCTTAGACCCACTGTTCGACCCATTTTGCATATGGGGAAATGAGATGTCCATGAATATCAGTCAAGCCAAGAAACTCAGAAAGATTGTTAGGATGTAGAAACTTGCGACGAATAAAAGCAAGATCTTTGTTTGCACAATGAAGAAGACATCGGTCAACTATAGGATGGTACCAACTCTTTTACCTTGTTTTTACCCCTAGCGCCATTTCAAAATTTACAACGGCGATTTATGCATAGCTTTGTTTTCAGTACTTTTCAAAGCAGTTCACCGATGATTACGTCTCAAACCACCTACATGATCAAGAGGCGAGGAAGGTATTCATTCAACACCCACGGTACAATATTGAAGTCTTGCTGAAGAGGACGAAGGTTGGGTCGGCAATTATCCATAGCCACTGGCATAAAGTTGCAAGGACATTCAACATCACTGAAGGCCCAATATTTGCCTTCCGCCTCTAACGTTTCCCAGATGAGATTCATCTATCTATTTACCGCGTATGATGCTACTTTCCACAGGTTTTTGATGCTGCATGTGAAACTTGGTGTTGTTGTGTAATGGCGTAACTGGGTGCCGAAGCTATCTGATGTAATTCGATTATGAAATCCTGGTTGCTTTTATACGGATATGAAATATCTAGCATGTTTTATAAGAAATATCAGTTTGATTAGTACATGGATTATCAATAATAGGATAATTACCCTACTTATTGGGGTTTTCTATTGCAGACGGTTACTCAGACAACACCGTGGGCGATGAACTCAAACAACCCGCGCGGTTTCTAGAAAGTAGGCGTGTTCGATCAACTAACAATCACACGCGGCTTCCGGCAGCGAACTGTTTGCGCTAGGCCACCTTGCACAAACGTTTTGACACAAAGAACTGTTTGTGATATACATACCTACGGAAATGTTTTTCTAGGATTCAGCGTGTGGGATGTACATACCTACGGAAATGATTTTCTGGGATTCACCATGTGGGATGTACATACCTACCGAAATGATTGGGTTTCGATGCCTCGCCGATCTCACAGGGCCCCAACCTAGGTCCCAGGAGGGCCTAACCCCGATGTTTACTGGGTCGTGTGGGAAGGACCCCCCTATCGCCCACACTCACTTGGCGACGGTTCCAAATGCCGTCATGGAAAGAGGTTAAAAACCGTTTGTTTAGCATGTCGCTGTACCCGTGAACGGTTATTGAGAAAAATCCATGTGCGATGCATTCAATAACGCACACCATTTCTAGGAATAAACCATGTTAGATTAATGAACAATCACACATCACATCCCCTTGAAAACTGTTTGCGTTAGCCCACCTGGCGCAAACTTTACCACATAAAAACTGTGTGTGATGGACAGCCCTTGACACACAGTGTCTTCTAGGCACCGTGTGTGATGAATTCAATAATGCAAACGAAAAAATTGTTAATACCGTGTGCAATGGAAACACTATCCCAAACGATTTAACCGGGAAAATTGTGTGTGATGTACTTGCAAACAGAAACGTTTTCCTTGGAGCGACTCTGTGGGATGTATATAAGACCGGAAATGGTTTTGCCTGAATTGTATTTTTTGAGCACTACTGTACGTATTCTGTATTTGAGTGCTCACCGGTCGCACACGACCTCATTTTGTCGAGCGTGTGTGCCAGGAGGGCATATCCCCGACGGTTTCAGGGTCATGTGGGAAGGACCCCCCTATCGCCCACACTCACTTGGCGATGGTTCCAAAGACTGTTAGTTCGTTGTACTAGTGACAGTACGGAGTGACAAAAGTGGATTTGAACAATCTTGGGTACACAGACGGACCATTCGTCCTAGCCAATGATGTGGCGTAGGTTTTCTATGTGAAGGACATGTCTACCACACCGAGAAAAAGAAAAGATAAGGAAGCGAATACATCATACGATGAGCAAAAGCGCCACATAGTTCTTTCAGGAAAAAGAGACATCGTGGGAGTGCTTTTCAAAGCGCCACATAGTTAAACCTTTTCAGAGTTCATTTGAAGTACTTTTCAATTTCAGGCTCATTTAGCTAAAAAAACAGTAAATGCATGAAAAATACCAAATGAAGTTAGAAAGGGTTGAAAATTGATGATGTGGCTATGAATGGTGCGTTTTGAACACACAAAAAGTCTGGATTTCAAATAAGTTCAAAAAATGAAATCCATTTGTAACAGATGAGTTTTCGTCCGAAACCCTGATACTTCGAAAGAGATTGTCCATTTTGTATACTAAATGCATCCAGTTTTTGCCGTAACCCTCTGAAGTTTTTAGAACATGCTATGTGGGTGAAATGCTGATACGGTGCCAACTTTGAACGTTTTCAGAGTTCATTTGAAGTGCTTTTCAATTTCAGGGTCATTTAGCTCAAAAAAAATCAGTAAATGCATGAAAAATACCAAATGAAGTCAGAAAGGATTGAAAATTGATGATGTGGCTTTGAATGGTGCATTTTGAACACACAAAAAGCTAGACTTCAAATAAGTTCAAACAAATGAAATCCCTTTGTAGCAGATGAGTTTTAGTCCGAAACCCTGATACTTCGAAAGAGATTGTCCATTTTGTACACGAAGTGCATCCAGTGTTTGCTGTAACCCTCTCAACCTTTTAGAACATGCTATGTGGGTGAAATGATGATACCATGCCAACTTTCAACCTTTTCTGAGTTCATTTCAAGTGCTTTTTAATTTCAGGGTCATTTAGCTAGAAAAATCAGTAAATGCATGAAAAATACCAATGAAGTCTGAAAGGGCTGAAAATTGATGATGTGGGTTTGAATGGTGCATTTTGAACACGGAAAAAGTCTGGAGTTCAAACAAGTTCAAAAAATGAAATCCATTTGTAACAGATGAGTTTTCGTCCGAAACCCTGATACTTCGAAAGAGATTGTCCATTTTGTACGTGAAGTGTATCCAGTTTTTTCCATAACCCTCTCAACTTTTTAGAACATGCTATGTGAGTGAAATGATGATACCATGCCAACTTTCAACCTTTTCATAGTTCATGTGAAGTGCTTCTCAATTTCAGGGTCAGTTAGCTCAAAGAATGAACTAATAGCAAAAGGAATGAACTATAAAACTTTTATGAAACTCTAATAGCAAAAAGAATGAACTAAAATAATCAATTAAAATATTCTGTTATGATCAAGTAAAACAAAACTATAATATTCTTAAATATAAAAAGAATCAACTAAAAAGCTTCACACTTTGTAGACAATAACATTACCATCAGCGTCAGCCTTCTTCTTGAAGATCCATTTATTCTCTATTGCTCGCCGATCATCGGGCAAGTCAACCAAAGTCCACACTTTATTCTCATACCTGGATCCTATCTCATATTTCATGGCCTAAAGCCATTTTGCGGAATCTGGGCTCATCATCGCTTCCTCATAGTTCATAGGTTCGTCATGGTCTAATAACATGACTTCCAGAACAGGATTATCGTACCACTCTGGTGCAGAACGTGCTTTGGTTGACCTACAGGGTTTGGTAGTAACTTGATCTGAAGTTTCATGATCATCATCATTAGCTTCCTCTCTAGTTGGTGTAGGCATCCCGGGACCAGTTTTCTGTGATGAGCTACTTTCCAATTCGAGATAAGGTACAACAACCTCATCAAGTTCTACTTTCCTCCCACTCACTTCTTTTGAGAGAAACTCCTTCTGTAGAAAGGATGCATTCTTAGCAACAAAAATCTTACCTTCGGATCTCTGATAGAAGGTGTACCCAACAGTTTCTTTTGGGTATCCTATGAAGACGCACTTCTCCGATTTGGGTTCGAGCTTATCAGGCTGAAGCTTTTTCACATAAGCATCGCAACCCCAAACTTTAAGAAACGACAGCTTAGGTTTCTTGCCAAACCATAGTTCATACGGTGTCGTCTCAATGGATTTAGATTGTGCCCTACTTAAAGTGAATGCAGCCGTCTCTAATGCATAACCCCAAAACGATAGTGGTAAATCGGTAAGAGACACTACAAAAAAATGCACTTCCGTGATGATACGTGTTTGTCACAGTAGGTCATGTTTTCTATCATGCATGTACATCCATGACAAATTTATGACAGAATCAAGATATTCATACCTGTGCTATCGTAGAAATGTCCCATGACATTACCAAAATTATCATCACGGAAGTCTCCACTTCCATGACGATAAATCGCGGGTCACAGAAGTGCTTTCGTCAAGGGTGACCGACACGTGGCATCCACCGTAACGGAACGCCGTTAAGCTATCGGGTCCGGTTTTGGATCCGATAACCCGTTAACAGCCCCGACCAATGGGGATTTTCCATGTGTAAAATCATCATTGGCTGGAGGAAACACGTGTCGGGTCACCGTTGGGACAGATGTCATCCACTCATTGGACACAAAGCGCCTATGATACGTCGAAACGTGGCACGGCCCAACAGAGGCCCATTCCAGTGAAAAGGCCGGCCCATTTGACTTGGTCAAAAGGTGGCGGGCCAGCCCACGACAAGCCTGTTAACGGCATGTTCACATAGCCCATTTACAGCCCGCTAACCCAGGGCCCGTTTACGGCCTATCCGGATTAGGCCCAGTAGCGTCATCTGGGCTGTCCAATATAATTCCAGCCCATTTTAACTTCCAGCCCATGTATGGCCCATGGCGTCTTTCGGCCCATATGAGGCCCTTAGTAACACTCGGCCCCTTAACGGCCCGTGGTGAAACCGGCCTGTAATGAACAGTGTATCGCTTTATACCCATTAGCGGCCCATTATTCCATTGGGTCGTTTCCAGCCCGTGTTACCTTTCGTCCTTCTCAGGGCCCATTTATTCTTGGGCTCATTTCCAGCATTCAGTTACTTACGGACCATTACTGGCCTTTTCTGCTTGTGGGCCAAATTCAGCCCGTGGATACAGTCGGCCCGTTTGTGGCCCGTTAATCTATTGGGCCATTTGCATAGCATCATCAAATACAGCCTACTAACGGCCCGTTATGGTCAGCCCATAAAACGTACGATTTCCACTCTAGCCCGTTTACGGCCCCTTATACGGCTCGTGTAAGGCCCATAGATGAGATGGCCCGTAGAAAGCCCATGGATCCTACGGGACGTAGAAGGCCCATTGACCCGATGGCCCATAGAAGGCCCATTTATCCGACGGCCTATAGAAGGCCCATGGATCCGACGGCCCATAGAAGGCCCATGGATCCGATGGCCCATAGAAGGCCCATGGATCCGACGGCCCACAGAAGGCTCATGGATACGACGGCCGATAGAAGGCCCATGGATCCGAGATCCCATAGAAGGCCCACGGATCCGACGGCCATAGAAGGCCATGGATCGTCCGTCCCGTAGATGGCCCATGGATCGTACGGCCTGTGGAGGGCCATGGTAACTACAATGTTTGGGCGAGTTGGCCCCCATTTCAACGATATAGCATATTCAAAGAATTATCCTACTCTATACTATCACCTCTAAAAAACATACACTATACAATAAAGAGACTAAGGCATAGAAACGTAGAATAATCTTACACTATACAATAAACAAATTACAGCCGATTATACCCATTGGGCATTATGGTTCGGCACCAGTGATAATAAAGCATACACAAACAACAAATTACATACACTGGACAAATACAGCTCATACATCATGGACGCGCATCAACATAACTTACCATTTGAACAATAATCTCTTTAGAAAATAGGATTGGCCGGATTTAGATAGCACAAATTTCAGTCTGCAAAATCTCCAATTCCTTCGTTGTTACCTTAGTGTCTTGTTTCATTTTTTGACTCCTGCATCTAATACCTACATGTCCAGTCTCAACTTGTTGATTGTACGTTGAGAATCATGTACACGTTGTCTTGCCACCTCTAGTTGATGCTCGAGAACATCAGCACATTCCAATTCCAATCCATAATCATTCGGTAATGGCCATGCCGCACTGCTCACAGATCTTTGTGTTGATGTCACTTCATCCTGAAATGTTTCTGTAAGTACACATGACTAGCTAGGGCAAAAATATAGTTACAACAGTGAAGCAAGCAAGACAGACTATTTTGTACATGGCAAAACGGGACTAACAATAATGTTACACGTCATGAAGCGTAAGCAGGTGATATTTTAAAAATTATAGAAAAGGTAGTCTGTGCAGCCTGCATACAGAAATCTCTCTTAGCTCACCAGAGGAGCATGATGTTGGGGCCTAATCCAAAACACGGACAAGTTACAAATTTAGACAACACGTTGCGTAGAAGTAAGCAAGCAGTTGGCCATTCTGTAGCTCAATTATAGTCTTAGGGAGCATAATGAACAGCAAAGGGTATACAAACATACTACAGCAAGCAAAACTATGCAAAGAAGGAGGCTTAAAGACCATCACTTGACTGACCAGATTTAAGGGGCATTTAAAGATCATGTGCAACGTATGAACTAACATAAACATTGCATATTCCAGATTCTACAATGGCATGCACATGTATTAGGTTATGCCATGTATGATGATGCCTAAATGTACACTATAGCAGGCAGGAGTGATTCATCATTGCACGCACAATTGAATTGCAGGTTAAGGGCCAGTTCTATTCCGCCTTTTCAGGGCTTATTGTCAAAATAAGCCATAAAAGATGTAAAGAAGTCATTTTTGAGTTATGGGATTGGGCTTAACTAATTTTGCTTTGGAGGGGGGTCTTTCGGGTAGAACCTCACTAAAAATTGAAGGGAAGGGGAATAGTGAAATGACTCTGTTGTCCGCCTATATTACACTCAAAATGCAACTGCTGACGCCCGCGTCACACCTCACCCTCAAGTAAAAACAAACACGCAAGCGTTCATTGCCCTACCCACTTGCATCTTATTCCCCCTCCACACCTCCCAGGCCGTGGCCTTGAGGTGCTGTTGAAGGATGAGCTCATCTAACAAGGTGAGGATCTCCTTTGATTTTTTGCCAAATTTTCAGTCTGATCCACTATACGATGAATTCCTATGAGCTGCTTCTGCTGCTGCTATATGATGCATTGCTATGAGCTGCTCTGGCTGCTGCTATATGATGAATTTCTATGAGCTGCTGCTGCTATATGATGAATTGCTATGAGTTGTTGTTGCTGTTATATGATGAATTGCTATGAGTTGCTATTGCTGCTATATGATGAGTGGCTATAAGCTGCTCCTGCTGCTGCTGTATGATGAATTGCTATGGGCTGCACCTGCTGATGCTATATGATGAATTGCTATGAGCTGCTCCTCCAGCTGCTATATGATGAATTGCTATGAGCTGCTCCTGCTGCTGCTATATGATGAATTGCTATGAGCTGCTGCTGGTATATGATGAATTGCACACTGCTGCTGCTGTATGATGAGTTTCTATGAGCTGCTGCTGCTATATGATGCTTTCAGGTGGTGCTGCTATATGATAATAACCAGCCACTTGGACCATTGAATTTCAATAAATAATTGTTCTTCATTTAAATGTGGGTCATGCGTTCTTCGTTTACATTAGGTAATGGGATCTCTATGGAAAACATTGACGAAAGTAGATTGTGCCAAGTAGATGGTATCTTTGTATTTGCATTTTGAGCAACTAGTGATTATCTGTTTTCCTATCATATTAATTACTGCATTGGGTTCAATTTGTGATGTTTGCAAGTCAAATTAATTTTCATATGGGCGGCAAAATAAAAAAATATAATGCAATCTAGACTTTTCACTGATCAATGAAAAGAACTGGCTGGCTTATTACATGGAGCTTATATTCACAGGTGCTTATTTTCTTAGGATAACTCGTAATAACTGTCCCTAAGAAACTTGGCCAATAGAAGTGACATACAAATAACATGTCACGATGATTGCAATAGAGGAGTGACGTACCATAGCACACTGTATAGGCTCACCGCTGGCTCTCCTTTTTTGCGATGTTCCATGAAATTGCCACATACATCTTGTACTTTTTCATTGTGTAACCCTATCTGCAAGTTGACCCGACTAATTTCAGACATCTCTACATGATAATACATTGCATATCCCTTGCGCATATTTGAACCACCAATTAATGATTGTGTGCGTAGCATAAACTAGCCATGACTCTGTGTGCTGGACTAGCAGGCACTCTAAGGGAGCCTAATGTAGTGCATTGGAATTCCTACATGCCACCTACGATTTTGTGTAATGTACTGCCTCTGTTCCTAAATATATGTCTATGTAGAGATTCCAGTATGGACCACATACAGATGTATATAGATGCATTTTCGAGTGTAGATTCACTCATTTTGCTCCGTATGTAGCCTATAGTGGAATCTCTAGAAAGACTTATATTTAGGAACGGAGGTACAAGGTAGTATCATGTATGACATCTACATATCTAATTTAGCAGCCAGTAGTAGAAATCATTGTCTGCGCAAAGGGATTACTGGTCGAAAATCCTAGCAAAGCACGCTGGCAGGCATAGAACAATACAAGAGAGAGACGCGCTTACAAGATCATAGCAATGCCTCGGTCCAGGATCTTGGTTGGCCAAGTTGTTAGATCCAGAAGAAACATTGTCCTTGTAGTTTTTGCCAGCTGCATAACAGGTAACAGTGACCTGTTAGTATATTTGAAGTACATCGGAAAAGTGATGCTGGACGGGTTTAAAGGTGACAAGTACCCAGGTCGTGGCGGGTGCTTGGCATCTTGCCAGACGGTGGGAATCAGGTTAGAAACGTCAAGGGTGATGACGCTGCGCTTGCTGTCGGGGTCCGGTAAGGAGATCTAGAACCGTCGAGTAGGGTGTTTGTGGAGCGGCTCTGGTAGGGTGGACTACAGTGTGGGCGAAGCGGATCTGTGGCCGTGGAAGAGGGCGTAGGTGAAGCTGCTCCGGTGGTTGGGTTAAGGATGGTGTCGACGATGCGGATCTGCGGCTGTGGACGGGGTGTCAGAAGCTGCTCCGGTAGGTTGGATGAGGGTGCGAGGAAGCGGATCTGACACCGTGGACTTGTGAGTTGGCAAAGCGGCCCCGGTAGGGTTGAAAATGTTGGAAATATGCCCTAGAGGCAATAATAAAATGGTTATTATTGTATTTCCTTGTTCATGATAATTGTCTGTTGTTCATGCTATAATTGTATTAACTGGAAACCGTAATACATGTGTGAATACATAGACCACACCATGTCCCTAGTGAGCCTCTAGTTGACTAGCTCGTTGATCAACAGATAGTCATGGTTTCCTGACTATGGACATTGGATGTCATTGATAACGGGATCACATCATTAGGATAATGATGTGATGGACAAGACCCAATCCTAAGCATAGCATAAAAGATCGTGTAGTTTCGTTTGCGAGAGCTTTTCCAATATCAAGTATCTTTTCCTTAGACCATGAGATTGTGCGACTCCCGGGTACCATAGGAGTGCTTTGGGTGTGCCAAACGTCACAACGTAATTGGGTGGCTATAAAGGTGCACTACAGGTATCTCCGAAAGTGTCTGTTGGGTTGGCACGAATCGAGACTGGGATTTGTCACTCCGTATGACGGAGAGGTATCTCTGGGCCCACTCGGTAATGCATCATCATAATGAGCTCAGTGTGACTAAGGAGTTAGCCACGGGATCATGCGTTACGGTACGAGTAAAGTGACTTGCCGGTAACGAGATTGAACAAGGTATTGGGATACCGACGATCGAATCTCGGGCAAGTAACGTACCGATTAACAAAGGGAATTGTATACGAGATTTATTGAATCCTCAACATCGTGGTTCATCTGATGAGATCATCATGGAACATGTGGGAGCCAACATGGGTATCCAGATCCCGCTGTTGGTTATTGACCGGAGAGTCGTCTCGGTCATGTCTGCATGTCTCCCGAACCCGTAGGGTCTACACACTTAAGGTTCGGTGACGCTAGAGTTGTAGAGATATTAGTATGCGGTTAACCGAAAGTTGTTCGGAGTCCCGGATGAGATCCCGGACGTCACGAGGAGTTCCGGAATGGTCCGGAGGTAAAGATTTATATATGGGAAGTCCTATTTTGGCCACCGGAAAATGGTCGAGATTTTTCGGTATTGTACCAGGAAGGTTCTAGAAGGTCCAATGAACGTGGGTAGTGGGGGCAAGGCCCCACACCCCTGGTCAAGGTGCACCAAGATCCCACCTTAGAAGGAATAAGATCATATCCCGAAGGGATAAGATCAAGATCCCTAAAAAGGGGAGATAACAATCGGTGGGGAAGGGTAATGATGGAATTTCTTTTCCCCACCTTTGCCAACGCCCCAATGGACTTGGAGGGCAAGAAACCAGCCCCCTCCACCCCTATATATATTGGGGAGGCGCATGGGAGCAGCACCCCAAGCCCTGGAGCCTCCCTCCCTCCCGTGACACCTCTTCCTCCCCGCTTGCGCTTGGCGAAGCCCTGCCGGGATCCCGCTACTTCCACCACCACGCCGTCGTGCTGCTGGATCTCCATCAACTTCTCCTCCCCTCTTGCTGGATCAAGAAGGAGGAGACGTCCCCGCTCCGTACGTGTGTTGAGCACGGAGGTGCCGTCCGTTCGGCGCTAGGATCATCGGTGATTTGGATCACGACGAGTACGACTCCATCAACCCCATTCTCTTGAACGCTTCCGCTCGCGATCTACAAGGGTATGCAGATGCACTCCTCCCCTCTTGTTGCTAGCATCTCCTAGATTGATCTTGGTGACACGTAGGAAAATTTTGAATTTCTGCTAGTCCCCCAACAGTGGTATCAGAGCCAGGCTTATCCGTAGATTCTATGCACGAGTAGAACACAAAGTAGTTGTGGGCGATGATTTGTTCAATTTGCTTGCCGTTACTAGTCTTATCTTGATTCGGCGGCATTGTGGGATGAAGCGGCCCGGACCGACCTTACACGTACTCTTACGTCAGACAGGTTCCACCGACTGACATGCACTTGATGCATAAGGTGGCTAGCGGGTGTCTGTCTCTCCCACTTTAGTCGGATCGGATTCGATGAAGAGGGTCCTTATGAAGGGTAAATAGAAATTGGCATATCACCGTTGTGGCTTTTGCGTAGGTAAGAAACGTTCTTGCTAGAAACCCATAGCAGCCATGTAATACATGAAACAACAATTAGAGGACGTCTAACTTGTTTTTGCAGGGTATGCTATGTGATGTGATATGGACAAAAGGATGTGATGAATTATATATATGTGATGTATGAGATTGATCATGTTCTTGTAATAGGAATCACGACTTGTATGTCGATGAGTATGACAACCGGCAGGAGCGATAGGAGTTGTCTTAATTTATTGTATGACCTGCGTGTCAATGAAAAACGCCATGTAATTACTTTAATTTATTGCTAACCGTTAGCCATAGTAGTAGAAGTAATAGTTGGCGAGACAACTTCATGAAGACACGATGATGGAGATCATGGTGTCATGCCGGTGACGAAGGTGGTCATGCCGTGCCTCGAAGATGGAGATCAAAAGGCGCAAGATGATATTGGCCATATCATGTCACTTTATGATTTGCATGTGATGTTTTTCATGTTTACATCTTATTTGCTTAGAACGATGGTAGCATAAATAAGATGATCCCTCACTAAAATTTCAAGAGATGTGTTCCCCCTAACTGTGCACCGTTGCGAAGGTTCGTTGTTTTGAAGCACCACGTGATGATCGGGTGTGATAGATTCTAACGTTCGCATACAACGGGTGTTGACGAGCCTATCATGTACAGACATGGCCTCGGAACACAAGCAAAACACTCAGGTTGACTTGACGAGCCTAGCATGTATAGACATGGCCTCAGAACACAAGAGACCGAAAGGTCGAACATGAGTCGTATAGTAGATACGATCAACATGGAGATGTTCACCGATGATGACTAGTCCGTCTCACGTGATGATCGGACACGGCCTAGTCGATTCGGATCATGTATCACTTAGATGACTAGAGGGATGTCTATCTAAGTGGGAGTTCATTAAATAATCAGATGAACTTAATTATCATGAACATAGTCAAAAGGTCTTTGCAAATAATGTCGTAGCTTACGCTTTAGTTCTACTAAGATATGTTCCTACAGAAAATTTAGTTGAAAGTTGATAGTAGCAATTATGCGGACTGGGTCCGTAAACTGAGGATTGTCCTCATTGCTGCAAAGAAGTCTTATGTCCTTAATGCACCGCTCGGTGTGCTGAACCTCGAGCGTCATCTGTAGATGTTACGAAACATCTGACATACACGTTTTGATGACTGTGTGATAGTTCAGTGTGTGATGCTAACGGTTTAAAATTGTGGCACCAAAGACGGTTTTGAAACGTCGCAAAACATATGAGATGTTCCAAAGACTGAAATTGGGATTTCAGACTAATGCCCACGTCAAGAGGTATGAGACCTCTGACAAGTTTCTTAAGCCTGCAAACTAAGGGAGAAAAGCTCAATCGTTGAGCATGTGCTCAGATTGTCTGAGTACTACAATCACTTGAATCGAGTGGGAGTTAATCTTCCAGATGAGATAGTGATGGTTCTCCATAGTCACTGCCACCAAGCTATTAGAGCTTTGTGATGAACTATAACATATCAGGGATAGACATGATGATCCTTGAGCAACTCGCAATGTTTGACACCGCGAAAGTAGAAATCAAGAAGGAGCACCAATTGTTGATGGTTAGTAAAACCACTAGTTTCTAGAAGGGCAAGGGCAAGAAGGGATACTTCATGAAACGGCAAATCAGTTGCTGCTCTAGTGAAGAAACCCAAGGTTGAACCCAAACCCGAGACTAAGTGCTTCTGAAATGAGGGGAACGGTCACTGAAGCAGAACTACCCTAGATACTTCGTAGATGAGAAGGCTGGCAAGGTCGATAGAAGTATATTGGATATACATTATATTAATGTGTACTTTACTAGTACTCCTAGTAGCACCAGGGTATTAGATACCGGTTCGGTTGCTAAGTGTTAGTAACTCGAAATAAAAGCTGCGGAATAAACAGAGACTAGCTAAAGGTGAGATGACGATATGTGTTGGAAGTGTTTCCAAGGTTGATGTGATCAAGCATCGCATGCTCCCTCTACCATCGAGATTGGGGTTAAACCTGAATAATTATTATTTGGTGTTTGTGTTGAGCATAGACATGATTGGATTATGTTTATCGCAATACGGTTATTCATTAAAGGAGAATAATGATTACTCTGTCTATTTGAATAATACCTTCAATGGTCTTGCACCTAAAATGAATGGTTTATTGAATCTCGATCGTAGTGATACACATGTTCATGCCAAAAGGTATAAGATAGTAATGATAGTACCACATACTTGTGGCACTGCCACTTGAGTCATATTGGTATAAAACGCATGAAGAAGCTCCATGTTGATGGATCTTTGGACTCACTCGTTTTTGAAAAGATTGAGACATGCGAATCATGTCTATTAGTATATATGCATGAAGAAAGTCCATACAGATGGATCATTTGGACTCACTTGATTTTGAATCACTTGAGACATGCAAATCATACCTCATGGGCAAGATGACTGAAAGGCCTCGTTTTCAGTAAGATGGAACAAGAGAGCAACTTGTTGGAAGTAATACATTTTATGTGTGCAGTCCAATGAGTGCTGACACACGCAGTGGATATCGTTATGTTCTTACTTCACAGATGATTTGAGTAGATGCTGAGAATATTTACTTGATGAAACACAAGTCTGAATATTGAAAGGTTCAAGTAATTTCAGAGTGAAGTTGAAGATCATCGTGACAAGAGGACAAAATGTTTGTGATATGATCATAGAGATGAATATCTGAGTTACGAGTTTGGCACACAATTAAGAAATTGTGGAAATTGTTTCACGACTAATACCGCCTGGAACACCATATTGTGATGGTGTGTCCGAACATCATAACTGCACCCTATTGGATATGGTGCATACCATGGTGTCTCTAATCGAATTACAACTATCGTTTATGGGTTAGGCATTAGAGACAACCGCATTCACTTTAAATAGGGCACCACGCAATTCCGTTGAGACGACACCGTATGAACTATGGTTTAGAGAAACCTAAGCTATCATTTCATAAAAGTTTGGGGCTGCGACGCTTATGTGAAAAAGTTTCAGGCTGATAAGCTCGAACCCAAAGCGGATAAATGCATCTTCATAGAATACCCAAAACAGTTGGGTATACCTCCTATTTCAGATCTGGAAGAAAAAGTGACTGTTTCTAGAAATGGGTCCTTTCTCGAGGAAAAGTTTCTCTCGAAAGAATTGAGTGGGAGGATGGTGGAGACTTGATGAGGTCATTGAACCGTCACTTCAACTAATGTGTAGCAGGGCACAGGAAGTTGTTCCTGTGGCACCTACACCAATTGAAGTGGAAGCTTATGATAGTGATCATGAAACTTTAGATCAAGTCACTACCAGACCTCATAGGACGACAAGGATGCGTACTACTTCAGAGTGGTACGTAATACTGTCTTGGAAGTCATGTTGCTAGACAACAATGAACCTACGAGCTATGGAGAAGCGATGGTGGGCCCGGATTCCAACGAATGGCTCGAGGCCATAAAATCCGAGAGGATCCATGTACGAAAATGAAGTATAGACTTTGAAAGAACTACTTGATAGTCGTAAGGCTGTTGGGTACAGATGGATTTTAAAGGGAAGACAGACAATGATGGTAAGTGTCACCATTAAGAAAGCTCGACTTGTCGTTAAGATGTTTTCCGGCTAGTTCAAGGAGTTGACTGCGATGAGACTTTCTCACTCGTAGCGATGCTAAGAGTCTGTTAGAATTATATTAGCAGTTACTGCATTATTTATGAAATCTTGCAGATAGGATGTCAAAACATTGTTTCCTCGACGATTTTCTTGAGGAAAGGTTGTATGTGATACAACTAGAAGGTTTTGTCAATCCTGAAAGATGCTAACAAGTATGCAAAGCTCCAGCAATTCTTCTAAGGATTGGAGTAAGCATCTCGGAGTTGGAATGAACGCTTTGATGAGATGATCAAAGATTTTGGGTTTATACAAAGTTCATGAGAAACTTGTATTTCCAAAGAAGTGAGTGGGAGCACTATAGAATTTTTGATGAGTATATGTTGTTAACATATTGTTGATCAGAAATGATGTAGAATTTCTGGAAAGCATCACGGGTTATTTGAAAAGTGTTTTTAATGGAAAACGTGGATTAAGCTACTTGAACATTGAGCGTCAAGATCTATAAGGACAGATCAAAAACGCTTAATAGTACTTTCAAATGAATACATACCGTGACAAGATTTTGAAGGAGTTCAAAATAGATCAGCAAAGAAGGAGTTCTTGGCTGTGTTACAGGGTGTGAGTATTGAGTAAGACTCAAGACCTGACCACGGCAGAAGAAAGAGAAAGGACGAAGGTCGTCCCCTATGCTTTAGACGTAGGCTCTACAATATGCTATGCTGTGTACCGCACCTGAAGTGTGCCTTGCCATGAGTTAGTCAAGGGGTACAATAGTGATCCAGGAAGGGATCACATGACAGCGGTCGAACTTATCCTTAGTATCTAGTGGACTAAGGAATTTTCTCGATTATGGAGGTGGAAAGGGGGTTCATCGTAAAGGGTTACGTCGATGCAAACTTTGACACTAATCCGGATGACTCTGAGTAGTGAACCAGATTCGTATAGTAGAGCAGTTATTTGGAATAGCTCCAAGTAGCGTGTGGTAGCTACATCTACAAGATGACATAGAGATTTGTAAAGCACACACGGATCTGAATGTTGCAGACCCGTTGACTAAAACCTCTCTCGTAAGCATAACATGATCAAACCCTAGAACTCATTGAGTGTTAATCACATGGTGATGTGGACTAGATTATTGACTCTAGTAAACTCTTGGGTATTAGTCACATGGCGATCTGAACTTTGAGTGTTAATCACATGGTGATGTGAACTAGATTATTGCCTCTAGTGCAAGTGGGAGACTGTTGGAAATATGCCCTAGAGGCAATAATAAAATGGTTATTATTGTATTTCCTTGTTCATGATAATTGTCTGTTGTTCATGCTATAATTGTATTAACTGGAAACCATAATACATGTGTGAATACATAGACCACAACATGTCCCTAGTGAGCCTCTAGTTGACTAGCTCGTTGATCAACAGATAGTCATGGTTTCCTGACTATGGACATTGGATGTCATTGATGACGGGATCACATCATTAGGAGAATGATGTGATGGACAAGACCCAATCCTAAGCATAGCACAAGATCGTGTAGTTCGTTTGCTAGGGCTTTTCCAATCTCAAGTATCATTTCCTTAGACCTTGAGATTGTGCAACTCCCGGATACCATAGGAGTGCTTTGGGTGTGGCAAACGTCACAACGTAACTAGGTGGCCATAAAGGTGCACTACAGGTATCTCCGAAAGTGTCTGTTGGGTTGGCATGAATCGAGATTGGGATTTGTCACTCCGTATGACGGAGAGGTATCGTTGGGCCCACTCGGTAATGCATTATCATAATGAGCTCAATGTGACTAAGGAGTTAGCCACGGGATCATGCGTTACGGTACGAGTAAAGTGACTTGCCAGTAACGAGATTGAACAAGGTATTGGGATACCGACGATCGAATCTCAGGCAAGTAACGTACCGATTGACAAAGGGAATTGTATACGGGATTGATTGAATCCTCGACATCGTGGTTCATCCGATGAGATCATCGTGGAACATGTGGGAGCCAACATGGGTATCCAGATCCCGCTGTTGGTTATTCACCGGAGAGTCGTCTCGGTCATGTCTGCATGTCTCCCGAACCCGTAGGGTCTACACACTTAAAGTTCGGTGACGCTAGAGTTGTAGAGATATTAGTATGCGGTTAACCGAAAGTTGTTCGGAGTCCCGGATGAGATCTCGGACGTCACGAGGAGTTCCGGAATGGTCTGGAGGTAAAGATTTATATATGGGAAGTCCTATTTTGGCCACCGGAAAATGGTCGGGATTTTTCGGTATTGTACCAGGAAGGTTCTAGAAGGTTCCGAAGTGGGGCCCACCTGCATGGGGGGGCCCACATGAACGTGGGTAGTGGGGGCAAGGCCCCACACCCCTGGTCAAGGCGCACCAAGATCCCACATTAGAAGGAATAAGATCATATCCCGAAGGGATAAGATCAAGATCCCTAAAAAGGGGGATAACAATCGGTGGGGAAGGGAAATGATGGAATTTCTTTTCCCCACCTTTGCCAATGCCCCAATGGACTTGGAGGGCAAGAAACCAGCCCCCTCCACCCCTATATATAGTGGGGAGGCGCATGGGAGCAGCACCCCAAGCCCTGGCGCCTCCCTCCCTCGCGTGACACCTCTTCCTCCCCGCTTGCGCTTGGCGAAGCCCTGCCGGGATCCCGCTACTTCCACCACCACGCCGTCGTGCTGCTGGATCTCCATCAACTTCTCCTCTCCCCTTGCTGGATCAAGAAGGAGGAGACGTCCCCGCTCCGTACGTGTGTTGAACGCGGAGGTGCGGTCCGTTCAGCGCTAGGATCATCGGTGATTTGGATCACGACGAGTACGACTCCATCAACCCCGTCTCTTGAACGCTTCCGCTCGCGATCTACAAGGGTATGTAGATGCACTCCTCCCCTCTCATTGCTAGCATCTCATAGATTGATCTTGGTGACACGTAGCAAAAATTTTAATTTCTGCTACGTTCCCCAACAGAAAATGGTATAGGCGAAGCTACTCCGGTGGGGTTGACGATGGTGTCGGCGAAGCGGCTCCGGTAGGGTTGAGGAAGGTGTCAGCAAAGAGGATCAGTGGCCGTCAACAGGGGCGTCGGTGGGGCGGCTCCGGGGGGGTGTGGACGAAGCGTCTCCGGTGGGGAGTACGAATGAGCCGCTGTAGATGCGCTGCGGTTGACGAGAGTACCGGCGAAGCAGATCCGGCGTCGTGGACAAGGCCGGCACTGAATGGGCTGTGGTATAGTGGTGGTTGAGTAGTATACTTGTTTCTAGGGGAGGTGGGAGGGTAGATGCGGCCACAGAAGTAGACCCGGCGAGGTGCACGCCGCTGGCAGTGAATGGGCTCTGGTACGCCGGTGGATGAGCAGTCTAGGGTTTCGAGAGGGGAGGGGAGAAAGGCCGATGAAGTACGGACGGCGTGATGTGAGATGCTCTGGTGTTGTGGAGTTAGTCATTTTTGCGGGAGGGGAGAGGAAATGGGGGTGTCATGTAGTGGGGGGAACCGGAAGTTACCAAAGCAGCCTCGACCTATTATGTAGATGAGGGCGTATTGTAACTGTAGGTCTCTGTGCACCAAGGACAAAAGGGGAATTTCGCATGCTAAAGACTAAGGTGGCGGAAATTTTAGAAGGAGACGGGAGATTTTGCCGCCCGCGGGATCGTTCGTATCCAGTTTCAACTAATTTTGGACCGTGCTAGCGGGAAGGTCATGCAAGACTGTGTACATGGGGCACGCGTCAGCAGTTAATAACTGGTGTGAAGTCCACCCCAGAAAAAAAGACAATAACTCGGGATGATGCGTTGATAATTTGGACGTTCACACGGCCGTGACCAATCGTACGGGTGTAGTGGCGCGTTCACAAAAAAGGGATCAAACGCTGAGCCTATGTATTTAGTGCAATTGGTTATTTGCTTTAAACATATTGCATTGACGTGTTAGTGTAGAGGCGCACAAAAAGAAATGGATATTGTAGTCCTCTACTTAAAAGTGTTACCTCATATGATTACATAGCCTCCATTTCATAAATTGCGTACCCGTTGAATTCATATATGAATATTACATATATTACTTCATAATAGAACCTTAAATCATCCAAGACTAAGTATTTTGAATGCAAGAGTAACAATGGTGCATATACATGATAGCTACATTGGTTGTTTGAAGAAACATCACTGTAACTTTGGAAACAACTGAAAAGGTTTATTTAAATAGAAAAAATGTGATATGTGAGTGTCCAATCTTTATAGCGTTGAATCGATATTGTACCTTTGGCCACGATACGAAATAGATATTGGTTTATGTTCAAACGATGCACGTCCACGATCGCTAGATAGTGATACGTGAATGAATTGTGCAATCTCT
Source organism: Aegilops tauschii subsp. strangulata (assembly GCF_002575655.3). Taxonomy (NCBI): domain Eukaryota; kingdom Viridiplantae; phylum Streptophyta; class Magnoliopsida; order Poales; family Poaceae; genus Aegilops; species Aegilops tauschii. The sequence goes on along the minus strand of NC_053041.3, from coordinate 92,795,522 downwards.
CTCACATGCATACATATCTCATTTCCCTGTGGGCATCGGAATCACACACGCGCACTTTGTGTATTTCTCTCCCTCCGTCAAGGTTAGAATTCGTCTTTCTACCCTTTCCTACAAGTCTCTCACACAGAAACACACACGCTCTCTCTGTCGAACACGCCCACCCCTTTAATTCCGCCCACCGACAGCCACTAATGTCTCAAAGTATAATAATGTCTCTCACATATATGCATAAGGTTAACTCGAGTTTCGGAACCATATGAATACATACAATGGGATTCCAGCAGAGCACCTATTGTTTTGAGATTTCGCTCTCTCTCTCTCTCTCCCTTCATTTTTTCCAGCACTTGCATGCACACAATTTGTTTATCTTCATGATGCTTTAAGTATGCCTCGCACAAATGCTATCTACCTATCCCTTAATATAGCTAGATATGTGTCACAGAAACTCCTTCTCCCTACTAGCAAGATGCCCATGCGTTGCACCGAACATCAAGATGCATTTGTATGAGTAGTTTATCTTGTGGGAGAAAAGGATGAACGAGGGAATGCCTTATTTGCAATGCGGAGAGGGGTGTGGGTATCTTTTTGCAAAATTGCCACAGTTTCCCTCCTATCCGTCGGATATAAATCGGGTGGCCTATATTGCAGGATGGCAGGAACACCATCATCACCAATTCTGTTTTTTATAAGAGTAGGGATATGTAAGTGTCACTGCCCCCCCCCCCGACACACACACCCACACCCACACCCACACAACCACACACACACTTCCCAACACCGAAGGAGTAGGGTGACCCCTCGATCTTGATACTAATCTATCGAGTGGCTTCTCTCTCAAACACACACACACGCACACACTACCCTACACCGAAGGAGTAGGGCGGCACCTCGATCTTGATAGTAATCTATCTACTCCACTTTCAAACACACACACACACACATACACACACACTCGCTAGTTGTGCCGCTGTCCCTACCGCGCACACACTCGATACATCTTTCTCTCCCTCCCCCCCCCCCACCCCAACAATGACAACAGAAGGGTGACAACTCGATCTGATCGTAATATGTCAATTGGTTTCTCTCTCGAACATTGTGTCTCTGTGGCTCGCTCATTAGCCCCCTCGATATGTAGACTTCTCGCACGCGCACAGCTGTAGTGACGATGACACTGAACCCAGTGTGCCTCGTTTTTACCGGCCTCATGTGATAGTTTTCACCCTTTTTCTGTTAATTAACAAGGCAACTTTTTCTTTGTTACTACTAGTGAATCTGAAATCATTCGGGGCAGACATAAAATATATCACTTCAACCCAATTATCGTAGTAAATGTTTTAAAAGAAACTAGCTAGATGCCCGGGTGTTGCACGGAACATCAAGATGCATTTGTATGAGTAGTTTATCTTGTGAGAGAAAAGGATGAACGAGGGAAGGCCGTATTTGCGAACGTGGAGAGGGGTGTGGGTATATTTTTGCAAAATTGCCATAGTTTTCTTCCTATCCGTTAGATATAAATCCGACGGCCTGTATTGCAAGATGGCACGCACACCATCATCACCAAATCTGTTTTCTACTCCCTCCGTTCCTAAATATTTGTCTTTTTAGAGATTTCAACAAGTGACTACATATGGAGCAAAATGAGTGAATCTACACTCTAAAATATGTCTACATACACATCCGTATGTGGTAGTCCATTTGAAATATGAAAAAGACAAATATTTAGGAACGGATGGAGTATAAGAGTAGACATGGAGATATATCTCCAGCATGGTCTACAACAAAAATGTGCTGGACTGGTTAGCGCCGGATGCTCGCAACCACTACAGGAAACAAGTAATTTGCCGTCTGGGGATCACAGACGGCAAAGACCCGAATCCAGACGGCAAAGATTTTGCCGTCAGGAAGCAGACGACAAAGTCAGACGGCAAAGATAAGTCGGCAAAGAATACTTTGTCGTCAGCTTTTCATTGGCCAGACGGCAAAAACTTTACTGTCAGCCGAACCTTCTTTGCCATCAGCCTTATAAATCACAAATGGCAAAGAAATGCAGTTTTGCCGTCAGCCAGACTACAAGTTTGCCGTCAGCTATTTGCGTCTTTGCCGTCAGCCTCTTATATCATAGACAGCAAAGAAGTTATTTTTTTTAAAACACACACACACACCCACAACAGCATTGTTCCCGAGCGATGCGGTCAACTCGTGCGAGTGCAATACCTATCTTTCTTCTTCTTTTTTAACAGGGAAAGGCCCATCCGTGTGTAGTGCCATTCATTCAACGTTAGTGGAGTACAATCTGCAAATATGAGCCCGAACCAAAACTAGAGTTACAGAATAGTCCTGGAAATTAACACAAAGGACCCTAACAAGTAAAACTGAAAAGCAATCGGGTCCTTCTTCTCCACTCCGGTGCTCTGCCCGCCCCGCTGTCCAGCCCGACGCTCGCCTTGCCTCTCTGTCGTGCTCTGCTCGCCACCCCGCCGCCCGGCCCTGCTCGGCCACGCTCAGGAGCTGACTCGCTCCGGCGCCACGGAGAGGCACGCGAGGGAGGTCGGGGATGGCCGGCGCTCAACCGGCGGAGCGCCCGGCTGCTCTAGCGGCGGAGCTCGTGAGGCGGAGCGCAGGACCGGCAGGTGAGGAGGAGCTCGGGGTGTGGACGGATTCGGGTGCGCGACCAGAGGAGCTGGGGTGCGCACGGCCGACCGGTGAGGCCGAGCTCGCGAGGTAGAGCTTCATGCGGCGCTGGTGGTGTGGCGGACGGATGGGCGGGAGGGCGCTGGGCTGGGCGGTGGACGGACGGGGCTCGCCAGTGCTGGCCATGGCACGTGGCTGCTCAGGGACAGGAGGGCGCTGGACGGGGGCGCCGGACGGGTAGGCGCTGGACGGGGGCGCCGGATGGGCGGGCGGCGTTGGCCAGCGGCGTGTGGCTGCTCAGGGGAGAAGGCGGGAGGAGGGTGCTGCCTAGCGGCGTGCTAATGCTCGTGGAGATGGAGAGAATGAGAGAAGAGGGAGCACGGGGGAGAAGGAGATAGGAATCATGGGTGTGGCAGGTACGGGCGTGGCCTCGTGGGTCAACTCGTGGGTGGGGTCGTGGGTGGGGGCGCGTGCATCGTGGGGTGGGTTGGGATGGGCGCGCGGTGGGCTACGATGTGTGTCCAGGATGATGCCAAGTCATCAATCCGTGTGGTTGATCTGCGTAGTGTGCTTCTTCTTTGCCATTTGCGGAAACAAATACAGACGGCAAAGAGCTCAATTTGCCATCTGCGAAAAAACACAGACGGCAAAGATTCTTTGCCTTCTACCAAAACAAACACAGACGGCATAGATGCTTTGCCATCTGTGATTTTTGTTGCAGACGGCAATGTGTGCTCTTTGCCGTCTGTATTTTTTTCACAGACGACAAAGTTTATTTTGCCGTCAGTTTTTCTTTGCCGTCTACCGATGACGGCAAACCCCAGCGGCATACATTTTCACAACTCTAACCAACCAGATGAAATTCGTGCAAACACGGACTGATTTCATATAAGCATCAAGGATTTCGTATAAAAAAGTCGGATCTTCACATAAACATGATGGATTTCATTACATTTACATGAACTAAGCGGTGCCAATCCGGCTCTCTTGGTATAATTAATACTCCCTCCGTCCGGAAATACTTGTCCTAGAAATGGATGTATCTAGATTTATTTTAGTTATAGATACATACAATTTATCCATTCTTAGAACAAAAATTTCCCGCTAGCTGGAGAGGGAGTACATAATCTAAATGGCCGCCCGCGGATCCCTTTGTCTTCCTCATGTCCTGCAGACACTTTGCGGGGTCGACGAAGGTCCTCGGTAGAGAAGAAGAAGCAAATAAACCACCTGAATGCGCAGTCGTCGCCTCGGCGATGGCCTTCATGGGACCCATGTGGCGGCGGCCTCCCATGTTCTACTTCTCCTTGATGATGGCGGCGGACACGGAGAAGCTGGCCACCGACTCGTCGCTCTCCGCGCACCCGGCTTCTGTCTCTGCCTGCATGGCGCTGTCGCAGGCATGGGAGGTGCGCCCACAGACACGGGAGGCGCGGTACGACGCAGCAACGACGACGCCCGTACCGGTGTGCTCGCCGCCGTGCCGGTGTGGAGCAACTCGCCACTCCTCATCGAGCTGAACTGGAGCGGCAAGTTGCTGAACCACGCGCCTCCTTGGGGCGGCAACTGGCTCCGTCAGGCCAAGCGAGGTTGGTGAAGCACCGAGCGGCCTCGCCCATATCCGGAGGGCTCGGCGGGCCACCCAGCCTGGTAATATGCCGGAGAACGGCTCCTCGGAAGCCATCGGAAGAGTGGAGAAAATGGTGAAGGAGGAGATGGGGGAGCGGTGGAGGGGTGAGATTCTTGCCCGTTGTCTGTCTGGCCTCGTGTAAATAGAGGGCGGTCGGTAGGAGCTTGGCCGGCGTCTGGCCTCGTTTAAAGTGAGGGCGGACGGGAGGAGCTCGGCCGGTGTTGCGTTTAATTCCGGCCCGCTCATGAACGGACGTGTGGCCGGAATAGGTTTCTCGCTTAGCATGCGAATTTAATGGAGGCGATGAGGCGTGTTCAGCCGGGCGTGCAGCGGGTGGCGCAGTACTATTCGATTTGACAGCGGGCGGCGCAATTCCCGATACGGCTTTAATGCAGACGAGGGAGGGAGTAGCGGTTCCCGAAATGTTGAACGGCCAATGCATCCTCCTTCAATTAATGCATGAGGGAAGTAATGGGAGGAGGACCGGGAAAAGAGGCTGCACGATGTGAATGCAACGCAGTTTGCGCTCATATAAAGGCGCCCCTCCATTCCAATGCATCTACCACATCGTACGCACCTAAACATTTGCCTAAGCACCTACACTAAGTGCAAAAGAGCTCACTCCAGACCCATGGCGGCGATGCGCGCGAGTGGCCAGCGTCTGTGCCAGATGGTCCACGACGTCGGCCTGTGGCATGGCACCGAGGATCGTCTCCAGACGGTGTTGGAGAACGGCTGGTGGATGGCCGCCGTCGACGCCAACTACGACTCTAAGTTGGACCTGATGATCGTTGCCACCACCAACAAGTTCACCGTCCTCAAGAAGCTCGCGGACGACATCGCTGTACTCCTCCAGCCCGCGCGCCCGGGCTCCTCATTGCCTGCCACCCTAATCGGCCTCCATGGCCGGAACCTCTTTCAAGAACTGGTGGCCCTGCGACTGCCCGCCGATGCCACGAAGAATGTCCACCTGGAGGTCGCGCTCGCCGCGAGGCGCCTCGCCCTTCAAGAATTCGTCGACCTACACATCCACGTGTCAACTAGTGCAGAATCGAGCTTTAGCGCCGGTTCGTAAGGGCCTTTAGTGCCGGTTCTGCAACCGGCACTAAAGAGTAGAGACTAAAGCCCCCCCGCTTTAGTATCGGTTCATCACGAACCGGCGCTAAAGTGCCACCACGTGGCACGAGCCAGGCCCGGGTGCGTGCAGGACATTAGTACCCGTTGGTAACACCAACCGGTACTAAATGTTTGGGTGTGTTTTGGTATTATTTTTTATTTTTCCTTTAATTTTGTGTTTTCAATTTAATTTAGTGATTATTTTAGTTGTTAAATCATTAGGTGAAAGTACCGCAGATTAGTTTCGACTGGATGCATGTGGATCCTAGCTAAGTGATCAAGTATATGCCATATCCATATTATACTTGATCACCTATAATTAAGTGATCAAGTATAATATGGATATGGCATATACTTGATCACTTAGCTAGGATCCATCCAGCTGAAACTAATCTGCGGTTTCTTTTAGAAATGATATAATAACTCATCATCATCATCATCATATTAATATAAAAACTCTTGCATCATATCATCAACAACAGTAAATTAGCTAGCTAAAAATCATCATAGTCGTCATTACCACTGTTTAATCATCATAGTCATTACCGCTATCTAATCAGCACCAACAGTAGCTTAAAGAAAAAACATTCACTTGTACCAGAAGCAAAGATATCATCGAGTTCAACATGGTCATCAGATTATAAGCGTTCATAACACCACAAAAGCAAATCATCCTTTGAGATTAAGTTCAGGACGAAGAACACGGACATGAGAGGACAAAAGTACTAAGAGCATGAACTAGCTAAATCACTCCTGCTGCTCTCTCTCAGGTAAAATAGCATAGAACATGTATAGCTCTCGTGATTCATCATACTGGAGCATGCAGATGAACATGTCTCCTAATCATGGGCTGCGCTTCTCATTGCTGCCCCCTAGTACTTCTATGGGATCGTTAACAATTTTGCTCCAATCTTTCACTATTAAGCATTCATCACTTTTAGAAATCCTGAATGCACTCATGTGCAATGTAGGATATCTTGGTCGTAAGCTAACCTTTGAGATGTGACCTTTAGTCTCGATCCACTGAGGCACAACTGTCATCGGGAGTCCTTGTTGAAGAACATCGTATAGTAATTAATATACTTAGCAATGAAAGTTTAGCAAAAAAATAATGTATGCAAAAGATGCACTGAGGAGAAATAGTAAAAATCTTACCATCTCTCGTAAATAGATGTGACCGTAGTTCAATACGATCACTATTGGTCGCACGTTTTGAGTACTAACATTTCTAAGTGCAGGAAGAAAATTTGTCTTAACAGTATGAAGATCCTCAAGCCATGAAACATAATGACTTATCTCCTTGCAGTTTAGTTCAGCTCCGGGACAGTAGTAGGTCCTGTCTACCAAGCGCCGGACATGTTTGCTTGAATGGAAATAAGTTGTCAATAGAAATTATTTGTCAACTATTTTTGAATAAACAATATCAAAGACATAAATATGGTTGAGAAACTCACATAATGGTAGAACTGGAGGCGTCTGCACATCGACCCAGATGTCTCTATTACCTTTAATATCATCTTCCGGACGAATATCAAAGGTGATAACCATATCAGGCTCAAAATCATAAGCCTTGCGTAGTGCTTGCTAAGTTTTGCATTCAAAATAGGTGTACGTGTCTGCATTGTATAATTTGATGTTGAAAGTATAACCATGCTCGGTCTTTAGGTAAACTCCGTTTACCTCCATAGTTTCCAAAGCACTGAAACCTATCTTATCCAAGACAAAAATTCTTGCATGGCAGGGGATGCGCTAGTAGAATACTGAAAATTTAAAATTATAAGTTGAAGCAAATGAAGCATATATAAGTCATGCTTAATTACGAAAAAAGACTTGTCGTTGTGACTTACTATATCCACTTCAAAGGTCTCATCCAGCTTGATGCTGAAGCGCCTATCATCAACAAGGAAATTTCTGTCGCACAGGCCGCGCTGGTCTTCACAGTATTCGCACTTAATGAAATCTTTTTCGTCGTCAGACGACATTTCCTATGTTCATATAGGTGAAACATTAAACACTTACTAGTTCTATTAATTCAACAAATTCAACTATTTCTATTAGTTCAACTAGTTCTATTAATTCAACTAATTCAACTAAGCATTTAATAAAAATAAACTTGTTCTATTAATTTTCTTACTAAAATAATGTAGCTAAGTCTATATAGTAATATTTTAATTAGATCATCAAATCTCAGATATCTAAATTTTCTTACTAAAAATAAAATAGTTCTATTAATTCAACTAATTCAACTAAAAATTTACTAAAAATAAACTAATTCTATTAATTTTCTTACTAAAATATATATAGAAAGTAGGTATGTATAGTAATATTTTAATTAAATCATCAAATCTCATATACCTAAATTTTCTTACTAAAAATAAACTAGTTCTACTAATTCAACTAGTTCAACTAAGCATTTACTAAAAATAAACTAGTTACATTAATTCAACTAGTTCAAATAATCTCATATACCTAAATTTTCTTACTGAAAATAAACTTGTTCTATTAATTTTCATACTAAAAATAAACTAGTTATATTAATTCAACTAGTTCAACTAAGCATTTACTAAAAATAAACTAGTTATATTAATTCAACTAGTTCAAATAATCTCATATACCTAAATTTTCTTACTAAAAATAAACTTGTTCTATTAATTTTTAGACTAAAAATAAACTAATTATATTAATTCAACTAGTTCAAATCTCATATATATACCTAATTAATATCTAGCTAATTCATCTAAAATTGACATTAATATTTAACATCTTTTCCATATAATTCATCTAACATTAACATTCTAACATTCTTATCTACGTATTTCATCTAACATTAATCTAAACAACAGAAAATAGAAAATAAGTAAAAATAAATATGTGTGTGTATGTGTGTTTGTGTGTATGTGTGTGTACGAGCGGGGGGGCGGCGGCGTACGGGCGGCGGCGTGAGACGGCGATGCGACGGGGACGGCGCGACGACGGGCAGCGGGCCGGGGCGACGCCGTGATCGAGACGGCGACGTAGTATGGGGCTGCGGCGACGGGTGACGGGGGTGACGGCGTACGACGGGCGGCGGGGGTGACGGCGTACGACGGGCGGCGGGGGCGACGGCGGTGACGGCGACGGACGGCGGGGGCGGCGAGGGCGGCGGGGCCGGCGAGAGTGGCGCGCGATGGGCAACGGCGCGGCGGCGGCGGCGATGTCGCGTGAAGAAGTTGGAGAAGAAGTGGGTCGATGAAACTGATTTTTTCGTAAGTGGCATATATATAGGAGGGGCCTTTAGTACCGGTTGGAGCCACCAACCGGTACTAAAGGCCAATTTTCGTCAGGTCAAGCGGCGGGAAACGGCCCCCTTTAGTACCGGTTCGTGGCTTGAACTGGTACTAAAGGCCCACGCATTAGTACCGGTTGGAGCCACCAACCGGTACTAATGGTTGTGCGCTGCCACCAGCGGTGCACAATGTTTAGTCCCACCTCGTCGAGCGAAGGGCAGCCGCACTGGTTTATAAACCCAGCCGCGGCTGCTCCTTCGAACTTCTCTATATAGCAGGCTTCTGGGCCTAACTTCGGCGTGCTGCCCTATGAGCCTGCTGGCCCTTCTGGGCCTGTATTTGCAAACTCTAGGTCTGGCAGGCCCACTGGGCAGCGCCCCAACAATTTTTTATATAATTTTATTCTATTTATTTCTGAGTATTTTTTTGCTGTATTTAGTTTCTTTGTGAATATAACAATTTTTTATATAGTTTTTTCTTTTCTGCATTATTTATTTTCTGCTATTTATTTTTTAGTAATTTTTTATAAAGTTTTTGTCTTTTCTGTTTTATTATGATGCATACTGAACGCAAAAATAGGCTGGAGTTCAAATAAGTTTAAAAAACATTGAAGTGCCCGTGTAATGAGTTCTCGTCCGAAACCCTGATACTCCTAAAGAGATTGTCCAGTTTGTACACGAGGTGCGTCCAGTTTTCGCCATGACCCTCTCTACTCTTTTGCACATGCTATGCGGGTGAAATGATGATACTATGCCAAGTTCCAACATTTTCAGAGTTCATTTTGTAGTGATTTTAAATTTCACCGTCATTTAGCTCTCTAAACAAATAGGTAAATGACTGAAAAACAGCAAATGATGTCAGAACGTGTTGGAAATTGATGACGTCGCTTTGAATGATGCATACTGAACGTAAAAATAGGCTGGAGTTCAAATAAGTTTAAAAAACATTGAAGTGCCCGTGTAACAGATGAGTTCTCGTCCGAAACCCTGATACTCCGAAGGAGATTGTCCAGTTTGTACACGAGGTGCGTCCAGTTTTCTCCGTGACCCTCTCTACTCTTTTGCACATGCTATGCGGGTGAAATGATGATACCATGCCAAGTTCCAACATTTTCAGAGTTCATTTTGTAGTGATTTTCAATTTCACCGTCATTTAGCTCTCTAAACTAATCGGTAAATGACTGAAAACAGCAAATTATGTCAGAACATGTTAGAAATTTATGACGCCGCTTTGAATGATGCATACTGAACGCAAAAATAGGCTGGAGTTCAAATAAGTTTAAAAAACATTGAAGTGCCCGTGTAACACATGAGTTCTCGTCCGAAACCCTGATACTCCGAAAGAGATTGTCCAGTTTGTACACGAGGTGCATCCAGTTTTCGCCGTGACCCTCTCTCCTCTTTTGCACATGCTATGCGGGTGAAATGATGATACCATGCCAAGTTCCAACATTTTCAGAGTTCATTTTGTAGTGATTTTCAATTTCACCGTCATTTAGCTCTCTAAACAAATCGGTCAATGACTGAAAAACAGCAAATGATGTCAGAACGTGTTGGAAATTGATGACGTCTCTTTGAATGATGCATACTGAACGCAAAAATAGGCTGGAGTTCAAATAAGTTTAAAAAAACTGAAGTGCCCGTGTAACAGATGAGTTCTCGTCCGAAACCCTAATACTCCGAAAGAGATTGTCCAGTTTGTACACGAGGTGCGTCCAGTTTTCGCCCTGACCCTCTCTACTCTTTTGCACATGCTATGCGGGTGAAATGATGATACCATGCCAAGTTCCAACATTTTCAGAGTTCATTTTGTAGTGATTTTCAGTTTCACCGTCATTTAGCTCTCTAAACAAATCGGTAAATGACTGAAAAACAGCAAATGATGTCAGAACGTGTTGGAAATGGATGACGTCGCTTTGAATGATGCATACTGAGTGCAAAAATAGGCTGGAGTTCAAATAAGTTTAAAAACATTGATTATCATAAAAATGCATTGATTATCAATGATCTTTTTGTGTACAATCTGAATTGTCAATATGAGTCCTCAACGGTTTAGAAACCGGTGAAGACTCATATTGCGACCACAAATTCTACACATAAGAGTTCAATGAAGACCAAGTGCTTGTGATAGTTTGAGAAGTAACATATTTAAGGTGGTAAAAATCTTGCTAGGGGAGCAAGGTGGGACTAAAAACAGCCTGCCACAACCTCTTTACTACCGGTTCGTGCCACGAACCGGTACTAAAGGTGTTGGCCGGGCCCCATTCTCTCTAGTACCGGTTCGTGGCATGAACTGGTACTAAAGGTTCGCCCCGAACCGGTACTGAAGATCTCCTCCCGCCTAGCCGTTTGAACCGGCACTAATGGACACATTAGTGCCGGCTCAAATGCAAACCGGCACTAATGTGTCTCACATTTGACCCTTTTTCTACTAGTGGTACGAGCAAATTGTGTACATAGGTATCTACAAGGCCAGTGAGGACGCTACGACGTTGGCCTTCCTCAACCGGCTGGAAGCCTTGGATGGCTTTGCTGAGAAGCATCTCGACCTCGCCACAAAAGCTGCCGCTCCTTAGCCGCCGGTCGGTGGCCCGGCGCACTAAGTTGAGGAGGAGGAGGTCGTACGTTGATGGATGCATCTTTCTTCTTGCCTTCTGTAACCACCACTGCGATTGCATCATCATCGTGGCCTTAATTCTTATAGTGCTGTTGCATTCTCGTTCCAGTCAATACCGACATGTGCGATCCCTTTGCTTAATTATATGAATCACTGTAACTAGTACTCCATCCGTCAATTTATAAGTTGTGCTTACCTTTTCCATCAACTTCGTGCAACGCGCGGGCATCTTGCTAGAAACACTAGAACATGTCGGACCGCGTGTGACCAAACCGACGATGCGCCAACCTAGCTACTACGTACCCTGCTTATCTGGCGGAAATCGCCCCGCCATAGAGTTTCCAATCGTTATTTCTATCTGTCGATCGTGCCAAGGAGGAGAACCTAAATGTTACAATTTATACATGTTTCTCTACTCCTACTCCTATAAAAGCTCAGTTGGTGATGGTGGTGTGTCTGCCATCCGTCGTTTCTGACCATTAGATCTGCATCTATCGGCTGTGAGGTAAGTTGTGGCATTTTTGCAACAATAGCCCGCTTCTCTGCTCCAATTTGTAGAAAACCCCTTATTATCTTGAAAGCAACCACATCCCTCCCTCACCTCGTCAGAACAGCCTGAGAAATATATTTTGAGTGAAAAGTACTCCCTCCGTTCCTAAATATTTGTCTTTCTAGAGATTTCAATAAGTGACTACATACGGAGCAAAATGAGTGAATATACACTTCAAAATATGTCTATATAATCCGTATGTGATAGTCCATTTGAAATCTCTAAAAAGATAAATATTTAGGAACGGAGGGAGTAATATATTAGGAGTATAACAAAACACGAGTGATTTCTTTCAAGTTTGTGAACAAGTACTACTATTCTACTACTTTGGATCCGTCGCAACGCACGGGCACATTGCTAGTAAAAGGAAAAGGCCTGCCGCGTTCGAGTCGCACTCGCCCCATACACGCCCGGGAATCGGGAGTACTCGACGGCCCGTCCGGCACGCACATAGCTTAGGGAAGGCGTGTTGCCTAGCATTTTCACTTTCATGTGGGACCGCCGTTGAGCAAACCGACTATTGGCAAACCGCACCCCGCCCGCCGCCGGGTTGGAAAACAGAAACGAGGGGAAGATATAGCTGTAGCACAGAAGCCAAGAAATTTGGTGTTAGATGGGGCTCGTTGATAGAGTAGGAGCATTCCGTGCTACTCTACTCCTACTAGTACCAAATTTGTACTATACAACTAGTACTACCACTATACAACTAGTAGGTACGTGCACGGCACAGCATCGTAGGAACAAAAAACGGGAAGATCTTGTTTTGGGTGATTTATCTTTTTTTCAGTCAACGTAGTATGAATAATATGATGTGGGGGGCACCCATGAAGCTTATGTGGCTTGGTTGCATGGCTACGAAAGGTTAGAGAAAAATAAATAGATAATGTGTTTAGAGTGCACTCCACTAAACAGATATACTTTGGATCCATTGCAACGGGCCGACACATCTATATCTATACCCCCTATATAGTGTGTGAATAAATTTGAAAGTTGGTCGTTGGATGAAGCTAATCCGACGGTACAAAGGTGGCAAATCCGAGCACTACTGGCCGTTGGATATCATCTACATTCCACCAGATTCTGCCACATCTAGAATCTAAAAGACTCCATGGTTGAACTTCATTCATGACTAACTTTGCCATAACTAAGCTTAGGCAAAGTGTGTCTGCCACAAAAAATGTGGCTAACAAAAAGGCCACCACAAGTTTGGCAAGATTTGGCAAGAAGTTGAGTCTATGAGATGTGGACCATATAGCTAGAAAAGTGTGGCAAGCCACAAGTGTAGAAATGAACAAAACACATGCCTGGTGTGTTTGGTAGGGTGTATGAAGGGTGCATGATCTCAAGAGTTCCCTTCTCGACACACTTTTGGGTGTTTGGTAGAGTGTATGGAGGGTGCATGAGTCCACACTAGATTAGCACAAATACACTAGAAGCATGCATGAAGAGAGCATACATGAAGAGGGGTGTTGAGTTGAGCATGCATGAAGAGGGAACAACTATGTTGAGACGAGAACGCAACCAAACACACTTGTGGCACGCCTAAGCTTAGGCGTGGCAACCTTAGGCTGGAAACCAAACATCTATACCCCTATATAGTGTGTGAACATAATTGGTTTGATGCCAACAATTGGCATTGCCAATATTTGGCAAGCCAACATTTGGCAAAATCAAAATTTGCCAAATGTTGGCAACTTTTGGTGAGGTTGAGAAGAAAAGTTGGTAGCCAACCAATCACTAGCCAACATTTGGCATTTGCCAAATATTGGCATGCCAACTTTTGGCATCAAACCAATCATGCTCTAACTTTGAAAGTTGGTCGTTGGATGAAGCCAATCCGACGGTACAAAGATGGCAAATCCTAGCACTACTGGCCGTTGGATATCATCTACATTCCACCAGATTTTGCCACATGCAGAATCTAGAAGACTCCACATGTAGAAGCATAATGCACAAACCACCAGATTCTCATGCGTGCAATGCACGTCTATCTTACTAGTATAGTCGGTAGAAAGAAACAAATTCCGGGTTTGGCACGAGCTCGTACTGCAGGAGCACCACAAGGCTTGCCGCAGGAGTTACATTTCCCTCTCGGGGCCCACGGGACCGAACTTCAGTGGCTTAATGCCCGGCCTATGAGTCATTGACATGCGGACCTTAAATGCGGCTGGCCCACATGTCATCTCATGGTGAGGGTGTGGTTCACGACTAACTCGTTCGAGACGAACCGGCCGGTGTTGGCGTGGCCGTGACGAGGGTGCCATAGCTGGGCGTCGGGGCGTTACGAGGCGTAGATGGCCACACCGGCGGGTACTACCTGTAGTACAGAAGTACTCCAGCTGAGGATTGATGCCCGGGATGAAATGTGTCATAGCCGCTGGATGAAAATTCGATGGTGCGGGAGCACGGATCGGAGCACAGCAGCGGAGCAGGCAAACCGCGTCCAATCCGGTGTTGCTGTGGTAGAAAGTTGATGGTCGCCGCAGTTCAGCTGGCCCATATGTCATGCACACAAAGAAAGAGGAGCGGTGGGGCCGAGAGGGATGAGGCGCACGTCGGAGGGATGAGGATCCCCTGACGTGAACAATTCTACCATTTTATCACTGACATGTCGGACCCGCAAGTGTGGGTCCCACCAGTTAGCGAAGGAAAGGTAGGGTAAGGCAGTGATAGCCACGTCAGAGGATCCATGTCCACGTCGGGGGACGTCGTGCTTACAGGTAGGGTTGGAGCGGCGTCGTGGGGATCGCGTGTGGGTGTGGCAGTGGTAGAAACAAGAAACGTGATGGTCGCTGTGGTTCAACTTCCATGGACAAGCTGTCATGTCTGTTGACACATGTATATCAAAACTAGAGTGTTTCTATTTTCAAGCACATGAACAAGTATTATTGTACTACTTTGGATCCATTGCAACGCACGGGCCAGCACATTGGTAGTAGTACTGTCTATCTCTATCTCTAGAGGCCTTCCCTCGTTCATCCTTTTCTCTCACAAGATAAACTACTCATACAAATGCATCTTGATGTTCCGTGGAATGCACGAGGATGTTTCCTTGGGGGCTCTCCAGCGCGGCGTGGCCGTAGTTGCAAGTTGATGCCCCTTGAGATGCCGACGTTGAGGGGCACTCCGATTTCCTCCGATGAGCAGGTAAGATGAGTTTGATCACGTAGTAAATGCATTCTAAAGACTACTTCCGTGTCCATTTCGTAATTCTCCCCCTGCCCACTGTTTCACAGGTTAGGCTCAGTGCGAGTGGAGATTGGCTTGCATATGTACGAGAGGGTACCAACATCAATTTGCACAACATTTACAACGCTGACATCGTTCCCATAGAACCTTTGTCCAACATTGGGATCAGCCATGCAACAGGCCACCGCATGAATTGGTACGATAGAACCACGGTGAGATTGAATAAGATAGCATGAACCTTGCACATGGCGGTCAAAGGTGGACCATGCTGTCTGCGACACATTTCTTGCCGTACGAGTATGAAGACGCTGTGCTCCTTTCTAACCTCATCTTCGCGGTGACAAACCAGGGGACTTGTTTCGTATGGGACACATCCTATGATATACTCCCTCTCTCCCAGTTTATTTGTTTTGAATATTTTCGTTTTATAAGTTTCAAATTCAAATTTAGAGGGGCACTGGGGCCGAGAGGGGTGAGCCGCAGGTCGGGGGACGTGTGGTGTCATGGGTTCGTGCGGCGTCGTGGGAATCGCGTGTGGCTGTTGTAGAAACTTGATGCTCGCCGCATTTAAGGTGGCCCACATGTCATGCACACAAAGGCAGAGGGGCGGTGCAGCCGAGAGGGGTGAGGCGCATGTCATGGGACGTGGTGCCGTGGGTTGGAGCGGCGTCGTGGGAATCGCGAGTGGCAGTGGATGAAACGTGATGGTCTTCGTAGTTGAACTTCCATGGACAAGCTGTCATGTCTACGGACACATGCATTGCATACCGAGCACTGGAAGGAGTAGTAGAGAAAGCTAGGCGGATAAATAGTTCCTTGTAGTCAAGCGGACCCACGCTACTACTTGTTCCAAAGACATACACACCATCGAAATAGTCCATCTATATCAATATACATAGAGAGGGACTATTTTTTTACAAGAGAGGAAATAGTTCATCCATCCATAATGCCCTGCTGCTGGTGCAGCATCTTCTTCTTCTTCTTCTCATTTGCTGTGGGAGACGGCTTCGCAACAAGCTCTCTGGACCTTGCAGCTATCTCGAAACTCACACGGGCATCGAGGGCAGCATATTTTATCCGCTCGTACATCAAGGGATAATTCTCCCATCCAGACGACCTTAATGCCAGCGTCTTGTCACCCTTCTGAAGATTTGTTCCTAGCACAAAATTTGCTATTTCGAATAGGGATGGTGTCGGTTTAACACAATCTTCTACAGGAATTTTTATTTTGGTTTGTAGGTCAGCGATGCTTTCCAAATCAAGGTTGTACGGCTCCAACTTCTGTTTGTCCCCTGCGATGGCTGCCCCACAGAAGTATATGTCCTCCTGACACAAGATATCGTGAAGCTCACCTGGTATGGAGGGCGCGTGTATGAAGGACAGGGGTGCGTTGGATCTTCCCAGTGGGACGCTCCGTGTACTCTGCGTCGAGACCGACGACATTCATCTCCACCTTTTGGAGGGAGTTGGATACATTGTTGATCCACATCCGAAAAACCCTTGGGTGGTCGGTGACTGTGGCAACTATGCTCAATGAGCCTTCAACGAGGACATGTTGCACGCTAAAAACCTGCATCTCGATCTCTTTCGCCATTTGGAACCGCTGGACCGGAGGGCTATGGTTTGGAGAATTGGGATTAGATGGCTAGTCTAACTGAAGAAGATGATTATTTATAGGGGCTTCGGAATTACTCTAGGAGGATGTGAAGAGGTTAAAACAATGTGAATGCAGTGTGGTTTGGATGCAAATGAAGATCAAGGAGTAGTGAAAAAGCCGAGGAAAATCGGTTCCCGATGGAGAAGTAAATGGGAGAAGTTATGCGCATGCATGAGGAGAGCTGCGGTGGTTTGACTGCTGCATCCAATGGATTGGACGGGCTCTTCGGTTGCCTTTTCTCTCTCCCACGCGCACAGTATGGCCCACTTGCATGCTGCAGCTGCTCATGCGTACGCTAATTAATGCTGTGAATGTGGGGCATGGAGGGAAATGGGTGCATGCAAAAGGGTATATACGCAGACTAATTAGAGAAATACTGTAAAAAGTTATGCGCAGACAAAAGAGGACCGGAGGGAGTACTACTCATGTTCCTACTACGGTTAAGGAATATGCGGTTATCCTCAAAAAAGAAAAGTCCTTCTTCGCGCTTCCGCATGCACGAGAATTTGGTTCTGCTTGCAATATGGATGATAGCTGGAGGATGAAGTGAACCCAGAGGCATGCTAGCACGGGAGTACTACTCATGTTCCTACTACTCCTACTAGTAGTAGTAGTAGTACAACTGTGGTTCACTTGATGGTCAAAATACTATTATTCATCTGGTCCTCACAGTGAAGTGACAAGACCCTACGCCCGAGGTGACACCAGTCCAGGCGGCGTGTCCGGGTTACCAAAGTCAGCCTCACCTTGTGCACAGTGCAGTCACTGTCACCGCCGCTGTATAGCATGCCTCGCCTCGTCTCCCTCTCCCCTAGCACCACTCCATCTCCATCTCTGTCTCGCCGGAGGTCCCGAGGTCACTCTTCATCATCTCACTGTGCCCCCGCGTGCCCTCGCCTCGCTCGCCTCCCCCAGTACCACTAATCCCTCGCTAGCCGCTCCAGTACCGACAGCCTTCTCCCCCGTAAATCAAGCCCCCCAAAACCGCACCATCCAAACTCCACCATGGCCGAACGTGATCCGCACAGGATCCATATGAGCCGCGATTGGAGCAATCTCCCCAGTGACATCCTTGACCTCTGTTGTTCGTGTATGGATATGTTGAGCCCCCTGCGGCTGGCTGCATGCTTGAGGGGCATGCACACAGCCATCATCGAAGCGAGGCCAAAGCTTTTCAAGACACCCTGCTTGCTGCTATCTGGTCTTGCGAGATTGGCTCACCATGATATGGAGGCGTACATGATGCCCCTCGACTTCAATCCGATCTCCATTAGCCGAAACTTCTTTGCAGGTATGTAGTGGGTCGCCGTACATCATTTCCCTCGACTTCGATCAGATCACCATCGCCCGAAACTTCTTGGCAGGTATGTACTAGGTCAGCATGAACTCCCACTGGATGGCTACCTTCAGAGAAGACGGTAAAAAGTTGGTGCTCGTGAACTTCCAAACCTCCCATGAGATTATCCTTCCTCTGTTGGATTTTATAGAGTTTTACAATCGCTGTCCTAGTCATCTTGATTACCACGTCAGTTGGACGGACCTTGTTTTGTAGAAGATTGTAATCTGCCAAGTGCCCACACGACATGCGAATTACGCAGACTTCAAGCTAATTGTCTTGTTCGACCGTGGACTCGCCTATCTTTACGCCGGTGCCTTCTTTAGCTGGAGACAACTCAGCTCGCAGTTGATCATAGTCAAAGCTGATACACACTTCTGTGATGCTATTGAACAAAATGGCATCATCTACGCGATAGAAAAAGAAGATGGCACCACGTATTGCTGGGACGGTGCGTGTAAGTTGTTTCCGTCTCATGTTAATGATGATACCATGACACTGTTTGAACTTTTTGTGATGATTGGCATATCCCTGTTTGAGCAGAATTTGAGTAGAACTATGGCAATGTATTAGAGACGCCGTAAATCAGCTATATTTGGAATGAGTTAATTCATGTGATTGTGATCATGTCATTACAGCCAATTTGTACCCCTGAATAATCAAACGGTTAGGAATATATGGAAATTATCCTTATTTTACAGTAATCCATATACTACTAATAAATATGAGTGTGTACCAACGGTCATGTTAGTTTCCTCATTTTCATGATATAGAAACATGCACCACACTGTTGGTTTCATCTAACCATACATTAGGGAAGTAAATGTGCATATGGAGAACTCTATATTTGGAAGTAGTGAAATCCTATAATGCTTACCATGTGTACATACCTATATTCGCCCTTCAGCAATCAATGGCTAGAATAATATCCTCACAAAAAATTTGCCCACAGAACACGAGTATATAACAATGCATGGTCTGTTAGTTACCTCGAAGAATTTGTTTGTGAGGACAAAACATGATTACATAACATGCATGACATGTTAGTTTCCTGTGAAGAATCGATTACGAGATAACATGAGTATAACCATGCATGGCACTTCTATATTTTCGAACCCAGTATACATTTCCCTGTATTTTCCTCCCAGTTCCAACAGGGACATATCAATGTTGTTTCTTGCATTATCTACTCATACTCTGAACAATGCTGATCTTACATTAACAATGCCTGTCCTTTTTGATATGATGAAGTGTCCCTACAGTTACTGCCCTTTGGAATCACACCACCTTTGCCAAAAACAGGGAAGCACAACTGGTTCCTCGCTCGATCAGACGACGGCAAAAGACTGATGATCATTTGGACACATGAGCTGGAAAAGTTATATTGCAAAAACCCCACTGTATACAAGCACCGTGAAATACGTGAGTATCCGGACAGTGGCTGTTACGTCTATGAGCAGGATACCAGCTTGTTGGGGCCTTCAGGATTTTTTGGTTGGAGGCGGGTAAACAGCCTTGGTTCAGACTCTCTGTTTCTCGGACTCAATTATCCGATTAACCAGGAGATCACCGTTGGCAAGGATCTTGATGGCAGAGAGGCTCTATTTGCTATGGAAAATTGTGTCTACACGGCGAGCCCTAGGAGTTCGGGAGCAAACTCCCCTGATTGTCAACGATACAGCCTGCAGCCAAAAGAAGGTGAGAATGACAAAGGCATCCGGAATAACTTTGATCCTTGGATGTCTCAATTACTACAGGCAGTGATGTGGTTCAAGCCTTCAGGTTGATAGGTAATTGGGCTGTTGCGTCGAAAGGGTGGAGTACTGGTGTCTCCGGATCATTGGTCGCTGAAGCGGGGCTGCAAATTATGATGGTGTTGGATCATCTCTTTGAATGACTTTGTTGTCTTTGCTACTTGTTCTGGATGGGTAGTTCTTTCTTTTGTTATGCATATTCCTTGTCATTTGGTCATCCTCGTCTATATCAGTCTTACTATGTAATAGTTGCCTCTGTTTAGAATGTCATTCTCGTCTAGATCACGAGAGTCTGAGCGCTGCAGATGGGTGCGTTTTGGTGGTGTAGCAAGACTTCTTATGAACTATCATGTCTTGCTGTTTATGTCAGTAGTAGTCACTAGTCAGTGTTTGAATGTTGTATATATCATTGTTTCGAACTGTTTATTGTCTCGAACTACTGGTGGGCTAAATGAGGGCATCACCATTCTCCAGTGTTCAGAGTGTATCTCCTTTTTTCAAGTTATATAATTTGAGCTTAGTGTCTTTTCGATGATGTACACTTGTTTGGGCCAGTGAGGTGTCGATGAATATGGGCCGAGTAGTAACGCAATGCCAAACAGGTCAATTATGACTCTCGGGTCGGGCTCTCAAAAGATCCTGAAAAAAAGGCCAGGCTCTCCAAAAAAGAAAGAATAAGGACTCTTAGGCCGACATGTGGGCGCCACCGGTGTTTCGTGCGCTTGCGCGCCGAGAGCATATTGGCGCGTGTTCGAAATTCAAGCTACCTTTTCATCCCTAATCTCCCGCCCCTCCCCCACCTCTGGAATCTCAATTCCTACTCCAGTTCCCCCAAATCCCCCTCCTATACTCCCTGTACTCAAGATCACTATCATGTCGCCGGTCAACGTGAGGTCCGTCCTACCTTCGGTCACTGCGTGCTGTCGCTCAACAGTGGCATGGTGGTGCTTGACGACCAGTTTACCGGCAAAGTGCTGATGGTAACCATCAACGGCGACTGGCCTCCCGTCTCGTCGGACGACCTTGTCAAAGATCTTGGCATTTCACACGGCATCTAAATAAGTGACTTGCTTGTCGAAATCTGTCCACCACCGGCTGATTTCTTTGTCAGGTTCTGGACAACTTTCGACTGCAGTCGTGTGTTCGAATCTTCCCGGTGTTTGTTCTGCGATGGCGCGCTGGTGAGCTTTGATCGGTGGCACCCAGGATGGGGCTCGGTGCCCTCTGAGCTTGAGTTTTTAACAAAGCTTACCTTCCACGACATGCCTCGACGTGCTTGGAACAGCGAGTCCATGAATGAGCTTATCAACGACCTTGGAGGTGAGCTCGTAAGTATGTTTGTTCCTCCAGACAGCTGGGCTCTGACGGTTATGGCATGGATGAAGAAGCCATCCACCATACCGAAGGTGATTGGTGTTGAGATACCGGTGCAGGAACCGGGGTTGTACTATTCGTCGCCACCAAGGCCGTCGCGGACCATGTTAGGGATGTACCTGTATCGAGTGTTTGTGCATGTCGAAGAAGTGGTCAATCCATCAATCGAAGTCCTGCCACCGCAGCTGGTGCCAGGGTCCGTCGACGACGTCCATTACAGGAGTCAACGTCAGACTTTCCCCGTGTTGCTCGGAACGATGGATGGCACAGGGCCTACTCCATCGCGCGGCGGAGGCCACTGCTTCTTTGGGAGAAGAGGCAGGGTTGGGTGCCTGGATGTGCTCTAATTTGAGGTAACAACTGAATCTTGTCAGATACTAGTTAAATCCGAGCTATGGGTGTGAAGCACTGATGTGCCAGTACATTTGATTGTGACCTGTTCTAATTTTGTACCTGAACTTTTTTTAGAAAGGGCTGTACGTCAACTTAATGTTCTAGCAGAACTTATTGTGTTGTTTGTCTGTTTTCTTTGCACAACATTCAAGATATTTCCCTATCATTAATAAAGACGATGAACCGTTATGTACGAGTTTGTTGGTTTCAACATAGCCCCTACCCGTAGCGATCCACTGCTTCCATCATGATTGTGTCAGCTATATAAGTTTTTACTGAGCATCAGCAATGCATATGGCTGAAAGATGTATTTACGAGCATCGACCGATGGGTCTCTCTCTCTCTCTCACACACACATACTCACGCACACACGCACAAGTGGGACCCGTTGAATTATTTCTTTGCTCGTGACAGCTTTTAATTAGGTTCCACTGTAATCTAACTTTTTTCTTAAGTTATTAATTGAGCCCAGTGACTTCAGAAAGTTGTACAGAAGCCTTGTTTGGGCCTTTCCGGCGTCGCTGAATGTGGGCTGAGTAGCCATGTTAGGTTGTACTGTACTACACATGCTTTTTTTCAACATCAGCAATGCAACTGGGCCGACAGTTGTACACAATATCTGGGTCAACTTGTTATTCTACACCCCGCTGGTCTACAAACTTTCCTAGGAGGTATGTATTAGGCTTAACAAGAAAATGGACTTTAAGAAATAATAAATCGGACATAATTATAATAACTGGGCAGTAACTATAAAAAAATGCACCAAACGCGTAATTAGTTTAAAAAATATATTATTTTTGGAATTTGAAAATTTTAATTCCATTACTTGTTGCGCGCGCAATATTTCGTTGGATTTTAACGTAATGAAACTTTATTTTGAAATTATATTTAATCTGACTAGAAATTTCAGATAAAAATATTTCGCATCCCTCAAAAATGTGGGAATTTTTTTTTTGAATTCTGTTTTGAGCGGTTGGTTGAAATTATTAATCGTTGTCCTAGCTAGAAAATGGGCTGTACTTTTAACAAACTGTAAATGGGCTGTAGTAAATTCCATTAGAAAATGGGCTGTACACATCGCAAATGGGCTATATGTTCTCTGCCACACACTTGTGGGCCTTCTAACTTAACGCGTCCAAAAAAAACTAAGTTGACGCGTATGCAAGGCTTTGTCAACAACACACGGTTCTAGCAGTTGTGGCCGCTGGATGTCCATCCAACGGATGTCGTGCTTCTTCTTCAATCTCGGATATTCTTGCTTCAGCCACCCAAAAAATGAGTCCTCCCCCTGACATCTGGGGCGCACCGTTTCGGAGGCTGACCTGTGAGCCTACTAATTTGACGCGTACCAAGGGCTTTGTCAACTTAGTCAATATAAACGATTCTAGCTGCAGTGACCGTACGATGTTCATCCAACGGCCATAGTGCTTCTTCAACCTCTGGTCTTCTTGCTCCAGCCGCCCAAAGCAGCGCCGGTCGTGCCGCGTGCTCCTGCCTCCCATGGCCGGCTGTGATGCCGCGGAGGCCTCACCGCCCCCTACTACTCCCAACGCTAGCCAGGCCATCCCTCCACTGACCCACACCCCCTGATATTCTGCGGCGACGGCAGCCTCACACCGCAGCCGAACCAGTGAACCCTCGTACTCCTCTCCACGCGGGCTTCCACTGCCGCGTCTTCCCCGGCTTCGTGTCATTCCCTTCCTCGGCCTCGCCGTCGTCCACCGCCCTGGTGCTCTCGGCGTGGTGTGGTCAACATGGTCAAGGAACGGCTTTCATCAGACATGGACTGTACGTGGAGAGGCTGACAACCGGGTCCACGACGGCAGCAAGGAAGTTCCTCCTTATTACGCGGAAAATAATGATTCCTCCACCTGACAGCAGGGACCCACCGGACGGGCCACCGTATTTCGCAAAAAAACTTTTCCCCCCTGACTGCTGGGACCCACCGGACGGGCCACTGTATTGCACAAAAAATACGTTCCCCCCGCTGTCAGCTCGGACCCACCGGAAGTGCCTCCTTATTACGCACAAAGAAATGAATACTCCCCCTGCTAGTTGGGACGACCCAACTTGGTGGGAGGCTGACTTGTGGGCCTACTAAGTTGACGGGGACGGAGTGCTCTGTCAACTTAGTCAATATGAACGATTCTAGCTCCAGTGACCGTACGATGTCCATCCAACGGCCGTAGTGCTTCTTCAACCTCTGGTCTTCTTGTTCCAGCCGCCCAAAGCAGCGCCGGTCGTGCCGCATGCTCCTGTCTCCCATGGCCGGTTGTGCTGCCGCGGAGGCCTCACCGGCCCCTACTATACCCACCGCTGGCTAGGCCATCCCTCTACTCACCCACACCCCCTGTTATTCTGCGGCGACGGCTACCTCACACCGCAGCGAACCAGTGAACCCTCGTACTCCTCTACCCGTGGGCATCCACTGCCACGTGTTCCCCGGCTCCGCGTCGTCCCCTTCCTAGTCCTCGCTGTCGTCCACCGCCCTGGAGCTCTCGGCGTGGCGTGGTCAACGTGGTCAAGGAACGGCTTCCATCGGGCGTGGACTGTACGTGGAGAGGCTGACAGCTGGGTCCACGGCCACAACAAGGAAGTGCCTCCTTATTACGCGCAAAATAATTATTCCTCCACCTGACAGTGGGGACCCATCAGACGGGCCACCGTATTTTGCGAAAAAAACGTTTCCCCTGACTGCTGGGACCCACCAGCTACATCTTCGCACGCAAGGAAGTGCGTCCGAAAAAAACGATTCGCCCCCCTGACTGCTGGGACCTACCAGCTACATCTTCGCACGCAAGGAAGTGCCTAATAGTCGGGACCCACCTGGTCGAAGCGTACGTAGCGTTGTCATTCTGGTCGCAAACGTGTATGTACATACTGGTTGATGTAGAGGCGCGCACGTGTCGTAGTAGAGGCGCGCACGTGTCGTAGCATGTACACGTACGTACAGTGGCCAGGGTGCAAGAAAGTAAATACGGCCACGTACGTACATACGGGCGAGGTCGCGAATGCCTACTCGCGCGTACGTACGGCCAGGGCTCGTGTACATGGCTGGGTCGGAACGGAGAAACTGCTTCGTCGTCGTGTTCATGGGGAGGCAATGGAATGCGTCGTGTTCATCAGGAGGCAACAGAACGCGTGGGATCCAACCGGCTTGGACGGAGCAGCCGATGGAAACGAGGCCTGGCGTACTGCAAAATGGAGGAAACGGCCTTGTGTTCGACCGGCCACGTTCGAAACGGGATCCTGTTCATCGGGAGGGGTCTGGCGTACCACAAAACGGAGGAAACGGACCTCCTACGGTCGAAATGGGGGTCCTGTTGATCGGGAGGGGTGTGACGTACCGCAAACCGGAGGAAACGGACATGTGTTGGAGCACTACGGTTGAAATAGGGGTCATGTTCATCGGGAGGGGTGTGGCATACCGCAAAACGGGACTCCACGGGATACTTTTCATCTCCACCGTCGACCCCCTCCAGCCTCCACGGGCTCCTGTTCATCCACCGTCGACCTCCTCTAGCCTCCACCTGCGACTGTTCATCCACGGGCTCCTGTTCATCCAGCCTCCACCGCGCGCTACTCCACCAGCTACTGTTCAACCAGACCTCTTCACGGGCTCCTGTTCAACCACACCTCCACGGGCTACTATTCATCAAGCCCTCCACCTTCTACTCTTCATCCTGCCCTCCACGGGGTGGTCCTGTTCATCCAGCCCTCCACGGAGTCATGTTCATCCAGCCCAACCGGCTCGATCGATAGGGGTCCTATTCAACCAGAGGCAACACCACGGGGTCCTGTTCATCCAGCCCCACCGGGAACTGTTCAGCCAAACCCCCCAACAATGCTCACTGTTCATCCAGAGGCAGCATCGATCGGCTTCAGTTAGCAGCAGTAGCGAAGGAATTGTTCGATCGGGTTTAGTTAACAGCCATCGATCGATCGCTCGGGTTCAGTAACGCGTAGCCTCGCTCAGGTTCAGTTAGAGCCCAACGCCTCGCACCCACGCGCGTGCGTGTACGAGAGAAACGTGCGTCGCTCGGCCCCGACCACCCACCATAACTGGGAACACCCCGATATTTTCCTCGCCCTCGCTTCTACCACGGGTTTTTTCCGTCATGGACGGCCCAAAGAATGTCATGCAGCTGCGTCTCCGGCCCGCCCTGGACGAAAAGCCCATTTCTGTCGTGATTTTTTGTCATAGAAGTAGGACCCCACCACATCCATGATGATACCGTGTTTTGTCACAATTATTGTCATAGAAGTGTCATAAGTATGACAGAAATTTTTTTCGTTCGGCCCAAAATGTCACGGATGTGTCTTTTTTTTGTAGTGAGACATCATAGATCGCACCATATCAAATAAAGTACGGTTACGACGTTCGGACACACCATTACGCCGTGGTGTTCCAGGTGCCGTGAGTTGTGAAACTATTCCACATTGTTTTAAATGAAGGCCAAACTCGTAACTCAAATATTCGCCTCCGCGATCAGATCATAGAAACTTTATTTTCTTGTTACGATGATTCTCCACTTCACTCTGACATTCTTTGAACTTTCCAAATGTTTCAGACTTGTGTTTCATTAAGTAGATATACCCATATCTGCTCAAATCATCTGTGAAGGTCAGAAAATAACGATACCCGCCGCGAGCCTCAACAGTCATCGGACCGCATACATCGGTATGTACTATTTCCAATAAGCCAGTGGCTCGCTCCATTGTTCCAGAGAACGGAGTCTTAGTCATCTTGCCCATGAGCCATGGTTCGCAAGCATAAAATGATTCATAATCAAGTGATTCCAAAAGTCCATCCACATGGGGTTTCTTCATGCGCTTTACACCAATATGACCTAAACGGTAGTGCCACAAATATGTTGCACTATCATTATCAACTTTTCATCTTTTGGCATCAATATTATGAATATGTGTATCACCACGATCGAGATTCAACAAAAATAGACCACACTTCAAGGGTGCATGACCATAAAAGATATTACTCATATAAATAGAATAACCATTATTCTCTGATTTAAATGAATAACCGTCTCGCATTAAACAAGATCAAGATATAATGTTCATGCTCAACGCTGGCACCACATAACAATTATTCAGGTCTGAAACTAATCCCGAAGGTAGATGTAGAGGTAGCGTGCCGAGGGCGATCACATCGACCTTCGAACCATTCCCGACGTGCATCGTGACCTCGTCCTTAGTCAATCTTCATTTAATCCGTAGCCCCTATTTTGAGTTACAAATATGACCAACCGAACCAGTATCAAATACCCAGGCGCTACTACGAGCATTAGTAAGGTACACATCAATAACATGTATATCACATATACCTTTGTTCACTTTGCCATCCTTCTTACCCGCCAAATACTTGGGGCAGATCCGCTTCCAGTGACCAGTCCCTTTGCAGTAGAAGCACTCAGTTTTAGGCTTACGTCCAGATTTGGGCTTCTTCTCGGGAGTGGCAACTTGCTTGCCATTCTTCTTGAAGTTCCCCTTCTTTCCTTTGCCCTTTATCTTGAAACTAGTGGTCTTGTTAACCATCAACACTTGATGCTCCTTCTTGATTTCTACCTCCGCAGCTTTAAGCATAGCGAAGAGCTCGGGAATTTCCTTATCCATCCCTTGCATATTATAGTTCGTCACGAAGCCTTTGTAGCTTGGTGGTAGTGATTGTAGAACTCTGTCAATAACACTATCATCCGGAAGATTAACTCCCAGCTGAGTCAAGTGGTTATAATACCCAGACATTCTGAGTATGTGTTCACTGACGGAACTATTCTCCTCCATCTTGCAGCTATAGAACTTGTTGGAGACTTCATATCTCTCAACTCGGGCATTTGCTTGAAATATTAACTTCAATTCCTAGAACATCTCATATGGTCCATGAGGTTCAAAACGTCTTTGAAGTACTAATTCTAAGCCATAAAGCGTGGCACACTAAACTATCGAGTAGTCATCAACACGTGATTGCCAGGTGTTCACAACGTCTAAAGTTTCTGGGGGGTGGCACACCTAGGGGTGCATCAAGGACATAATATTCTATGCAGCAATGAGGATAATCCTCAAGTTATGGACCTACTCCATCTAGTTGCTACCATCATCTTTCAACTTAGCTTTCTCCTCGAATGCATTAAAATTCAAGGGAACGGTAGCACGAGCCATTGATCTACAACATATATATGCAAAAACTATCAGGACTAAGTTCATGATAAATTAAGTTCAATTAATCATATTACTTAAGAACTCCCACTTAGATAGACATCCCTTGAGTCATCTAAATGATTATGTGACCCAAATCAACTAAACCATGTTCGATCAGCACGTGAGATGGAGTAGTTTTCAATGGAGAACATCTCTATGTTGATCATATATATTATATGATTCACGTTTGACCTTTCGGTCTCCAGTGTTCCGAGGCCATTACATGCTAGGCTGGCCAAGTTTAACCCGAGTATTCCGCATGTACAAAACTGTCTTGCACCCATTGTATGTGAACGTAGAGCTTATCACACCCGATCATCACGTGGTGTCTCAGCACAATGAACTGTCGCAACGGTGCATACTCAGGGAGAACACTTTGTTGACACCAGATTTTGGCATGATCAAAAACATAATTAAGATGGCCTCAAAGGGAAAAGTGCTCAAAGTGAGGATGTTCCATATCATCAAAAGGAGAAACTTTGATATTTGGGCCATAGCCATCCGGTCTCATCTCTAAGGCCGAAGTTGTGTTCAAAGTATTGAGATTTACTATCCACAACACTATTCGGCTGATTACTACCCCAAGATGGCCTCATATGAGAAAAGTTTCTACACGAATTGTCTTCATGTCATCGAAATGGTCGGTTTTAATATAAAATTTTTCTCAATTGGAGTTCGTATGTAAAAGTTAAAGCCAAAACAATATGTTGCAGAATTATAGCCCGGAAGTTCCGGGCAACTTCCGGGCAGGTTCCGGGCTAAGCCGAAAGTTTGCACACGGTGCGCCCCGAAACTGGAATTTTAACATTATTTGCAGATTTGCGAGGCCGATTTCGACATCAAGATTACCTAGGAAGAAAAAGTGATCAACTAAGGAATTTTTCTCCATTGCAAGTCTACAACTTTGCTTTTGGGACCATCGTGATCCGAAGCCATATGCGACCTGCTGGAGCAGTGCAAGAGGGCTACTTGATGTAATTTTAGCCCGGAAGTTCCGGGCCGACCGAAAGTTCCGGCCCTCGTAGTCCGAGTTAGATTAACTTATGTTTTGGACGGGATTTGATTCCTTTTCTTGTACGGAAAGTCCAGCCGCCTCATATATATGTAAGAGGTGACGGCCGATTGAAGAACACACAATCGATCAATTCATCTACCACTTTTTATCTTTTATCTTTTCTCCTTAACCCTAGTTCTTCTTCTTCCTCGTTCTTCATCTGTTCTTCTTGTTGTAGGGCGGCGAACCTCGAGGCCCTAGGGGCGATTAGGTCGACCTAGGGCAGCCCATAATCGCCGCGCGCCCTGACGGGGTTCCTCCCGGGTGCGTGGGGTTTCGGGTCTTCAAAAGCACCCGCTGGATTGCTTGCGTACCGCGCTTCCAGCGGGTCTCCTTCGACGTGAGCTGTGGTGCATCACCCCCGGCGTCGAGGGTACACGGTGACGTGTTCGTGTGTGAACACACTTTTTGGCGACTCCACTTGGGACGAAGCTTAGAACGGTCTCCGGCCCATTCTTGCTGCGAAGAGATCGTCATCAAGTTGCTGCAGTCTACAAAGGTAATATGAATACCCAATTCCCCTTTGTAGATGCAAGTAATCCATATGTTGTTGCTGGATCACCTAATGAGCATAATGTATCGGCTAGCCCTAGTCTTATCAATCATGCATCTAATTATGCGCAAGGGCCGATGCAAAGCAATCTTCATGCTTCAAATTCTTATGATTTTAGCAACGTACAACATATGTATCCAAACTCTCATGCATCAGTAGCCCCACAAATCCATATGCCGATGAACAACATGATGGGTTTGGTTAATCAATTTGAAACACCTCATGTTAAAATTTCCAATAGCATACAATAAAGTGTTTCACCTTTTTATTCATCGGCAACTAATTTGCAATATGTGAATCCAACATTACCGATGGATGGGAGAATTGGCCATGCTACTACTAGCTATTCGGCCAGTGACTCTCAACCATCATATGCTACACCTCATGTGAGTAATTTTTCAGCACAGTATGCAACTGTAGATGTTCATAATTCAGTCCCGCGTCTCCATGGTCATAGCCGAATAAATGAAAATTTTATAGGAACACATGTGTCGTCATCAAATACTGTAGCATATAATGCATACTCTACGCAATTCAAGAATTTTGGCAACACTCACGAATCATTGCCGAAAGAATCTGAAAGTATTGCGGAGCAATCCCTTCTAGAAGCGCTTGTGGCTGCATTAAAAAAGAGCTTGGCACAAAACAAGGGAATTAGTGCTCTTTGCCTTGAACAATATGAAAAGGGGTTGTTTCCTGATTATGCTGCAATAAAGGCTAGAGTTTTGCAGGAAGATGAAACTTCATCAATTGATACTATTGCTGAGAGAGCACATGGTTATACAGCAGTGCATACACCTCCACTTAGTACCGCAGCATATTATACCCCCCCTACACAATTGCAAAATTGTGGCAACACTAACACTTCATTGCCGAAAGATCCTAAAAGCATTGGGGGGCAAACTAATCTAGAGCGGGCTGAAATTGAGAGGGGAGTTAAAGCTTTGCGCGTAGGGTGCAAGTACTTCGCCAAGAGAGAATTGATAGGGAATTAGCTCAAAGAAAAGAATCCTTGCCAATTGATATAACCGGTGAAAAGAATGATGATTCGGAAACTAAAAGTTCTTCGGTTGAAAAAGCCGAATCAAGTAGTATATATTCTGAATCCATCAAATCCAAAGAGGCAGACATTGTTGAGAAAGGGCATGGAAAGTATAGCAAGACAGCCATACTTCATTTTTCTGAAGTTAATGGAACCTACTTCCTGCCCTATGAGTTTCGTGCCATAGAAATTGATATGCTTCAAGAACAAGAACAAGTGGCCAAAGAAAGTTTGGTGGACGAAGTTCTTCAAACTAATGATGCACGAAATCAAGAGAAAGATGATGACAAGGCGTTGGGGAGCTATCCGAAGGCGGAGCAAGATATTCTTCAAGTCACACCACCATCATGCTCTCCCAACATATTTGAAGAGGTATGTCTAGCAATTAATTTACCTGTTTTCAGATTTGATCATGACTTAGTTGTTGATGCATATATTAGAAAAATCTTCATAAGAAATATTGAGAGACCAATGAAGAGGGGTAATTTATTTGTTGGCAATCAGATTGTCACAAAGCATATCGATCAACATATTGCACCATTCAGAAAGACCGATTGCGAAAAATTATTGCAGCCAAGGCTTTCCCCATTGCTTTATCTAAAGCTCATATCTAATTGGGTAGCGCTGCTTATTTCTTACTTGGCTTACAGTTGGTCTCAATTGAGACATGTATGTTCTAACTATTTTCGTTTCAGAAATTTAAAGCCAAGGTTAAAATCTTCTAAGCAAACCGATGCCAGTATAATATCTTGTCCAATGACATCGGTAAGAGAATGCAAAATAAAATTCATAGCCGAATGGGTTGATACAAAATCTGAACGATTCGTTTGCTTAACTCCAAAGCCGTTCTCACAGCAAGATCGGCTAAAAAATAAGAAGTGTACCTTCAATTCAAGTATGCGTGATCAATATTTGATTTGTTGCTGAAAACTAATTACATAAGAATTCTTGATCACCATGTCAAGCCATCAATTCAAGGACGAATGTATTGTAGGTTGCATCATTCGTTCAAACATAATTTTAAGGATTGCAATATGTTTCACCAAATAGTCAAATCGGCCATTGATAAGGGACGATTGAAATTTGTTGAGACACCAAGAGATGACCAGTCTATTCCGATTGGTCCCGATGGCAGAAAGTTTTTGCATCGGCTGCTTCAAGCCGATCCATTTAAAGAGAAGGTAAAAGCTGCATGTGAAGGGATCAAGCTTTCAACTAAAGAAGTTGTTGAAGAGCATAATTAACATAATCTTGAGGGCGAGAATTCCATCGAAGCTACAATGAAGACGCCAAGGACTGGGGGGCAACAAGCAAATCCAGTGATCGATGAAAGCAAACCAAAAGAAAACAAAGGCCGAAATAAGCGCAAGTGTAAGAGATCAAAAATCACCTTCGCTCAACTATTGGATAAATATCAGAAGAAGAGTGAAGAGAATAATGCTTATCGGCCAAATCATGCAAAGAAACCAAGATCACCCCAAGGCGCAGATATGAGGATCGGTATTGGCAAAGTGAGCATTTTAATGCAACATGTTCATATCCTTATTTCGGGCCGCTAGTGCCAATGCCGTGGATGCATCCCTATGCCCATGTAGATCCATATCCATCATGAGACAGGTATGATACAAGGGCACACTCTCCATCTTATTTTAGACCATCTCACCAATATTATGCATCTCCAAGAAGATCAACATTTGAAAAATCATATGTTAAAAACCGTTTCAATCATAAGGAATCGGTCTAGAGCTCAAAGAAGAAGAAAGAGGTGATCAAGAAAGTGTACCGTGTTAAAAGAGATGGTCGTAAGAGTGCTACTTCACAATTGATCTCAAATGAAAAACAGCCAATTAAAATGTTGACATTGGCGAAAGGCAATGAAGTGAAGCGATCAATTATTGAGAGTCAAAGTACCAAATCCGAAGAAAACAAGTTGAGAGTGCACAAGGCCAAAAAAGAATTTCCATTGGTCAAAACAGAATCGCAGCCGAGATGCCCACTTGGCTTATCATATTGGCGAAAGAAGGAATTACAAAATCTTAGTGCACAAGAGCTGAGAAAGAAGAACATGGCATGGGTTCCCAAGAAGATCAATCAAAACAAAAGTGACGTGCATGTTTCTATTGCAACAAGTACAATAAAAATGAAGAAGGAAAAGAATGAAAGCAACAAACAATTAAGCCGAAGGTGCGCATCACAACATCAAAATCTTCGGTTAATACATCATCCATATTCTTCAAACATACCATTGATGCCTTTGCCATGGAATTCATCATCAGGTATGATCAATTACCCTCCCTGGATTTATTTTGATCCATGGAAGCGACATAATTTTCTGCATAATGAGAGGGTATTACCAAATCTCTATACATTTTATTAGCTACATTTGTTCTTGCTAATCCAAAGGGCCGAAATATTTGATTGATATTTCATTTGTTTATTTCGGCTATACATGATTTAGTAAATGAATTCTACATGGACCTTATGTTAATGGCCGATATTTATCTATCGCCCTAAAAATATGTCAAAGCATGGATGATGTAGTATCCTAACATCGTCCTTAGTTCAATTGGAGGCCAAAACGAGGTACATGTTCATTGATATTGCCCTTGTCTTTCTAGTACTATGGAGATTATTTTCGACGGTTAAATTTGTGGCAATGGCCAAGGTGTTGGTGTTGTTTATCTCCATATGGAGCTATTTTGTGACGCCTCATGCCGCTTAATTTTTTTTTTGCACAATGATCAAAGTCGAATATGCATTGTTATTCGGATTGGAGCTTTGCCTTGCTATAGGTGATATACATATTGAGGCTTCCGATGATTCGTTATTAGTAGTGCAACAAATATCCAAGGGTTATCAATGTTTTGACGAATCACTTATAGTTTATCTTTTAGTATGTCTAGATGCAAGATTTACCTTGGGTTGTTTTAAAATTGTTCATATATCTAGACATGACAATTCGAAAGAGTTGGCACAGCAAGCATCCGGCTACTATGTTAACCATGGTGTATTACATTTCTATCAATAGCCGATGCTAGGTCTTGTCAACATAGGTAAGGCCGAACCGAAGCCCACCGCTTTGGCCACTTATGAAACTTTTATGCAGACGAAGTAAGGATTGGAGGAAGTTCATTCTTGATTATCTGCAAAATCCTAGCGAAAGGGTGAACAATATGGTTAAGAGGCTGGTTTTGATCTATGGAACCTTATCACCGGTTTCTTATAGAAGCTGAGAAGTTTTCACCCAAGTTTGCATCAAGAGGTTCAAACAAGCAATGGCCGATATACACTTATCGTCCTAACAACATGCAAAATGGCCAATGGAGTGTTGACATCGTCCTTAGAACAAGCTATATGCGAATTATTATTCGGCACACAAGCTTTGCCAAAAATAGGGGGGCCTGTGTTGACACCAGATTTTGGCATGATCAAAAACATAATTAAGATGGCCTCAAAGGGAAAAGTGCTCAGAGTGGGGAACTACCGTATCATCAAAAGGACAAACTTTGATATTTGGGCCACAGCCATCCGGTCTCATCTCTAAGGCCGAAGTTATGTTCAAAGTATTGAGATTTACTATCCAGAACACTATTCGGCTCATTACTCCTTCAAGGTGGCCTCATATGAGAAAAGGTTCTACACGAATTATCTTCGTCTCGTCGAAACGGTCAGTTTTGATATAAAAATCGTCTCAATCGGAGTTCGTATGTAAAAGTTACAGCCAAAACAATATGCTGCAGAATTATAGCGCGGAAGTTCCGGGCAACTTCCGCGGAGGTTCAGTGCTAAACCGAAAGTTTGCACGCGGTGCGGCCCGAAACTGGAATTTTAACATTATTTGCAGATTTGCAGGGCCGATTCCGACATCAAGATGACCTCGGATGAAAAAGTGATCAACTGAGGAATTTTTATCCATTGCAAGATCTACAACTTTGATTTTGGGACCATTGCGATCCGAAGCCATATGCGACCTGCATGAGTGGTGCAAGAGGGCTACTTGATGATTTTTAGCCCGGAAGTTCCCGTCCGACCGGAAGTTCCGGCCCTCGTAGTCCGAGTTAGGTTAACTTTTGATGCTTTGGACGGGATTTGAGTCATTTTCTTTTACGGAAAGTCCAACCGCCTCATATATATGTAAGAGGTGACGGGGCCGATTGAACAACACACAATCGATCAATTCATCTACCACTTTTTATATTTTTTCTTTTCTCCTTAACCCTAGTTCTTCTTCTTCCTCGTTCTTCGCCTGTTCTTCTTGTTGCAGGGCGGCGAACCTCGAAGCCCTTGGGGCAATTAGGTTGACCTAGGGCAGCCCATAGCCTTTGCGCGCCCTGACGAGGTCCCTCCCGGGTGCGTGGGGTTTCGGGTCTTCAAAAGCACCCGCCGGATTGCTTGCGTACCGCGCTTCCGGCGGGTCTCCTTCGACGTGAGCTGCGGTGCATCACCCCCGGCGTCGAGGGTACACGGTGACATGTTCGTGTGCGAACACACTTATACCTTGAAATTTTAGTAAGCGATCATCTTATAATGCTACCGCCGTACTAAGCAAAATAAGATGCATAAAAGATAAACATCACATGCAAACAAAATATGTGACATGATATGGCCATCATCATCTTGTGCCTTTGATCTCCATCTCCAAAGCACCGTCATGATCTCCATCGTCACCAGCTTGACACCTTGATCTCCATCGTAGCGTCGTGGTCGTCTCGCCAACTCACTACTAGTAAAAGGCCTGCTAGTGGCGCACCTGTTTTGCCTACTAATGGCGCACTACAGGTGCGCCACTAGCATCACGCCATTAGAATTTTTCACTAATGGCGCACCACAGGTGCGCCATTAGTATCTGGTATACTAATGGCGCACCAGGCAGTGCACCATTAGTACATCACACGGTGCACCATTAGTACATCACACGGTGCACCATTACTATCAGACTTAGTAATGGCGCACCACATAGAAGTGCGCCATTACTAACATTTTTTTCAAAAAAAATTCAGAAATATTTTTTTCAAATTTTGTTTTTCTTTTTTTCTTAATCCCGGGTCACTATGGCTTAATCTCGGGTCAATATGCTTAATCTCAAGTCAAATCGCACTCCGTGGTCAAACTTCCCGAAAGGTCAGCCATCCTCACACTACTCCAGCCCAAGCACGCTTAACTTCAGAGTTCTATCCAACCCCAGCACCAGCTCACTTAACAGGCACTTGTTGATATATCTAGCATATCAATCCTATTAAACCTTGTTGATGTCTAGGACTTTGTTCATGTTCATGAGTGTGATGAAATTTTGAAAAAATATTTCAAACTTCCCGGTCATATTACGTATCATATTTTGAAAAAAATTCAAAAAAAAGTGTTTTTTGAAACCAATTTTTTTCTGTTACTAGTGGCGCACCTAGCAAATGGTGCGCCACTAGTAAGTTTGAATTTTTTTTCATTTCGCCCCTCTAGATCTTAAAAGCCCCGTATCTTTCATTCTGTTAGGTTTTTGGGTATTTTGAAGATGTTGAACAATGTTCCCCCCGTTCAATTCGTATGTAACTTTCCGAGAAGATGATTTTTCATATAAAAAACTTTTTAATCCGAGTTCGTATGCAAAAGTTATGCCCATTTTACAAATTCCAGAGGGATTTTGCAAATAAAGTTGAAATTCATATTTGTAAATTTTCCCAACAACTAGACCACATATCACATGGGAAACTTATTTTATTTTATTTTTTGACATTTCCATCATTTTCTTTCATTTTTTCTAAAACTGAAAAGGCGGTCCACCGGGGGGGTGCATTCGGTGGAATTTTTGGGCAAAGTTAGTAATGGCGCACCGTGGGTGTGGTGCGCCATTACTAGTTTAACTAGTAATGGCGCACCACACCCACGGTACGCCATTACTAACTTTGAAAAAAATAATAAAAAAATTGTTAGTAGTGGCGCACCGAGGGTGTGGTGCGCCATTACTAGTTAAAACTAGTAATGGCCAGTGCGCCATTACTAGTTTTGACAAAAAAATAAAAAAAATTGTTAGTAGTGGCGCACCGAGGGTGTGGTGCGCCATTACTAGTTTAACTAGTAATGGCGCACTATCCCCTGGTGCGCCATTACTATTTTTGAAAAAAAATAAAAAAAATTGTTAGTAGTGGTGCACCGTGGATGTGGTGCGCCATTAGTATTTGGACACTAATGGCGTACCAACACATGGTGCGCCATTAGTATATAGTAGTGGCGCACCACATGTGTGGTGCGCCATTAGTGTCCATATTATCTATAGCCCTTTTCCTAGTAGTGACTATTGCTTCTACAACTATCGGTAACGCATAGTGATAAAGTAAAGCAATTACATGGCGTTTGCATTTCATACAATAAAGCGACAACCATAAGGTTCCTGCCAGGTGCCGATAACTTCTACAGAACATGATCATCTCATACAATAACGTATATCACATCATGTCTTGACCATATCACATCACAACATGCCCTGCAAAAACAAGTTAGACGTCCTCTACTTTGTTGTTGCAAGTTTTACGTGGCTGGTACAGGCTTCTAGTAAGAACCGTTCTTACCAACGCATCAAAACCACAACGGTGATTTATCAAGTTTGTTGTTTTAACATTCAACAAGGACCGGCCGCAGTCAAATTCGATTCAACTAAATTTGAGAAATAGACACCCGCCAGCCACCTTTATGCAAAATTAGCTGCATGTCTGTCGGTGGAACCGGTTGAAGGAAATATGCCATAGAGGCAATAATAAAGTTGTTATTTTTATTTCCTTATATGATGATAAATGTTTATTATTAATGCTAGAATTGTATTAACCGGAAACTTAGTACATGTGTGAATACATAGACAAAACAGGGTGTCCCTAGTATGCATCTACTTGACTAACTCGTTAATCAAAGATGGTTAAATTTCCTAACCATAGACATGTGTTGTCATTTGATCAATGGGGTCACATCATTAGAGAATTATGTGATGGACAAGACCCATTCGTTAGCTTAGCATAATGATTGTTTAGTTTTACTGATATTGCTTTCTTCATGACTTATACATATTCCTCTAACTATGAGATTATGCAACTCCCGAATACCGGAGGAACACCTTGTGTGCTATCAAACGTCACAACGTAACTGGGTGATTATAAAGATGTTCTATAGGTGTCTCCGAAGGTGTTTGTTGGGTTGGCATGGATCCTTTCTAGAGAAGGAGCTTCTCTCGAAAGAAGTGAGTGGGAGGAAAGTAGAACTTGATGAGGTAATTGTACCTTCTCCCGAATTGGAAAGTAGTTCATCACAGAAATCAGTTCCAGTGATGCCTACAGAGATTATTGAGGAAGTTAATGATGATGATCATGAAACTTCAGATCAAGTTACTACCGAACCTAGTAGATCAACCACAGTACGGTCCGCACCAGAGTGGTACGGTAATCCTGTTCTGGAAGTCATGTTACTGGACCATGACGAACCTATACGAACTATGAGGAAGCAATGATGAGCCCAGATTCCGCGAAATGGCTTGAGGCCATGAAATCTGAGATGGGATCCATGTATGAGAACAAAGAGTGGACTTTGGTTGACTTGCCCGATGATCGGCAAGCCATAGAGAATAAATGGATCATCAAGAAGAAGACTGACACTGACGGTAATGTTACTGTCTACAAAGCTCGACTTGTTGCAAAAGGTTTTCGACAAGTTCAAGGAGTTGACTACGATGAGACCTTCTCACCCGTAGCGATGATTAAGTCTGTCCGAATCATGTTAGCAATTGCCGCATTTTGTGATTACGAAATTTGGCAAATGGATGTCAAAACTGCATTCTGTAATGGATTTCTTAAAGAAGAGTTGTATATGATGCAACCAGAAGGTTTTGTCAATCCTAAAGGTGCTAACAAAGTGTGCAAGCTCTAGCTATCCATTTATGGACTGGTGCAAGCCTCTCAGAGTTGGAATATACGCTTTCATAGTGTGATCAAAGCATATGGTTTTATACAGACTTTTGGAGAAGCTTGTATTTACAACAAAGTTAGTGGGAGCTCTGTAGCATTTCTAATATTATATGTGGAGGACATATTGTTGATTGGAAATAATACAGAATTTTTGGATAGCATAAAAGGATACTTGAATAAGAATTTTCAGATGAAAGACCTCGATGAAGCTGCTTATATATTGGGCATCAAGATCTATAGAGATAGATCAAGATACTTAATTGGACTTTCACAAAGCACATACCTTGATAAAGTTTTGAAGAAGTTCAAAATGCATCAGTCAAAGAAAGGGTTCTTGCATGTGTTCCAAGGTGTGAAGTTGATTCAGACTCAATGCCGGACAACTGCAGAAGATAGGGAGAAAATGAAAGTCATTCCATATGCCTCAGCCATAGGTTCTATCATGTATGCAATCTTGTGTACCATACCTGATGTGTGCCTTGCTATAAGTTTAGTAGGGAGGTACCAAAGCAATCCAAGAGTGGATCACTAGACAGCGGTCAAAAACATCCTGAAATACATGAAAAGGTCAAAGGATATGTTTCTCGTTTATGGAGGCGACAAAGAGATTGTCGTAAATGGTTACGTCGATGGAAGCTTTGACACTGATCTAGATGACTCAAAGTCACAAACTGGATACGTATTTATATTGATTGGTGGAGCTGTAAGTTGGTGCAGTTCCAAGAAGAGCGTCGTGGCAGGATCTACGTGTGAAGCGGAGTACATAGCTGCTTCGGAAGCTGCAAATGAAGGAGTCTGGATAAAGGAGTTCATATCCGATCTAGGTGCAATACCTAGTGCATCGGGTCCAATGAAAATCTTTTGTGACAATACTGGAGCAATTTCCTTGGCGAAGGAATCCAGATTTCACAAAAGAGCCAAACACATTAATAGACTCTTCAATTCCATCCGCGATCTAGTCAAGGAGGGGGACATAGAGATTTGCAGGATACATACGGATCTGAATGTTGCAGACCCGTTGACTAAGCCTCTTCCACGAGCAAAACATGATCAGCACCAAGACTCCATGGGTGTTAGAATCATTACTATGTAATCTAGTTTATTGACTCTAGTGCAAGTGGGAGACTGAAGGAAATATGCCATAGAGGCAATAATAAAGTTGTTATTTATATTTCCTTATATCATGATAAATGTTTATTATTCATGCTAGAATTGTATTAACCGGAAACCTAGTACATGTGTGAATACATAGACAAAACAGAGTGTCCCTAATATGCCTCTACTTGACTATCTCGTTAGTCAAAGTTGGTCAAGTTTCCTAACCATAGACATGTGTTGTCATTTGATGAACGGGGTCACATCATTAGAGAATTATGTGATGGACAAGACCCATTCATTAGCTTAGCATAATGATTGTTTAGTTTTATTGCTATTGCTTTCTTCATGACTTATACATATTCCTCTGACTATGAGATTATGCAACTCACGAATACCGCAGGAACACCTTTTGTGCTATCAAACATCACAATGTAACTGGGTGGTTATAAAGATGCTCTACAGGCGTCTCCGAAGGTGTTTGTTGGGTTGGCATAGATCAAGATTAGGATTTGTCACTTCGTGTATCGGTGAGGTATCTCTGGGCCCTCTCGGTAATGCACATCACTATAAGCCTTGCAAGCAATGTGACTAAGGAGTTAGTTGCGGGGTGATGCATTACGGAACGAGTAAAGAGACATGACGGTAACGAGATTGAACTAGGTATGATGATACCGACGATCGAATCTCGGGCAAGTAACATACCGATGACAAAGGGAATAACGTATATTGTTATGCGGTTGGACCGATAAAGATCTTCGTAGAATATGTAGGAACCAATATGAGCATCCAGCTTCCGCTATTGGTTATTGACCGGAG
The DNA here is from genome assembly GCF_002575655.3 of Aegilops tauschii subsp. strangulata. Lineage (NCBI taxonomy): Eukaryota > Viridiplantae > Streptophyta > Magnoliopsida > Poales > Poaceae > Aegilops > Aegilops tauschii. The sequence goes on along the minus strand of NC_053041.3, from coordinate 92,755,294 downwards.
ATGTGTCTCGGTCATGTCTACATAGTTCTCGAACCCGTAGGGTCCACACGCTTAACGTTCGATGATGATTTGTATTATGAGTTATGTGTTTTGGTGACCGAAGTTTGTTTGGAGTCCCGGATGAGATCACGGATATGACGAGGAGTCTCGAAATGTGCGAGAAGTAAAGATTGATATATTGACAGGTTATATATGACCACCGGAATGGTTCCGAAGAGATTCGGGGATTTTTCGGAGTACCGGGAGGTTACCGGAATCCCCGAGAATGTTAATGGGTCTCATGGGCCATAGTGGAGAGAGGGAGGAAGGCCACAAGAGGTGGTGCGCACCTCCCCCCTGCCCAATCCGAATTGGACAAGGGGTGGGGCGCCCCCCCTTTCCTTCTCCCTCTCCCCTCTTTCCCCTTTCCCCTCTCCGTTGGAAGGAAGGGGGGCGAATCCTACTAGGAGTGGAGTCCTAGTAGGACTCCCCTCCCCCTTGGCGCGCCACCTCCTGGCCGACCACCTCCTCCCCCTCTCCTATATATACGGGAGCGGGGGGGCACCCCAAAGGCACATCAACTATTCTCTTAGCCGTGTGCGGTGCCCCCCTCCATAGTTTACACCTCTGGTCATAGCGTCATAGTGCTTAGGCGAAGCCCTGCGCGGATCACATCACCATCACCATCGCCACGCTATCGTGCTGACGGAACTCTCCCTCGACCCTCTGCTGGATCAAGAGTTCGAGGGACGTCATCGAGCTGAACGTCTGCTGAACACGGAGGTGTCATACGTTCGGTACTTGGATCGGTTGGATCATGAAGACGTTCGACTACATCAACCGCGTTAACCTGACGATTCCGCTTTCGGTCTACGAGGGTACGTGGACACACTCTTCCCCTCTCGTTTCTATGCATATCCTAGATAGATCTTGCATGATCGGTTGTGGTAAGCAGAATGACGATCACCGCCCACAACTCTTTGTGTTCTATTCGTGCATATCATCTACGCATAGACCTGGCTCGGATGCCACTGTTGGGAAACGGAGGATGCAATTTCAAAAAAATTCCTATGCTGATGCAAGATCTATCCATGGAGATGCATAGCTATGAGGGGGGAGAGCATCTTCATACCGTTGAAGATCGCACAGCGGAAGCGTTTATCAACGCGGTTGATGTAGTCGTACACGATCCATCCCGATCAAGTACCGAACGTACGACACCTCCGCGTTCAGCACACGTTCAGCTTGATGACATCCTCGCCTTCTTGATCCAGCAAGACAGGCGAAGTAGTAGATGAGTTCTGGGAGCATGATGGCATGGTGACGGTGTTGGTGAAGACCAATCTCCGCAGGGCTGCGCCAAGCACAACAGAAACTATGACGGAGGATAAACTAGAGGGGACAGGGGTTCCGGCACAAGGCTTTGTGAATCTTGATGTGTCTTGGGTGCTAGCCCTGCCCCTCTATTTGTATGTTGAGCCCTGGGGTCGAAACTTGCAGTAAAAGCCTCCTCAAATTCAGTTTTGCCCAAAAGGCAAGAGTCCTTCTTGGACTCCAGGGCTAGACGCCAGGGTTCCCAGCGTCTACCCCCTAGACGCCATGGTTCCTGGTGTCTACCCTCTGGTCTCTGCAAAACTCCCTTTTGCACTTTCCAAAAGCCTCGTGGGCTTTCCCCTTTGGCCCAAATAAAGTGTTCTCGTACCAAATATTTCAGGGAACATCCGGAACCCCTTCCGGTGAATTCCGGAACCCTTCCGGAGACCAAACACTATTATCCCATATATCAATCTTTACCTCCGGACCATTCCGGAGCTCCTCGTCATGTCCGTGATCACATCTGGAACTCCGAAAAACATTCGGTCACCAACATACATAACTCATATAATACTATATCGTTAACGAACGTTAAGCGTGTGGACCCTACGGGTTCGAGAACTATGTAGACATGACCGAGACACCTCTCTAGTCAATAACAAATAGCGGAACCTAGATGCCCATATTGGCTACTACATATTCTATGAAGATCTTTATCGGTCGAACCTTATGACAACATACATAATTCCCTTTGTCCAACGGTATGTTACTTGCCCGAGATTCGATCGTCGGTATCTCTATACCTAGTTCAATCTCGTTACCGGCAAGTCTCTTTACTCGTTCCATAATACATCACCTTGTGACTAACTCCTTAGTCATTTGCTTGCAAGTTAATGATGTGAATCACCGAGAGGGACCAGAGATACCTCTCCGATACTCTGAGTGACAAGTCCTAATCTCGACCTATGCCAACTCAAGAGTCACCTTTGGTGATACCTATAGAGCATCTTTATAATCACTGAGTTACGTTGTAATGTTTGATAGCACACAAGGCATTCCTCCGGTATCCGGGAGTTGCATAATCTCATAGTCGAAGGAATATGTATTTGACATGAAGAAAGCAATAGCAATAAAACTCAACGATCAATATGCTATGCTAACGGATGGGTCTTGTCCATCACATGCATCATTCTCCTAATGATGTGATCCCATTCATCAAATGACAACACATGTCTATGGTTAGGAAACTTAACCATCATTGATTAACGAGCTAGTCTAGTAGAGGCTTACTAGGGACACTGTGTTTTTTCTATGTATCCACACATGTATCATGTTTTCGATTAATACAATTACAGCATGAATAATAAACATTTATCATGATATAAGGAAATATAAATAACAACTTTATTATTTCCTCTAGGGCATATTGCCTTCAGTCTCCCACTTGCACTAGAGTCAATAATCTAGATTACACTATAATGATTCTAACCCCCATGGAGTCTTGGTGCTGATCATGTTTTGCTCGTGGAAGAGGCATAGTCAACGGGTCTGCCACATTCAGATCCGTATGTATTTTGCAAATCTCTATGTCTCCCTCCTTGATTTGATCACGGATGGAGTTGAAGCGTCTCTTGATGTGTTTGGTTCTTTTGTGAAATCTGGATTCCTTTGCCAAGGCAATTGCTCTAGTATTGTCACAAAAGATTCTTATTGGCCCCGATGCACTAGGTATTACACCTAGATCGGATATGAACTCCTTAATCCAGACTCCTTCATTCCCTGCTTCCGAAGCAGCTATGTACTCCTCTTCACACGTAGATCCAACCATGACACTTTGCTTGGAACTGCACCAACTGACAGCTGAACCATTCGATATAAATATGTATCCGCTTTGTGACTTAGAGTCATCTGGATCTATGTCAAAGCAAGCATCGACGTAACCATTTACGACGAGTTATTTGTCACCTCCATAAACGGGAAACATATCCTTAGTCCTTTTCGGGTATTTCAGGATGTTCTTGACCGTTGTCCAGTGATCCACTCCTGGATTACTTTGGTACCTCCCTGCTATACTTATAGCAAGGCACACGTCAGGTCTGGTACACAACATAGCATACATGATAGAACCTATGGCTGAGGCATAGGGAATGACTTTCATTTTCTCTCTATCTTCTGTAGTGGTCAGGCATTGAGTCCGACTCAACTTCACACCATGTAACACAGGCAAGAACCCTTTCTTTGACTGATCCATTTTGAACTTCTTCAAAACTTTATCAAGGTATGTGCTTTCTGAAAGTCCAATTAAGCCTCTTGATCTGTCTCTATAGATCTTGATGCCCGATATATAAGCGGCTTTACCGAGGTCTTTCATTGAAAAAACACTTATTCAAGTATCCTTTTATGCTATCCAGAAATTCTATATCATTTCCAATCAACTATATGTCATCCACATATAATATTAGAAATGCTACAGAGCTCCCACTCACTTTCTTATAAATACAGGCTTCTCCAAAAGTCTGTATAAAACCATATGCTTTGATCACCTCATCGAAGCGTATATTCCAACTCCGAGATGCTTGCACCAGTCTGTAAATGGATCGCTGGAGCTTGCACACTTTGTTAGCACCTTTAGGATCGAAAAAACTTCTAGTTGCATCATATACAACTCTTCTTTAAGAAATCCATTAAGGAATGCAGTTTTGACGTCCATTTACCAGATTTCATAATCATAAAATGCGACAATTGCTAACATGATTCGGATGGACTTAAGCATCACTACAGGTGAGAAGGTCTCATCGTAGTCAACTCCTTGAACTTGTCGAAAACCTTTCACAACAAGTCGATCTTTGTAGACAGTAACATTACCATCAGCGTCATTCTACTTCTTGAAGATCCATTTATTCTCTATTGCTCGCCGATCATCGGGCAAGTCAACAAAAGTCCACACGTTGTTCTCATACATGGATCCTAACTCAGATTTCGTGGCCTCAAGCCATTTTGTGGGATCTGGACTCATCATCGCTTCCTCATAGTTCGTAGGTTTGTCATGGTCTAGTAACATGACTTCCAAAATAGGATTACCGTACCACTCTGGTGCGGAACTTGCTCTGGTTGACCTACGAGGTTTGGTAGTAACTTGATCTGACGTTTCATGATCATCATCGTTAGCTTCCTCTCTAGTTGGTGTAGGCATCACGGGAACAATTTTCTATGATGAGCTACTTTCCCATTAGAGAGAAGGTACAATTATCTCATCAAGTTCAATTTCCTCCCACTCACTTCTTTCGAGAGAAACTCCTTCTCTAGAAAGGATCCATTCTTAGCACCAAAAATCTTGCCTTCAGATCTGTGATAGAAGGTGTACCCAATAGTTTCTTTTGGGTATCCTATGAAGACGCACTTCTCCGATTTGGGTTCAAGCTTATCAGGCTGAAGCTTTTTTACATAAGCATTGCAACCCCAAACTTTAAGAAATGACAGCTTAGGTTTCTTGCCAAACCACAGTTCATAATGTGTCGTCTCAACGGATTTAGATGGTGCCCTATTCAAAGTGAATGCAGCTGTCTCTAATGCATAACCCCAAAACGATAGTGGTAAATCGGTAAGAGACATCATAGATCGCACCATATCAAATAAAGTATGGTTACGACGTTCGGACACACCATTACGCTGTGGTGTTCCAGGTGGCGTGCGTTGTGAAGCTATTCCACATTCTTTTAAATGAAGGCCAAACTCGTCACTCAAATATTCGCCTCTGCAATCAGATCGTAGAAACTTTATTTTCTTGTTACGATGATTCTCCACTTCACTCTGAATTTTTTTGAACTTTTCAAATGTTTCAGACTTGTGTTTCATTAAGTAGATATACCCATATCTGCTCAAATCATATGTGAAGGTCAGAAAATAACGATACCGCCATGAGCCTCAACACTCATCGGACCGCATACATCGGTACGTATTATTTCAAATAAGTGAGTGGCTCGCTCCGTTGTTCCGGAGAACGGAGTCTTAGTCATCTTGCTCATGAGCCATGGTTCGCAAGCATCAAATGATTCATAATCAAGTGATTCCGAAAGTCCATCCGCATGGAGTTTCTTCATGTTCTTTACATCAATATGACCTGAACGGAAGTGCCACAAATATGTTGCACTATCATTATAAACTTTGCATCTTTTGGCATCAATATTATGAATATGTGTATCAGCACCATCGAGATTCAACAAAAATAGACCAGTCTTTGAGGGTGCATGACCATAAAAGATATTACTCATATAAATAGAACAACCATTATTCTCTGATTTAAATGAACTAGCAGGGTCACCCGCGCAAATGCGCGGCTAGATATGTTATAATATTTCTATATTTTTTAATAATTATATTTCGCTTTCAATGTTTTTAGATAATACATGTTTTGAAGCACCGATGTATCATTTGGTGTTAGACATATAATTTTACTAAAACTTTTTGCTGAAATACAAAACGCAACATCTTATCTAGTATTTCTTTTATTGTACTTATTTTCCAGCCAAAAATTGGTAGCTGGTTTCATATGCTACATTATTAGTATTTTACATATCATTGAAAAATGAAATAAAACATCAAGCATGCATGTCTGAAGAAACCTTGTTTGAGACTTTGGTTAATGACCCACTTAGTAATGGTTACACGAATTCCATGTTAGTGCTACCGCCACTGTCGCTTCCCCTCACTTTCGGATGTCTTCCAATGTTAATGGGATGGGAAAGGGTCGATTTGGGATTGACCACCTGTGACGCCCGGATAATTATGCTACAGTAAACCTACGTTAATGATGCCACGTCACCTCTGTTAGAGTTGATAATCTCGCGTTAGTTCAAAACCGGATCAAAATTCAAATTCAAAATATGGCAAACAACAAAAGTTTCCAAATATTAAAACTAAAATGTTGGGGTGTTGCCAAATAATGCATAGGTAATTATTGTGGAGAAACCACACCTTTATAAAATGTTTAAATAATATCAAATGGTAATAAAACAGTAGCAAAACTATTATTTAAATACTTTAAATACTCAACAATTACAAAATATTTTATTTTAGGTGCCAAGTTAATTGTGGCAGTGGACTAATTAGTAATACTAAATTAGGTGCTCATTTGGCATTTTACAAAACTAAAATAAAATGTAACCAAAAGTAAAACAGTAAAAGAAAAATAAATAAAAAGAAAAGAGAGAAGCAAAACTAAATAAAGGGGACAGCCCCCCCCCCCCCCCCCCCGTACTGGGCCAACCGGCCCATCTGGCACCCAGGCCAACTGGCCCACCTAACCCCCTGGCCTATATGGCCTCACACCCGAAACCCTAACCCCCATTCCCCACGATCCCCACTCTCCTCCCCCCCCCCGCGCGCGATCTGGATCAGGGGCGCCCCAACGCATCGCCGCCCCGATCCCGTTGCCCCCGAGCCCGACGCCGGGGCCCGACGCCGCCCCGCCGTCGCCGGGCTGCCCCGCCCCACCACTCCGTCGCCGGAACGCCATCGCCGCCGCCTCGCTCCACCAATCCCCCGCCGGCGCCTCGCCAAGCCCGACGCCGCCCGTCGTCAGCGCCGGCGCCAGACGCCTCCTCGCCTACGCGGCCCCAGCCGCGCCGCACGAAGCCACCGCCCACCTCTCCGACGCCACTCCGACCGTCCCGAGCTCTCCATCGACCTCCTCCCAGTGAGCCATGTCTGTTCCCCTCTTCCCCGTCGATCCCACCGTCGATTTGCGTTGTCCCGCCCGCGGCCGAAGCTCGCGACGACCTCGCGCTCACCGAGCCGCCCCTGGCCGTGCCCGCGCGCGTCGGCCACGCCCGTGCGCGTCAGCCGCACCCTAGACTCAAAGCCTCGCGCGTTGGTCGTCGCCTTGCCGTGCGCACCCGCTCCCTCTGGCTCCGGCGACCTGCGCCCCTGCCCCCACCACTCGATACAGCCGCCATCCGCTGATGCTACCCTCTGCTGCTCCGGTCGCCGCCCCAGCCCTGCTCCGGTCGCCATCGCGGCCCCTGGCCGCCGGCGGTTGCGCCCGCACGCCCCGGGGCTCCGCTCCGCTCCGCTCCGCGCCGCTCCACTGCAGCCCCAGTTGGCCCGCGCCCATTAGCCCCTGGTGGCTCGGATGAGCCACCGACAAACGGGGCCCGCCCCTAAACAGAACGAAAATGATAAAATTAAAATAGAATGAAATGATTAAAAGAATAAATAAATAATAATAATAATAAAAATAATAAACTAATTAATAAAAATTAATAAATAAGTAAATAAATAAAAATAATAATAAATAAAAATAATAATAAATAAAATTAAAATTAATAATAAAACAAATAATAAAAATAAATTTAATTAATTAATTAAGTAATTAATTAACTAAATTAATTAAGTTAATTAATCCTGTTTAATTTAATCTAATTAGATAATTAATTAACTAAACAGTAGTTAATTAGGTAACAGCCCCTGACAGGTGGGACCCACCTGTCAGGTTGACCAGGTCAACGGTCAACGTTGACTGCTGACGTCAGCATGACATCATACTGATGTCATAATTCCATTTTCGAATTAATTTAAATAATTAGTTAAATTCCAGAAATTAATAAAATCTTTAGAAAATCATATCTTTTAATTCATAACTCGGATTAAAATATTTTCAACATGAAAGTTGCTCAGAACGACGAGGCGAATCCGAATACGTAGCCCGTTCGTCCACCACACCTCCCTAACCTATCGAACACGCAACTTTCCCCCTCCGTTTCATCTGTCCGAAAACGCGAAACATCGGGAATACTTCCCGGATGTTCCCCCCTTTGCCGGTACCACCTACTGTCGCGTTAGGACACACCTCGCACTGCTCATTGTCATGTCACGCATCGTCATGTTTATGTTTGCATTGTGTTTACTGTTTCTTCCCCCTCTTGTCTCCGGTAGACTACGAGACCGACACTGCTGCTGCCCAGTTCGACTACGGAGTTGACGACCCCTCCTACTTGCCAAAGCCACCAGGCAAGCCCCCCCCCTTGATCACCAGATATCGCCTATTCTTCTCTATACTGCTTGCATTAGAGTAGTGTAGCATGTTACTGCTTTTCGTTAATCCTATCCTGATGCATAGCCTATCATTGTTGCTACAGTTGTTACCCTTACCTGCTATCCTACTGCTTAGTATAGGATGCTAGTGTTCCATCAGTGGCCCTACACTCTTGTCCGTCTGCCATGCTATACTACTGGGTCGTGATCACTTCGGGAGGTGATCACGGGTATATAATATATACTTTACATACATGTCAGATGTGGTGACTAAAGTCGGGTCGGCTCGTTGAGTACCCGAGAGTGATTCTGATGAGGGGGCTGAAAGGACAGGTGGCTCCACCCCGGTAGAGGTTGGCCTGGGTTCCTGACGGCCCCCGACTGTTGCCTTGAGGCGAAGCGACAGGGCAGGTTGAGACCACCTAGGAGAGAGGTGGGCCTGGCCCTGGTCGGCGTTCGCGGATAATTAACACGCTTAACGAGTTCTGGGTATTTGATCTGAGTCTGGCCATTTGGTCTATACGCACTAACCATCTACGTGGGAGTAGTTATGGGTATCCCGACGTCGTGGTATCAGCCGAAGCTCTTTTGACGTCAGCGACTGAGTGGCGCGCGCCGCATTGGACCGTAAGCTCGCGCTTGTATTAAGGGGGCTAGGTCTGCTTCCGGCCGCGTACGCAACGTGCAGGTGTGCATAGGGCGATCGGCCCAGACCCCTGCGCGCATAGGGTTAGACCGGCGTGCTGACCTCTCTGTTGAGCCTAGGTGGGGCTGCGACGTGTTGATCTTACGAGGCCGGGCATGTCCCAGAAAAGTGTGTCCGGCCAAATGGGATCGAGCGTGTTGGGTTATGTGGTGCACCCCTGCAGGGAAGTTTATCTATTCGAATAGCCGTGTCCCTCGGTAAAAGGACGACCCGGACTTGTACCTTGACCTTGTGACAACTAGAACTGGATACTGAATAAAATACCCCCTTCCAAGTGCCAGATACAACCCGGTGATCGCTCTCTAACAGGGCGACGAGGAGGGGATCGCCGGGTAGGATTATGCTATGCGATGCTACTTGGAGGACTTCAATCTACTCTCTTCTACATGCTGCAAGATGGAGATGGCCAGAAGCGTAGTCTTCGACAGGACTAGCTATCCCCCTTTTATTCTGGCATTCTGCAGTTCAGTCCACTGATATGCCCCTTTACACATATACCCATGCATATGTAGTGTAGCTCCTTGCTTGCGAGTACTTTGGATGAGTACTCACGGTTGCTTTTCTCCCTCTTTTCCCCTTCCTATACCTGATTGTCGCAACCAGATGTTGGAGTCCAGGAGCTAGAGATCCCGAGGATGATGCTACATGGAGTTCGGCTTCGAGGAGTAGTTAGGAGGTCCCAGGCAGGAGGCCTTGCCTTTTCGATCGTTGCTACTTTTGTGCTAGCCTTCTTAAGGCAAACTTGTTTAACTTATGTCTGTACTCAGATATTGTTGCTTCCGCTGACTCGTCTATGATCGAGCACTTGTATTCGAGCCCTCGAGGCCCCTGGCTTGTATTATGATGCTTGTATGACTTATTTATGTTGTAGAGTTGTGTTGTGATATCTTCCCGTGCGTCCCTGATCTTGATCGTACACATTTGCGTGCATGATTAGTGTACGGTCAAATCGGGGGCGTCACAAGTTGGTATCAGAGCCAACTGCCTGTAGGAATCCCCCTTTCCAACTCCTTGGCCGAAGTTGAGTCTAGTCAGTGAAAACTGTTTTACTAACATGGCTGTGTGGCTTACGGGCCCACGTCGCCATTGGGTGGTATTAGGATCTTTTACTCCTTGTCTATACTCTGGGACTCTGATCTCTCTTCTATTCGGATTAAGTGAATTTTACTAAATCTAACATTAGGATCTCGTTATCACTTTCACCTGGAGAGCCCCTTATTACTGATGATCGTCTGCTGCACGTGAAGACCCTGAAGATACTCTCCGCTGATAACCCGAGAACTTGTGTTCATTGCTTTTGCAATTCCCTTTTATCGATAAACTCCTATGAATAACCACGTATACTCGCCATTCATACAATGTTTCCCAGTTGATCTTGTTATTACAAGATACCCCGAAATTCTCTCTGTTGTTCCGAGAATCCTTTGAGCTTACTGCCTTGCTGTTCTTTGTCACCTGAATACCCCTACGGATAATTCTCGCACTTACCGAGTATCCGGTCATCCCCAGTTGTTTCAAGTATTCCACAATAGTCTTCAAAATACTATTCGATCTTCCGAAAATCCTCAGGAGCCTATTGCTCTTGAAATTCTTGTTTGCTTGCATTATGGTTAATCCCAAAATTCTCGTAATCTTATTGGCATCTCTTGTCATTATCATTTTGAGTCCGTTGATTCAATTTGTTGCGAATGCTCGCAATCCTCAATCATATCCTAGAATTCATTCTTCCGGCTCAGACGTCATTTTAAACGTGAGCTGGATCTCGACCTATCAAATTGCCATCGATTGTACCCCTAAGCCTATTCAACTTATCCATCCTTGATCAGAGCGTTGCTTCTGACCCCCCCTGAGTTGGAAATCATAATTCTTTTGCATTTGAACTTTGAGTTAGTCAGTTGTTTCTATAATCAGATCTCCTGGCATTCTTCTTCCTCTGGTTGAGTACCGATGCTCACATCAGATCCCTTGTGGACCATCGGTTCCCTTGTTGGATTTTATCCGACAGTGTCCTTCCTATTGAATAACCTTGTGAGCCTTTCCATGGGTATATAATGCCTTTGGTAAATTGTATCATCTGATTTTGAACAATGCCCTTCTTTCGAGCTTGTAATATTTACTCCGAAGTTTGTGGTATATGTTCCTAAGATGCCTTGATGGGTTGAACCTATGCCTTTCATAATACGTGTGAACTCGAAAGTTTTCATGAGTCATACTCTTCTGGTATTTTGCCAGATAAAAATTTTCCACACTGAAACTTCGTCAAACGCGAGAAGTAAATGAAAGGTTATGCATTGAAGAAGTGGGAGTCGACCTTGAACTTTGTGTTCATGCCCATGGACACGATGTATACCTTATCATGGAAGCTTCTCTTAAAATAATTGTCCCCTTGTAATAAGTTCATCTGGTATCCGTGGACGTCGTTCCGACCATGTTCTCCTTTAAATACCATTTCTCGTACAAGTTTAAGCACTTGTCTTCTGTAAGAGCAATACCCCAGTCCAACCTCTACTTTGGTTTGTCGTCGAGTATTACCCCCTGGTATCTCGAGATTACCATGGAACTGCATAACTTCTTATGAGTTCTTCATCAAGTGCTACATCCTCATTGATCCCAAATTTTCACGGGCTTTGAGTTTTTAAACACTCAAAACCACCGATAATTGAATCGAGTCCGCACTACGGTTCAACAACTTTTAGTAATGCTCCTTACTTACGAGTTTGTACCCGATCGCGTCATTCCTAGCCTGCTCGGCCATGTCATTATCGTGCCGAATTTAACTATGCTACCTGGACCTTCCCAGCACACAAATTTCGACAGTGAGCTAATCTTGCGTCGATCTTCCTCGTCATGTCACTTCTCCTTGAACTGCAAACTTGATTTCGAGTTTGTGTCCTAACCGTGGTTCCAATAACCTTTCGCTTTCATCATTCTTTTGACTTGATGTCATCGTGGATCAATTACATCTTCTCGAAAACCTCTCGACAAATTTGTCGTGATCATTGTCAACAATTTGATTTCTTCCAAGTTGTGTGTCGAAATTCAGGATGAGAATACCATCCTTGCCCCTCGATGAATTGTGTTATCATCGACAACATTCTTGCCTCCCCTCAACACAAACTTGTTCATATTTTGTGTTGTATCTTGATTTCCCTGCTATCCAACCTATGTTATGTTCTACCGTGGAGTATTACCATCTTCAATGTCAAGAATGTCGTGAGCATTACTCCACCTCTTAAGAATTCTTGGTACAGTGATACTTCTCACCATCACCATTCTTTCTTGGTCCCCGTGTTGTTTCTAAACGAAATACCGACAAATGGTCTGTGACGTGTAAATTCTAAACTTCTAGCAACCCTATTGCTTCGAAGTTATTGGTCTATAGTTTCATTCTACGTCTATGGCTTAATGAATCACCATTCGAACATTGATTGTGCTACCTAGCCCATATTTCGGGTGCACATTTCAACCAATGTTTAACTGTGTATGTTTTCCTCGAGCATACATCATTAAGTCATTCGATCTAGCTAATGTTATCTCCTTGTTCACATAGTGGTGGAAATCCATCTTTTGGAAATCTCCATGGATTGTCGCTGAGTCAATCAGTCACCTCGTCACCTCTCCTTGATGAAATGGTGAACCCTTGTTCGGAACTCGCTTTCATAGTTCATTTCCCGAGAATCTTACAATGTCATCCCATCAATTTGTGTTGCACTTTTCTTCTCAGACATCCTGAGTCTGAGGTATCCTGACACCAATCAGATCTGAATCTCGGCCAGATATGATGGTTGGAACATATTTCCAAGAGTTATAACATTGGCCTATTTATGACCCGGTAAGGTGATGATACCCAGCACACCTGGCGGGAGGACCTACTGTTATAAGTTTTCCCTTTTAGCAAGGTTAGCTCTTCTTCCATGAGGAAATTGTAAGACTTATTCTATAAGTTGTTCCTGATGGATCCTTTTTGTTTCCAAAGTCTGATCTTCACCTGTTGACCATGTCAATGCTATCTCGAAGCATGTCTATGGTACTCCGATTTTCAACAGGAACATTTGAAGCCCAATGCTAAATGTTTCCTGCTCAATTATCCAAACACCGATGTATGGGTAATGTCATGAAATTTCTCTCCCCTACCTAAAGAGTTTTCTACATTATATCCTGTCATGAATATGATGCTCAGCTTGTCCTTGGGAAGGATATACCATTGAGCTATGTGTTTAAACACATTTTCCTTTCCATTCTTCTGTTTAATCTGATAATCATATTTTCCTTTCCATTGTTTGGTTTAACCTTTCTGGTGATCTATATGACCTAAGCAGTAATATTCTCCTGCTTATGTAAACACCTCGGTGTACAACTCTGTCAGAAAGACCCTCTTACTATTGTTGGTGACATTTCGGTAACCACCGATGGACGAGAACCTTGCCTAATGGTCCGCCTCGTTTCAACGAGCAGGAAAATGGTTCTCTTCGTCCCTCGCCCTTGGTACCAACGTGTTGCCGACATAACTCACAGGGTATTCTCTGACATGCCTTGCTATCATGACCGTGCAAGATGTCACTGCTCCTAAAAAAAACCACATGGTGGGCCCATAACCCACAGTTCCACAGGATCGAAACCTGACTCTCCTATACACCCTGTTGTCGAAGTTATTCCTCGAACTTGACTTCGTATGTGATTCACGGGCCACCTGCCTAGTGATCTATTCTGGTACCAAACATAATACTTATTCCGATTGCATTGAACCCCTTTCACACTCTGTTTCAGGCAATGAACGATTGCCTATCCGGTCGAAACTTCTTATTGCACTGTCCTAGTTTGCTCTCGATGTGTTTCCTTTGTTCAACTCGAGAGATACTCATATGTTCATTCTTGGGATACCCCCAGATGATTTTCTGTTATAACATCCTATCGTTGTAGAGCTGCCCCTTACCTATTCGTAAGTACGATGGACTTCCCGAAGAAAGGACGACAGCTTTATCATGATGACCTGAAACAGCAGAATGAAGACATCAATGTAATGGATCAACCTCTTCGAGAAGAACCACCAAGACCAAGAACACTCCCTAGAATTTCGTAACCCGAACCTTCCCCCTTTACTTCCCTCTTAAATCTCGGGACGAGATTTCTTGTAGTGGAGGAGAATTGTGACGCCCGGATAATTATGCTACAGTAAACCTACGTTAATGATGCCACGTCACCTCTGTTAGAGTTGATAATCTCGCGTTAGTTCAAAACCGGATCAAAATTCAAATTCAAAATATGGCAAACAACAAAAGTTTCCAAATATTAAAACTAAAATGTTGGGGTGTTGCCAAATATTGCATAGGTAATTATTGTGGAGAAACCACACCTTTATAAAATGTTTAAATAATATAAAATGGTAATAAAACAGTAGCAAAACTATTATTTAAATACTTTAAATACTCAACAATTACAAAATATTTTATTTTAGGTGCCAAGTTAATTGTGGCAGTGGACTAATTAGTAATACTAAATTAGGTGCTCATTTGGCATTTTACAAAACTAAAATAAAATGTAACCAAAAGTAAAACAGTAAAAGAAAAATAAATAAAAAGAAAAGAGAGAAGCAAAACTAAATAAAGGGGACACCCCCCCCCCCCCGCACTGGGCCAACCGGCCCATCTGGCACCCAGGCCAACTGGCCCACCTAACCCCCTGGCCTATATGGCCTCACCCGAAACCCTAACCCCCATTCCCCACTATCCCCACTCTCCTTCCCCCCCCCCCCCCGCGCGATCTGGATCAGGGGCGCCCCAACGCATCGCTGCCCCGATCCCGTTGCCCCCGAGCCCGACGCCGGGGCCCGACGCCGCCCCGCCGTCGCCGGGCTGCCCCGCCCCACCACTCCGTCGCCGGAACGCCATCGCCGCCGCCTCGCTCCACCAATCCCCCGCCGGCGCCTCGCCAAGCCCGACGCCGCCCGTCGTCAGCGCCGGCGCCAGACGCCTCCTCGCCTGCGCGGCCCCAGCCGCGCCGCACGAAGCCACCGCCCACCTCTCCGACGCCACTCCGACCGTCCCGAGCTCTCCATCGACCTCCTCCCAGTGAGCCATGTCCGTTCCCCTCTTCCCCGTCGATCCCACCGTCGATTTGCGTTGTCCCGCCCGCGCCCGAAGCTCGCGACGACCTCGCGCTCACCGAGCCGCCCCTGGCCGTGCCCGCGCGCGTCGGCCACGCCCGTGCGCGTCAGCCGCGCCCCAGACTCCAAGCCTCGCGCGTTGGTCGTCGCCTTGCCGTGCGCACCCGCTCCCTCTGGCTCCGGCGACCTGCGCCCCTGCCCCCACCACTCGATACAGCCGCCACCCGCTGATGCTACCCTCTGCTGCTCCGGTCGCCGTCGCGGCCCCTGGGCGCCGACGGTTGCGCCCGCACGCCCCGGGGCTCCGCTCCACTGCAGCCCCAGTTGGCCCGCGCCCGTTAGCCCCTGGTGGCTCGGATGAGCCACCGACAGACGGGGCCCGCCCCTAAACAGAACGAAAATGATAAAATTAAAATAAAATGAAATGATTAAAAGAATAAATAATAATAATAATAAAAATAATAAAAATAATAAACTAATTAATAAAAATTAATAAATAAATAAAATTAATAATAAATAAAAATAAAATTAATAATAAAATTAATAATAAAAACAAATTTAATTAATTAATGAATTAATTAACTAAACTAATTAAGTTAATTAATCATGTTTAAATTAATCTAATTAGATAATTAATTAACTAAACAGTAGTTAATTAGGTAACAGCCCCTGACAGGTGGGACCCACCTGTCAGGTTGACCAGGTCAATGGTCAACGTTGACTGCTGACGTCAGCATGACAGCATGCTGATGTCATAATTCCATTTTCGAATTAATTTAAATAATTAGTTAAATTCCAGAAATTAATAAAAAAATTAGAAAATCATATCTTTTAATCCGTAACTCGGATTAAAATATTTTCAACATGAAAGTTGCTCAAAACGACGAGGCGAATCCGAATACGTAGCCCGTTCGTCCACCACACCTCCCTAACCTATCGAACACGCAACTTTCCCCCTCCGTTTCATCTGTCCGAAAACGCGAAACATCGGGAATACTTCTCGGATGTTCCCCCCTTCGCCGGTACCACCTACTGTCGCGTTAGGACACACCTCGCACTGCTCATTGTCATGTCACGCATCGTCATGTTTATGTTTGCATTGTATTTACTGTTTCACGCATCGTCATGGGTATTTGATCTGAGTCTGGCCTTTTGGTCTATACGCACTAACCATCTACGTGGGAGTAGTTATGGGTATCCCGACGTCGTGGTATCAGCCGAAGCTCTTTTGACGTCAGCGACTGAGTGGCGCGCGCCGCATTGGACCGTAAGCTCGCGCTTGTATTAAGGGGGCTAGGTCTGCTTCCGGCCGCGTACGCAACGTGCAGGTGTGCATAGGGCGATGGGCCCAGACCCCTGCGCGCATAGGGTTAGACCGGCGTGCTGACCTCTCTGTTGAGCCTAGGTGGGGCTGCGACGTGTTGATCTTACGAGTCCGGGCATGACCCAGAAAAGTGTGTCCGGCCAAATGGGATCAAGCGTGTTGGGTTATGTGGTGCACCCCTGCAGGGAAGTTTATCTATTCGAATAGCTGTGTCCCTCGGTAAAAGGACGAACCGGAGTTGTACCTTGACCTTATGACAACTAGAACTGGATACTGAATAAAATACCCCCTTCCAAGTGCCAGATACAACCCGGTGATCGCTCTCTAACAGGGCGACGAGGAGGGGATCGCCGGGTAGGATTATGCTATGCGATACTACTTGGAGGACTTCAATCTACTCTTTTCTACATGCTGCAAGATGGAGATGGCTAGAAGCGTAGTCTTCGACAGGACTAGCTATCCCCCTTTTATTCTGGCATTCTGCAGTTCAGTCCACTGATATGCCCCTTTACACATATACCCATGCATATGTAGTGTAGCTCCTTGCTTGCGAGTACTTTGGATGAGTACTCACGGTTGCTTTTCTCCCTCTTTTCCCCTTCCTATACCTGATTGTCGCAACCAGATGCTGGAGTCCAGGAGCTAGAGATCCCGAGGATGATGCTACATGGAGTTCGGCTTCGAGGAGTAGTTAGGAGGTCCCAGGCAGGAGGCCTTGCCTTTTCGATCGTTGCTACTTTTGTGCTAGCCTTCTTAAGGCAAACTTCTTTAACTTATGTCTGTACTCAGATATTGTTGCTTCCGCTGACTCGTCTATGATCGAGCACTTGTATTCGAGCCCTCGAGGCCCCTGGCTTGTATTATGATGCTTGTATGACTTATTTATGTTGTAGAGTTGTGTTGTGATATATTTTCCCGTGAGTCCCTGATCTTGATCGTACACATTTGCGTGCATGATTAGTGTACGGTCAAATCGGGGGCGTCAGACCACCCGGTCTTGGTGTCTAGCTTGCGGTAGCGAGGCTATTGCATCATTGGCCGTGTTGAATAAGTTCTCTCATCATGTTCTTGTTCTAACAATACTTATGGTAGTCGGTGGAGCGAGTATGGAGTCAGGGCAAGATCTTGGGTCCCATTTTTGTCTATGTTTCGTCCAGGTGACCTTGGATAGCATTATTCGGTGGAGTGGATGACGACGGTTCCTGTTTTCTTGTTTTGACTTTTTATCTAGTTTGCAACGTATGACCTATATGATTTTGTTGAGAATGTAGTGAGGTTAGGCCTCCCTAGTTATATCCGACTGAATATGGGATGCTTGTCCAGCCCGTTTCGTTTCTGGAATGACGATTTGATCTTTAGTTCACAGTTGTTAGCTTCTTCTGGCTTCGACCGGTGACTTTCCAGCAGTTGTGTCAACAACGCACCACATGCTCCGAGGATGTTTGGGCCATCGGGATTGCTCATGGTGGGCCACCAGCAAGTGCATGAAGATGCGCAGCAGTCCCTATGTCACTCCTATCAATCTACAAATCCTTATCAATCTACTCTTCTACTATTAGACACATAGAAATATACATCTAACATCCAAGATATTTAACATCAATGCTCAATTTTTTTGTTCCGCATTTCAAGTTTAGGTTAAATATGTCCATATGCCAAATTCATAGAACTATTATTTTTTCGAGCTATAAATCTCTTTTATCTTGTTGTGTAAACCTTGCTCCAGTATCTTTTGCTATAATTAAGATTATTTTAAATGGTAAATATCCTGCTATGGATTATTTTTCTTTTGTTTGCTGACTCCGTACATACCAAGGTGGTACTGAGTGTTTTTTCTCCATGTAACAGGTTTTGATACTAAATGTTTATGCTAGACTGAACACTAAATAATCTCCTATTTCCCCCTCAAAAAAAACTCCTATTTCGATCGGTATATAGGGTATTAAACATGCCCGAGTACAATTTATATGCACGAAACATGCATATGTCCTTGGAACTTACGATTTCATACATGATTTGTATTCACGTTAGCACGTGTCTGAGTGATAGACTCCTAGTTAAATTTCATGCATAAATCAAAAAACTATTTTTTTCATTACCTAAGATGTATTTCCTAGCATAAGTTAATGTCAAATTTTCACCCGGAATTACAATCAAGCAATACCAAATATATTGGTATGAAGCACTGCCGATGTCACTACTGAGGTCATCACCTGAATAGATCCCTTTTACGTATTGGATTGGTACTCGACATCTAGCCAGATGCTAACATAAGTACGCAGAGCCATATATTTACATTTAGTATCAGTTTGTCACATGAAATTAGACCGAAGGAATGAAAAAAATAATGATTTGATACATGCATTCACTTTCATTTTTATAATGCATGGCCTGCGCTCTATGGTTTTTTAAACCTGCATCGGTGCATTTTTTTTCTACATGCATGTGGTTTCCTGTTGAGTCCTTCACGGAAGGTTTGTAGATAAATATATTTGCTACCCCCAAAAAAATTAAGGAATGAAAAAATTGATTTAATACATGTATTCACTTACATTTTTGTAAATATATTTGCTACCCTTAAAACAATATAAATATATTTGCTCTTCTTGGAACCGACGTGCATGTGTTGGTTTGGTGCCCGCTTGTGTTCGTCACGGACTCGTAATAACTACCGGCAGACCAACCTGGATTTTGCCTTTTTTTTGTGGTGAGCAGGATTTTGCCTTCACACACGTGAACGTGACCGACTTGTACACGTCTAAGTTTGGTTCTACTGTTGCGTGTTCGGTTAAAAGAAGAATATACTGCGTATTGTGACATATATGGAATATGTCTGGTTAAAAAAAATTCCACTGCATATTGTGACATATATGGTAATAAATCTATGCCGTTTAAATATCATAACTTTAAAGTAATAAATCTTCACCGTTCATTTTCTATCATCCTAATAATATAATAATAAATCATTTTCTAGGATATTATTAAAAAATGCTGTGTCCTTCCATATTCTGATCTTTCCATAAGTGACGTGATCAAACCCCTGTATCCTGGTCCTCGATGCGCCTGGAAGGTGGACGAACAAGTCGTCACTCACCCTCAGGTACTTGCCGGAGCCAGAAGCAATAGAGGAGGAAGGCTGGCTGCTAGCCTCCTCCTCCTGCTCGGCAGCGGCCCCGCCGGCTTCCCCAGCAGGCCCCTTGCCGGCCTCCTCAGTGGCAGCCTTGCCGGCCTCCCCGGTAGGCCCCTCGGCGGCGTCCTCGGCAGCGTCCTTGGCGGCCTCCTCGGCGGCGATGTTCTCGGCGTCCGCCTCGGCGGCCTTGGCGACGCCCTCGATGACAGCGTCCACGTCCTCTGGGTTCACCGAGGAGGAATCTGGGCGCCGAAGAAGGGGGTGAGGCAAGGCCAGGACCAAGAGCCAGAAAGAAAAGGAATAGGGACGAGCGGCGAATGGCTTACCAGTGCCGGTACTAGGCTGGGAAACGGAAGTCCCCTCCCCGCCAACATTTGGCGTCAAGGCAAAGTCGCCGGCGCCCAAGTTCTCCTCCTCCTCCTCCATGTGCGTAGGCTCGGTACTTGGCGCCCTTGCCGGGGACGCCCCTCGGGGCGGCGTGGTCGATGGGGGCGGCGTGTTGTGAGTAGCCCTCTGTGGCTCCTCCTGCTACTGCTCTCCACCTGCATATCTGGCAAGGTCAGCACCACAGTGTCATGCCCCTGACCCGTGTCGATGGGGGAAGAGTGAAGAACTTACACTGGGGGCTAGGCCGGGGCTGCTGTCTGGGCTGCTTGACACCACCAACGGCGCCCTCGAAGTACCAGCCGGGGGCTGGCCACCCGCCGAGACCTTGGCCCTCTTCACTCTCTGGGCAAGCGTCTCCACGTCCCTGCAAAGATGAAGACAAGTCAAGACGAGCAACACAGATAGAGAAGGCAGAGATAACGAAAAGGAACCGGATACTTACTCGCCGTCCGCCTCCTCCTCTGCTGTTTTCATCTTCCTCCTCGGGCTGAGTGGTCCATAATCGAAAGTAACCTCCGTATCAACATCCGCCGGAGGAGGAGAAGGAGGTGGTGTCTGGGCACGCGTAGACGAAGAAGGGGCGGCTGTCTTCTTCACCGCGAGCTTCGCCGGCTCCTTTGCCGCCGCGGCCCTCGTGTGGCGCCCGGATCCCTCCAAGGTCAGTTGTGGCCGCGCAGCCCTGCAGGGCTGGACTGGCTCGCCACAGGACTCGCCCTCTCCCCGTAGGCGGCGTCGAGCCTGCGGTCTCGGCGTCCTCCGATGACGACTCGCCCGTCACATCTTCAACCAGAGGAGCCTCGGTACCGGTGCCGCTGGCTTCCCTGGCGGCGGCCGCCCACCGGGCGAGCCCCTCCTCCTCCGCGGCCGTCGCGGCCTTGTCCTCCACACCGTTGGCGCTGCCGGCCTCCTTGGCAAGCTGAGCCTCACTCGCCCTGGTGGCGATGTAGTCCAGCTCCGCCTGGGTGGTGTCCCGGACAAGCAGCCGCTCGGCATCGGCGTTGACATACCCCTTGTGCAGAGTGTCAAAGAACTGCTGCACCTCGGCATCCTCCGGCTCCTTCCAGCTCGGGTCAGGGCCATGCGCGTTGCAGTCTGGCAACATGGCAATGACCTTGGACCGGCGCGAGTTATTGCACAACGGGACCACCCCCATCGGCAGCTTGAACAGAGGCCCACTGCAGGCCGACTGAGCCCAGTCGGCCCACAGCAGGCCGACTGGTGGCCCATCAGTTTGCTGCTGGCCGATTGGGCTGTCGGCCACCAGATCAAGCCCAGTCGGCCTGCAGTTGGCCGACAGGGTCCAGTCGGCCTACAGTACACCGATAGGCCTGCAGTGGGCCGACTATGCTCAGTTGGCCTGCTGTGGGCCGACTGGTGCATGCCTATTTTTAATAATACATGATGATATTTTTTAAAAGTATATATTTTAACACGTTATGAATACATGGTAACATTTCTTCAAATACATTTTTAATGGAAATACCATTTTTTGAAACCACACAACATTTTTTAAAATGCTTTTCTGAAATTTTCACAAACTTTTTTTAGAAACACGCGAATATTTTCTTAAAATGTCATGATCCATCTAAACATTTGTTAACCCACGTGATATGTGAGTATATTGATTGTAATATCATCTTATATTATGGGATGAAGGGAGTACCATTTTTTACAATGTCATGGATATTTTTTGGAAACACGAGAATATTTCCAGCAAAGGTGACGTACATTCATTTAGTGGCACGAACCATTTCTTTTCATATTTTCCAAAAAAATTGCATGCATTTTTTGAAAGGCGGGAACCTTTTTCCATTGTGATGAACATTTGTTTTGAAAGTTATCAACATTTCCAAACTGCGCTTTTCCCGCCACCCATTTCCCGCCACCCATTTCCCGCCAACCCTTTCCCGCCACCCATTTCCCGCCACCCATTTCCCGCCAACCAATTTCCCGCCACCCGTTTCCTGCCACCCGTTTCCCTCCTCCCATTTCCCGCCAACCTTTCCCGCCATACCGCAGTCGTTCTTTCCCGCCATTTTCTCGTCTCTACCTATAAAACCCCCTTCAGACGGAGCTGGATAAGCATTGCAGTGTAGTGTAGTTGAGATGTCCCATTATCCTTTCGATCGTAGTTTTCACCCTGGGATGAGCAGGACTCTTCTGAGGCTAGCTACCGATTTCAGGATGGATAATAGGATAGTTCCATGGGACGAACTCACCGGTAGTGACACCATAATGAATGAGTTGGCTCACCAATTACGTAGGTCTGGGTGGCCTGAAAGGACCTATGAGGAGGTACGTGTAGAACTTCTTAGGTTGCATGACAGGTGGAAGAAGGTAGTGGTGCCGAAGAGTGAAACTTTCAGAAGGATTGCAGCAAATAATCCATGTTTATGGACTGAGGAGAGCGAGGACGAAGATGATATCTTCATGCCGCCGCTTCCGTGCATCGTCGAAGGGCAAGAGTTCTTCATCATCGAAGGGCAAGGTTTCTGCATCGTCGAAGGGCAAGAGTTCTTCATCATCGAAGGGCAAGGTTTCTGCATCGTCGAAGGGCAAGAGTTCTTCATCGTCGAAGGGCAAGAGTTCTGCATCGATCGAGGATGACGATGATGACTTCATGTAGTTTTTATGCTGTATGTTGTGAGTTCAGTTACGTGCCATTTAATTTAGATGTAGTTCTATCTAGTTGTTTGTAATGTCTTGTTGTATGAATATTATGTTCTATCTAAATATGATCTTGTAGTTCCGATAACAGAGTACTAAAATAGAGTAGGCATATGTCTCGTACATAAGTACATAGTCATTTGTCTCATACATAGAATAGACATAAGTCTCACACAGAAATAGATGGTAATGTCTCTACTGATAGATAGGAGCGGCAATGACGACGTCTGGCCTGCCGGGGGAGGCGGATCTCGAATGACAAATTCATCACATATAACTCGGTTTCCTGGCAATGCAACTGAACAACCCTTTTCCATTCCCATTCGCTCAGCATTTCTTGAATCTTGCCATCATCAGTTATGTCAATCAATTTTCTTTCCCCAGGGCCATCTGAATGCTTCCTGCTAACGTAGTACACAAAATCGTCTTCCTTCAACCCTTGCTTCAACATGAATTTAGTCTTCAACCAATCAAAAGTGAGGTCCACTTCACTAACTTGCACAACACTTGGAGACAAGCCTTGGACATGAACAATAGGGCTAAGCACCCACTGAGTACCCTCAGCCATCTGCAACACACAAATCGCATTGAGTACCTACCCTACCCCTTAATATCCCCACTAACAAATATTAGACATGTCTATATATTACGAAGCTATATATTACAGAATATGAACGGAGGAACTAATACAATTCACCCACCTACAAGTATATTACGAATATTTGCCGTAGCAACTACAAATATTGACAGATTATTACCGGCGCAACTACACATTTTTACACAACTAATTAGTTGACATCTAAATATATTAACAAATACTACCGGAGCACCTACGAAAAATAAAATGCGGGCTGAAATATACCCTTGAAGCATGCGTGCGAAGGAAGAACGACAAACGGCGGCCACCAAACTGCCGGTGCTCCGGCTCCAACGAAGAACGACGAACAACAGCTTCACCTCCACCACAGTGCCCCAACTTCACCACCAGCACACTGCAATGCTTATCCAGCTCCGTCTGAAGGGGGTTTTATAGGTAGAGAGGAGAAAATGGCGGGAAAGAACGACGGCGGTTTGGCGGGAAAGGGTTGGCGGGAAACGGGTGGCGGGAAATGGGTGGCGGGAAACGGGGCGGGAAATGGGAGGAGGGAAACGGGTGGCGGGAAAAAGTTGGCGCGAACATATGGCGGGAAAAGTTGGCGCGAACATATGACGATGATGACTTCATATAGTTTTTATGCTGTATGTTGTGAGTTCAGTTACGTGCCATTTAATTTAGATGTAGTTCTATCTAATTGTTTGCAATGTCTCGTTGTATGAATATTATGTTCTATCTAAATATGATCTTGTAGTTCCGATAACAGAGTACTAAAATAGAGTAGGCATATGTCTCGTACATAAGTACATAGTCATTTGTCTCATACATAGAATAGACATAAGTCTTACACAGAAATAGATGGTAATGTCTCTACTGATACATAGAAGCGTCAGCTGCGACGTCTTGCCTGGCGGGGAGGCGGATCTGGAATCGGGGACCATCCCAACCTGTCGGGTGCCCTAATGTGACGAGGAGGAATCTCAGACTCTCCCTGGTCATGCTGTGTATCCTGTGTGGGGCCTGGTGGAGGAGTCGAAAACATGTTCATCCACTGGGTGTGCTGCGACATCTGAGCCTGTATGTTGTCCTCGGGATGTTGATCACTCCCCCACGTATCATGTGATGCCGACATAGACGCCTGACATCCATAGGCCCCTACGCGATGGAATGTTTCATCATGAAGAATGAGGTCGCGTCAATTAATATTGAAAACAATAAATATGAAGACACATACCTGCTGGGTGTGACGTCTGCTCTGGCTGAAACACGAAACTGGACGAGGGACCGTGCTGCTGTGGCTGTGGAGAAAACACGAAGCTCGACGAGGGACCGTGTTGCTGTGGCTGTGGAGAAAACACGAAGCTTGACGTGGGACCATAGTGCTGCGGGTGCCACGTAGAACTGCCAGGTTGGTCAGGACGGGGTGGCCTGGTTGTCGGCTGCTGTGCTAGGCATGGACATGTGTGTTCAACAATTACCTAAAGCTTCGAATGGAGTACTATTAAAGAAAATGCAACATTGAAAAACTGGTTAATACCTGTGGATGTGTGCTGGCACCGGGTTCTCTATAGGGGGAGGTAGCTCCAACTGCAGAAGACCAAATTGCCTCATAACCCTCTGTTGTGCCATCTCCTCGACGAAGACATCGAAGATGATCTTCGATTTTGTCATCCAGTAATCTCGGTCCCTTGTGCATAGCACAGACATACCAGCAGGGTATCTCGCTTGTATGGCTGCTTCCGTGTAGGGCTGCCAGATGACCCCGGTGTACGCATCGAACTGCTCGTTCAATGCTGTGTATGCCTTCCTGGACTGATCACTAGCAAAGCGTCTCTGCAGGGAATAAAAGTTAGTAGCCGCTAGCATCGAACGATCTCTTCTGCAGAAAAAGTTGCATTAAACTACAACACGGTGCATACCTTGCGACGAGTCCAACATAGACCGAAAGTAGGCATGTCGATGCCGTCAACATCAAACATGGCGTCTATAGGCTCATGAACACGTACATCTGGTCGCCCTACAGAGAACCTCTCCCACGACCACAGCTGTAGGAATAGAGGGCATCCAAGAAGGGCTGGCTTTCTCGATGTAAGCTGGCAACCGTTGCACATACCTCGGTATGTAGCCGCTAACACCGCCGAACCCCAACTCCTCTGTCTGATCTGATCCGCCGTCTGAGCGCTCGCTATCTCGAGTGCCATAGGGATGTAGAGGGCGCTAATAGTGGTGACATGGTTCTCCGTGAACATCACCTTGCCGAAAAGCCACAGTAAGTAGGCCTCGAGGCTCCGAGTGATCTGTTCCGCAGTCAACGGCGCCCGGAAGTTCTGGATCTGCATTAAGCGAAGAGAAAGTTTTAGTAAGCCGCAGTTATTTTCTGTAAAACTTTATGCGCGATAACTTGAAGATAATAGGTAGGGGAAATTACTCGGAAATTTAGCAACCACTCATACTTAGGTCCGTGAGCAATGATGCTCCCATACCGGATCCGGAGCATCCGGAAAAACACCGTGAAAACGTTCTGTAAGAGCTCGCTCCCAACCAGCCGGTGCGTCCAACGGTCCTACGGCATGACCTGCCAACGGTAGTCCGAGCAAAAGTGACACATCCTCTAGAGTAGGAGCCATCTCTCGCCATCTGAAGTGAAACGTGTAGGTCTCTGGCCTCCAACGGTCCACTAAGCAGCTCAACAAAGACCCATCAATGGCGACGCGTTTCTCACCCGGGATAGACTCAACCAGACGCGCGAAAGGTAAAAGGCCGG